>NC_053157.1:119987345-120587345 GCF_016835505.1 Polypterus senegalus | reverse complement strand
AAAACTGCCTGTTTTTAAAGAGCTCTTATGGTGTTAAAGTAAAGCATGAATGTGTATGTATGCAAACTTTGATTACATATCATATATCCAAATAAACCTTTAATTTATCAGTGGTAATTTTGCTCTGTGCTTATAGACTATCGAACCTCTTACTGGCTATGCTAAAATTGGACAATGCTTCTTGGTTCTTGCTCCCATGATAATGAATGAGCTACCCACAAACATCTGACAATCTACTGCTCAGATGGTTATTGAGGATTGCATCTTGGCACTGGTTAGATTTTCCATCCTTCTGCTGTTCTGAATATCTACAGCTATACTGACCTAACAATCTGTGAAGCAATGTTGGTTTTGCTTGAGTTCTAGTTTGTGACATAGATTGGGATTAACTGCAGTACTACATTTGTTGACTCTATCTCTGTAAAATTAAACATAAACAGAGGAAGCCTCAAGGAATATCCATTGAATCAGTAAAAAATTATTACACTACATATCAGTTTAATAAATACACTAAATATATACCTCTGTTTGTAACCAACGTCAAAACGAAAATATGAAACTAATTGTGTTGGGTTCACTATCACTATGTCTTTATTTCTGTGATCAATCCATAGATTTCCCTCTCCTCCCCAACAAAGTCATATTTATTTCTCTGACCCATGCCCATAACTTGATTAAGTACATAAACTTGAGTATTTTTAATCCTGGAAGAATAATGGCGAAATATATTTTGTCCAGCTAGGTTTCATACAGGAAAGGAGAAGTGTTTCTTTAACAAAAGGAAAATATTACTCACCCTTTCGCCATTCAAACAGCTGCAAAATATCTCTCTGGTAATTATAACATCAACACACATATTGGGTAAATGATAAAAAAGTAGAACAAGTAATCAAACTTTTGCTCAACTTCATTAATAAACAGGTAGATAACTAGATGAAAAAAGCCTACATAGCAAACTCACTGATTCATATTTAATATTGGAACAATCACCACAGGGATTTTCAGCATCAAACACTTACGATGACAGGAGGTACAAACCATATTGCGTCTCACTGCAACTGCCATCCCCGTGCACCTGTCTCAAAAAGACAACCAGGCAGCCAGCCCACCGTGCATTCCTGCTGGCCCTGGAGCCGTCCCTCCGTGCAGCCCCTGCTGCCACAAACTGTAAAAAGGTGCCAACAGCAGGCACTACAGGCAGCAACAGACATTTTATGTTGATTTATCTGTGAAATTATTGCTTTGTGTGGAAAAAATATTAGTTCTCAAAGAGTTGCTACTGAACATAGACTGTTTATAATGCTCCCTGATAAAAGAAAATGTTTCTGCTGGTATCTTTTCAGATAAAAAAAAAACAGATTTAGAAATGTTAATTTGCTGTTGCTCTGAAGGTGTCTGTTATATGATCGTGGCTCTGGACTCTATAACAAACTAAATAAAAAGTTGATGCCCTGGCAGTGGCAAATAGCTTTAGTTTTATATTTGATTACATTAATGTTTAAGTTGAGATTTACAAGAAATATTTTAACTGCTACTATGTAAAGGGAATACTACTGTTATAAAGCACCTTATTTGTTTAAAGTGTTGGAAAATCAAATACATACAATACACTACTTTTGAGTTCATTATTGAATTTTGCACATAACAATGTTGTTGTATGCGGTTAATTGCTATTAATCACTGAGAATAATAAAATTAATCGCGATTAAAAAATGTAATCGTTGCCCAGCACTAAAAAATATATATTATGGACAGCATAGTGGTGCAATGGTACCGCTGCTTCTTCACAGTAATGACACCATGGTTTGTATTCTGTGTCCTCCCTATGTGGAGTTTGCATGATCACTCCATATTTGTGTGGGTTTCCGCTGGGTTCTCTGGTTTCATCCCACACTCCAAAGACATGAAGTTTATGTGATTCAGCGAAGATAAATTGGCCCTTGTTTCTGTTTGGTGTATATGTGTTTGTGTATCTTTGCTCTGTGATAGAGTGGCACCCTATCCAGGATTTGTCCCTGCCTTATGCCCTAAGCTAACTAAGTGGCACCCTATCCAGGATTTGTCCCTGCCTTATGCCCTAAGCTAGCTCGGACAGGCTCCAGCACCCCCTAATGACACCTGGTCTGGATTAAGTGGATTAGAAAACAATATGATAAAATATACTTATTTGGTATGAAAATATTAATGTATCATTTGGATTTCTTGGCAAACCCTCCCCGGGGTTTGTTTCCTGCCTTACGCCCTGTGTTGGCTGGGATTGGCTCCAGCAGGCCCCTGTGACCCTGTAGTTAGGATATAGCGGGCTGGATAATGGATGGATGGTTGCTAAGAAATTGCTCTGACTTGTTCACAATGAAAAGACAAAAAAAAAATATTACAGTAACAGGAGCTAAATTATATTACCGATACAATTGTATCGTAACTGTAAATATTTGTATACACATTTCATTTTTTTTTTCAAATTTATGCTGTTAGAGTTCCTAATAGTGATAAGTAACAACAAGTCAAAGGTAATGCATTTATATAATAAGGCCAGCTGCAAACAGAGGAAAACATGACAAAACTCCAGTCTAAACTTCTTCTACAAAAAACTCTGGAACCCAGAGACAATATGAAAAGAGAAGTAACTTAAAGTGCAGGCATTAGATTTACTATAAGGTAATATAAACAATTTTTTTCCCTAGAGTATATTAACAAACAAAGTTTTTTTGCTTTAAAAAAAAAAGAAATTACAGCTCCATAAAAGCAAAGAATACAATGCACTTTGCTTGCTTTGTTTAAATGTCAATGGCCTGTACTCCTGTAAGAAAATACAAAATAATCCCAGTGGAAAACAGATGACAACAGCAAAATCTTCTGACCTCTTTGACATTAACCCTGAATGTGTCTCAGGCTTGTAATTCTATGTAAATACAGTTAATACCGAGTGACCAACAAGGGAAGCTGTAATGATATGATTTACTGTGTTAAGCCTGAATAACACTCGGAACAGTATTCTGCTGCCATCTTGTGGATAAAATAATATCAAACTGCAAAAAAACATGAATATTTCTATATGTTCTTCCACTATATGGCAACTTATCAATATTCACGAATAGGCGGCACATTCAACCAATAACACAATGGTGTTCAAGCAAAAAGCCGAAAAGCCAGTTTCAGAGCAAAATGAAACTGACTTAGTACTTGAATCGAGCAATAATGTTGAAGATGGGAATTGGTCATCAAACATTGACTTCTTCTTTTGGCTACTCCTGTTAGGGGTTGCCCCAGCAGATCATCTTCTTCCATATCTTTCTGTCCTCTGCATCTTGTTCTGTTACACCCATCACCTGCATATCCTCTCTCACCACATCCATAAACCTTCGCTTAGGCCTTCCTCTTTTCCTCTTCTCTGGCGGCTCTATCCTTAGCATCCTTCTCCCAATATACCCAGCATCTCTTCTCTGCACATGTCCAAACCAACGCAATCTTGCCTCTCTTTGAGCTGACCCTCTAATGTACTCACTTCTAATTCTATCCATCCTTGTCACACCCAATGCAAATATTAGCATCTTTAACTCTGCTACCTCCAGCTCTGTCTCCTACTTTCTGGTCAGTGCCACCGTCTCCAGCCCATATAAAATAGCTGGTCTCACTACCGTCCTGTAGACCTTCCCATTCACTCTTGCTGATACCTGTCTGTCACAAATTACTCCTGACACTCTTCTCCACCTATTCCACCCTGACTGCACTCTCTATTTCACCTCTCTTACACAATCGCCATTACTCTGTACTGTTGATCCCAAGTGTTTAAACTCATCTACCTTCGCCAACTCTACTCCCTGCATCCTCACCATTCCACTGACCTCCCTCTCATTTACACACAAGTATTCTGTCTTGTTCCTACTGACCTTCATTCCTCTCCTCTCTAGAGCATATCTCCACCTCTCCAGGGTCTCCTCAACCTGCTCCCTACTATCGCTACAGATCACAATATCATCAGCAAACATCATAGTCCATGGGGACTCCTGTCTAATCTCGTCTGTGAACCTGTCCATCACTATTGCAAATAAGAAGGGGCTCAGAGCTGATACCTGATGTAATCCCACCTCAACGTTGAATGCATCCGTCGCTCCTACCGCAGACCTCACCACTGTCACACTTCCCTCGTACATATCCTGTACAACTCTTACCTACCTCTCTGCCACTCCTGACTTCCTCATACAATACCACAGCTCCTCTTGAAGCACCCTGTCATATGATTTCTCCAGGTCCACAAAGACACAATGAAACTCCTTCTGGCCTTCTCTATACTTCTCCATCAACATCCTCAGAGCAAACATTGCATCTGTGGTGCTCTTTCTTGGCATGAAACCATACTGCTGCTCACTAATCATTACCTTACTTAACCTAGCTTCCACTGTTCTTTCCCATAACTTCATGCTGTGGCTCATAAATTTTATTCCCCATAGTTACTGCAGTCCTGCACATCCCTCTTATTCTTAAATATCTGTACCAGTACACTTCTTCTCCACTCCTCAGGCATCCTCTCACTTTTCAAGATTCCATTAAACAATCTGGTTAAAAAAACTCCACTGCCATTTCTCCTAAACACCTCCATGCTTCCATAGGTACGTCAACTGGACCAACATCCTTTCCATTTTTCATCCTCTTCATAGCTGTCTTTACTTCCTCCTTGCTAATCTGTTGCACTTCCTGATTCACTATGTCCACATCATCCAACCTCTTCTTTCTCTCATTATCTTCATTCATCAGCCTCTTCTCGCTTGTGAATATGTTTCCATCATTATCCTTTATCATCTTAACCTGCTGCACATCTTTCCCAGCTCGGTCCCTCTGTCTAGCTAATCGATACAGGTCCTTTTCTCCCTCCTTAGTGTCCAAACTCTCATACAACCCATCATACGCCTTTTCTTTAGCCTTCGCCACCTCTCTCTTTACCTTGTGCCTTATCTCCTTGTACTCTTGTCTACTTTCTGCATTTCTTTGACTATACTACTTCTTCTTTGCCATCCTCTTCCTCTGTATACTCTCCTGTATTTCCTCATTTCACCACCAGGTTTCCTTTTCCTCCTTCCTCCTTCCAGATGTCATGCCAAGTACCCTTTTTCCTGTCACCCTTACTACATCTGCTGTAGTTTCCCAGCTATCCAGTAACTCTTCACTGCCACCCAGTGCCTGTTTCACCTTCTCCCTAAACTCAACCCTGCAGTCTTCCTGCAGTCTTCCACCATTTGATCCTTGGCTCTGCTCTCACTCTCTTCCTCTTCTTGATCTCCAACGTCATCCTACAGACCACCATCCTATGCTGCTTAACTACACTTTCCCCTGCCACCATTTTGCAGTCTTCAAGCTCCTTCAGATCAACTCTTCTGCATAGGATGTAATCTACCCGTGTGCATCTTCCTCCACTCTTGTACATAACCCTATGTTCTTCCCTCTTCTTAAAATATGTATTTACCACAGCCATGTCCATCCTTTTGGCAAAATCCACTATCCTCTAACATTCTTCATTCCTCTCCTTGACACCATACCTACCCATCACCTCCTCGTCTCTACTGTTCCCTTCACCAACATGCCCATTGAAATCCACTCCAATCACAACTTTCTGTCACTTGGGAACACTGTTCATCACTTCATCCAACTCACTCCAAAAATCTTCTTTCTCACCCATTACACACCCAACTTGCAGTGCATATATATACTAACAACATTCATCATCACACCTCCAATTTCCAGCTTCATAATCATTACTCTGCCTGACACTCTTTTCACCTCCAAAATACTCTTGACATACTGTTCCTTCAGAATAACTCCTACTCCATTTTTCCTCCTATCCACACCATGATAGAACAATTTGAATCCACCTCTGATCCACCTGGCCTTACTCCCCTTCCATTTAGTCTCTTGCAAACACAATATATCAACCTTCCTTCTCTCCATCATATCTGCTAATTCTCTCCCCTTACCAGTCATACTGCCAACATTCCAACATTCAAAGTCCCTACCCTCAGTTCTACTCTCTTTACCTTCCTCCTCTCCTCCTGCCTCCGGACATGTCTCCCCCTCTTCTTCTCCTTCTTCGGCCAATAGTAGCCCAAATTCCGCCAGAACCCTGTTGGCTAACAGTACTGGTGGCGGTCATTGTTAACCTAGGGCTCGACCAATCTGGTATCGAAATTTGGATTGTTCGCATATTGATTTGGCAAAATTTTACACCAGATGCCCTTCCTGATGTAACCCTCCCCATTTATCTGGGCTTGGGATTGGCACGAAGAAACAAATTGGTTTGTACATCCTCTGTGGCTGGGTTGGTCATCAAACATTGACAAGGCCAGTGAAATTGACACGTTTTTTGGAAATTTATGACCTGCCGTGTTTCAGTGCTATTTTTGTTTGGTGTCCACTTGATACTGCAACAAGATAATCTTGCACCTCCCGTTTCCATTTATGAGTAACTCTGGTCTGAACTATTTTTGACTGCTTGTTGATAATAGTCTGGTGAAAAAAATAGTTTTTCAAATTCTAAACCAGTGTTGGAGAAATTACACCATTTGCCTGTTTAAATCACTGCAGACATATATTTTTGAGTCTCCTGATACTACAGGCTATAGTTTGTTGAATCTTTGAGAGGAAAAAACTTAACATGGATTGTAAGCACAATAATTTCATCAGTATTTTTCATTTTACCATTGTGGTGAGATGTATATGTAAATATATATTGTCACGCATGCGCGAGTAGGAGGCCGGGGACGGACTTTAAACCTCTTCGAAAGACGTTCGCCGGCAGAGAGTGGCGGGGTACTAACCTTTCTCCTTTGTCTTCCAGGAAAAGAGACACTCCGCCATCATAGCCTGCCCGCAGTACGTCCACTTCCGTCCTTCCTCCGCCATCTTTCCTGACATCAGCAGTCCCATCCTCCCTCAGGGTTCCTTCCCAGCATTTCTCCACTTCCGGCTCCTCCTCTATAAAATGGCCGCAGACGCCTCCGAAGGGCGTCGCGCATATGAACTGTTTTGTTTATATTTTGACCGCCTTTTCTTTAAACTTATTGTGGATAATCTGCAATATACGGGGCCGGAAAACCCCAAACCTTTATGTTGTCTATTGCTTCATCTTTTACAGTGGCGTAGTTGGCAGGATTCCAGCCCGAGAGAGTTGACTGAAAGGCAAGACCTAAATACAGTGCTGCAGGGGATGAATACCCAGATCCTGGCCCTGCAGCAGGCGCAAGCCGCAACCACCCGCGAGTTGGAGGAAACGAAGGCCAGGTTGGCAGAAGCCCGAAGGGTAACACCCAATCCGCCTCGTCCAACGCCTCCGCCTCTGGTGCCCATGACAGAAGTGGATGACATCGAGTCCTACCTGGGCATATTTGAATGGACGGCCACCGGGAACGAGTGGCAGCGGTCCGAGTGGGTGTCCATTCTGGCGCCCTACCTGAAGGACCCAGAGCGGGCTTATTACGACCTCCCCGAGGAGGAGGCCGCGAGTTATGACCTCCTAAAGCAGGAGATCCTGGCACGCTACGGCATCACGCCAGGCCAGCAGGCGACCGAATGGCGGAGCTGGCAGTTTGACCCGGAGAAGCCGGCCCGTGCACAGGCCTTCGACTTCTGGGGGAAAATGGGACGCTGGTTACGGCCCGAGGGTCCCCAAGCCCGGAAGGTCGTAGAACTGGTGGCCTGTGAGGGCCTGGTAAACGCCTTGCCAAGGTCCCTCGCCCTGCAGGTCCGGCGGCATCCATATAAGGACATGCCAGGCCTCTTGGAAGTCCTGGAGCGTCAGCTTGCGGTTTACCAAGCCGGGGGTTCGGAAAGGCACGCTCGTGGGAACTGACAGGGACGGGCGGCCACCCCCGAGCCCTCTCAACGCGCTGCAGAAACACCGCAGAGGCCTAAAGAAAAGCTGGCCTCCCCGTGCTGTTACAAGTGCGGCGAGACCGGCCATCTACTGCCGACCTGTCCCCTCAACACCCCAACGGAGCCGATGGACTGCACCTGGGCCACCGCCGACAGGTACTGTACTCCGTCGCACCTGCTGCAAGTCCAAACACAGGAGTGGTGTTATTAAACGGGCACTCGGTGGTAGCTCTATTTGACTCCGGCAGCAACATTACAATTGTCGCCGTTCACGTATACCGTGACAGTGGCTTACGCAGCACTTGCAAGTCACTTGTGTGCATGGGGAGACCAAGTCTTACCGTTCCGCCCGCTGTTACATCACATGGAAGGGGCAAGTTTCCAACTTAACGGTCGCGGTGTTGCCCGATACCCCCTATCCAATAGTTTTGGGACAAGACTGGTCGCACAGGAAAAGCGGTAAGACGAACACCGCTCCCGGGGCCTCACTAGGTCTGGTTATGAGGGGGCGAGGCACCCTTCCCGCGGTCTCCACGTCATGCCCTGAGGCACACCATAATGGCGCAGGCACTTCAGGGGAAGTTTCTCAGGCGACGGACTCTGACCCACTGGGGAAGGGACGAGCCAGGGAACACTTCCGCCAACCCACTCACAAGACCCCCTGAGCAATTTGGACCACCTGTTTCGGTCCACGCCTGCCTTGTTTAAAAGGGAGCAGTGGAATGACGATTCCCTGCGGTTTGCCCGGAATGCGATTGTTCTTCCAGGCAGCTCACAAGCTGACGGTTCCATGCCACGCGAGCCCTTCTTTGTGCTGGAGAATAATCTGTTGTATCGGGTGGCAACCCACAAGGGTGAGGTGCGGAAATTGTTGCTAGTGCCGCGTACCTTCCGGCATGAGGTATGTGAACTAGCTCACGCTCACCTCCTAGGCGCCACCTCGGGCCGAGAAAACATTGAGAGAATCAAGCTCGCTTACTGGCCCGGGATCAACGAGGAGGTCCGGCGCTTCTGTCAATCCTGTCCGGAATGTCAGATTCGCCAGATTCCCAGGAGGGACCGCACTCCTCTCATCCCAATACCCCTGACAGACATCCTGTTTGACCGAATAGGGGTGGACTTAGTAGGACCCCTGGAACCCTCAAACCGTGGCCACAAGTACATATTGGTCATGGTAGATTATGCAACCCGATACCTAGAGGCTTCCCTGCGCCCGCTAACACCAAGAATATCGCACGGAATTAGTCAACCTATTTTGGAGAGTGGTATCCCAAAGAAGTCCTCACGGACCAGGGTACTCCCTTCACCTCAGATACGCTCAGGAGGTTGCCAAATTACTGAGAATAAAGCACCTGAAGACGCCTGTCTACCACCCCCAAACAGATGGGCTGGTAGAACGTTTTAACCAGACGCTTAAACAGATGCCCCGCAAGGTAGTCAGCGCCGATGGCGGGAATTGGGACCAGCTCCTACCGCTCGTGCTCTTTGCTTACCGGGAGGTGCCCCAGGCTTCTACGGGCTTCTCCCCTTTTGAATTATTGTACGGCCGACAACCCCGGGGACTTTTAGACATACTAAAAGAGGGCTGGGAGGCTGAGGCCCTTCCCTCCTCCAATATATTGAGTATGTGGCTTAACTGCGCCACAGGCTCGCTAAAATCAGGCCACTCCTACAGGACCACGCGGACTCGGCGCAAGCAGCGAGGCCCGGTGTTACAACCGCAACTCCGGCCCTCCGGGAGTTCCGCCTGGGGATCGAAAGTGATGGTGCTCGCTCCTACCTCCCACTCCAAGTTGCTAGCTCACTGGCAGGGCCATAATGAGGTTAAGGAAAGAAAGGCCTGCTGACTATTTAGTTAAGCAACCTAATCGCCGATCGGCGAGAGGATCTACCACGCCAATTTGTTAAAACCCTGGAAGGACAGGGACGAGCCTCCCGACACTGAGATCCCTCTCCCTTTTCGCTAGCACGTCTGCCCTTAACCTCGGTGACGAGCTGACACCCTTACAGCGGTGAGAGATAACCCAAGTTATCCACGCCATCCCCGAAGTAGTGAGCGAGTCACCTGGCCGGACCTCGCTGATTGCGCACGACATAGTCACAGACCCCGGAGTGATCGTTCGGGAGAGGCCCTATAGACTCGGAGGCAAAACGCCAAGTGGAACTGGAGGTGCAACGTAATGTTGGATATGGACATTATTGAGGAAAGCCATAGCCCTTGGTTCAGCCCAGTCGCCTCGCTTCCAAGCCGGACGGCTCCTGGAGGTTCTGCAATGAATTTAGACGCCTAAACCAGGCCTCCAAGTTCGACGCCACCATGCCCCGCATTGATGACCTACTCGAGCGGCTGGGTGCGGTTCGATACTTGACTACTCTTGATATGACGAAAGGGTATTGGCAAATTCCCTTAATGGCATCTGCAAAAGAAAAGACGGCCTTTAGCACCCCTAGTGGACATTGGCAATACGAGGTCCTCCCATTTGGGCTGCACGGGGCCCAGCACCTTTCAACGCCTGGTGGATAGAGTGCTGAAGCCCCACCAGTCCTATAGTGCCCTAACCTGGATGACGCTTGTCATCCATTCCGCACCTGGGAGGAGCATCTATTGCAGGTCTCTTCTGTCCTCGCGACACTGGCTAAAGCCGGCCTCCGCATTAACCCCCATAAATGTTTTTTTGGCTTAAAGGAGGCCAAGTATTTAGGCTACCTTGTGGGACTAGGACAGGTGAGACCCCAATGTTCCAAAGTCATCCTGGAATGGCCCCGTCCGAATACCAAGAGACAGGTGCAGGCTTTCTTGGGGCTGGCGGGGTACTACTGCCGTTCGCACTCGTTTCTCGAAAGGGCAGCACCCTTGACTAATCTAACAAAGAAGGGCGCCCCTGCATGTGGTATGGAACGACAAAGGCGGAACACGATTCAATGACCTGAAAAAGGCCCTAACGTCGGCACCTGTATTAAGGACCCCTTATTTTGGGCGGCCTTTTATCCTCCAGACCGATGCTTCGGACACAGGCCTGGGCGCCGTGTTGAGCCAAAGCGTTGATGGTGTCGAACACCCTGTAATGTAACTAAGCCGGAAACTGCTGGACCGAGAGGCCAGGTACGCGGCAGTGGAGAGGGAAGCCCTGGCCATTAAGTGGGCCATGACTTATCTCCGGTACTACCTCTTGGGTCGCGAAGTCACTCTGGTGACTGATCACGCTGCGCTTCAGTGGATGTCCCTCCACAAAGAGTAATCTGCGGGTCACCAGGTGGTTTCTGGACTTACAGCCCTATAAGTTCGCGGTCATTTATCGCCGCGGCGGCCTTCAAGCCAATGCCGATGCCGATGCCCTCTCTCGCATCCACAACCTCTCGGTTAGGTCCGCCCGACCTGACGGTCTTGGGCTGAGGGGGTCGGTCACGATGCGCGAGTAGGAGGCATGGACGGACTTTAAACCGCTTCGAAAGACGCTCGAAGGGCAGGGAGTGGCGGGTACTAACCTTTCTCCTTTGTCTTCCAGGAAAAGAGACGCTCCGCCATCATAGCCTGCCCGCAGTACGTCCACTTCCGCCCTTCCTCTGCCGTCTTTCCTGCCATCAGCAGTCCCATCCTCCCTCCTTCCCAGCATTCCTCCAGTTCTGGCTCCACCTATATAAAATGGCCGCTGACGCCTCCGAAGGGCGTCGCACATATGAACTGTTTTGTTTATATTTTGAGAACCTTTTCTTTAATCTTATTGTGGATAATCTGCAATATACGGGGCCAGAAAACCCCAAACCTTTATGTTGTCTATTGCTTCATCTTTTACAATATATATATATTTATATATATATATATATATATATATATATATATATATATATATATATATATATATATAGTATATAATTAGATGATAAGCACTACAGTTCCCATGATACTTTCAGACAGGACATACGGGGTCTGTGGGAGTGATGGGTGATTTTGTTGAGTTGTTGGACTGAGTAATAAAAAAGTGCATTGCATACAACTATTAAAGAGTGCTCAGTCTCCTGCAAACATCTTTTCTTTTTTGGGTCAATGATGTTTGTTGTATGACATGTGCATCACGTGTCTATTGACCACATAGCATCATAATGACAAGACACACTAATTGGTGATCCCCATTAATTCTAGAAATTAACATGGTTATGCCTGTGAAATAAACAAAAAAAAACAAAATGGCAATGTGATGACATCACATTATATAGATTCAGTATATGAAATTTATACTGGCGCTCTTAGTTAGAGTCAGATCAGAAAGGGCGAGGGAGAGCGTGAACGAGACTGAGATAATAAAACTGAAAAAAAAAGCTAACTTTTAGAAATGCCATACATTTACAGCTGATCGGGATGGTGGGATGGTATAAGGCTGCTTGGGCTTATTGACACATTTAGAAGACAAACGAAGCTGACAGAGAGGTGCGAAGGGATTTAAGGTGAGCCGGAATTACGTGTTTTTTCGTTAGCTCTGGTAATTCTAGTGTTAAAAGCCCCTCCTGTTTCAGTCTTAATTTGACTTTTATAACATCAGGATATTTGATAAAGTTTTTCTTTTTCTCAAAACTTCCATCCTGGCACTTCTGCTGTTTTCCAAAATTTTCTACCATATGTTTTGTTGTGTTTGACAGATAGATAGTAAGATAGATAGTCCTTTGTATAGCATTTTAATTAACTGCAGAGCACTAATTTAATAATAGACAAGCCACCAGATCAAATGTTCTAGTAGAAAACAAAATAAATGAACTTATAGTTAACACATACAGTTTTAAATGCCATAAAATAATTTCTATAACATTTTAACAATTTAAAGAAAATGGATTATAAAATAATAAAACAATATTCATCTACAGTGCACATAAACTGGAAAAACATCTTCAATAGTACATAAAGAAGACACATATATTTTGTGTAAATTAACCAAGAACAAATTCATGACTTTCAAATTAAGATTTCAGTTTAAGATTCAGTACTCTGCGGTGGGCTGGCACCCTGCCCAGGGTTTGTTTCCTGCCTTGCGTCCTGTGTTGGCTGGGATTGGCTCCATCAGACCCCCATGACCTTGTAGTTAGGATATAGCGGGTTGGATAATGGATGGATGGATTTTTCAGTACTATTCTGCTATTTTTATTATTTAAAACCCCTAAAATGTAAATTTTCCTGTGGACTATGGCCGGCAACTTATCCCGGCCAATACCCCAAGCCGCCAGATGGAGCCTTCCTTGCAATGTGGAGATGTCCCGAATTCCACCAGGACATCATGGAATTTGGAGTTTTAACTCACAGCCCTGCTGGATACCGTGGGGCCACCAGAGGATGCCGCAGGGAGGCTCAAGGATTTATATTTTCCATAGTAGTAGAAGTACAATAGAAGTACGTCCTAGTCACATAAAAGAACTGTGGGAGATCCCAGTAGTGGGCTGTTGGGAGGAAGGGTAACTGAGCTGCTGGGAGGTGTGGAGGATTATTGAGTATTGATTGTGATTATTATTGTGTATTACTGTATTATTGAAGTATAGTGGAGGTGGAGGTGCTTTTTGCACTTTATTATTGTAAAAATAAAATTATTGGGACTTTTATCTGGTGTCTGGCATCTGGTCTGAGGGTTCAAGGGGACGACAGCGGTCCCTATCTGTCACATTCCAAAATTAACATTAAATAATTTTAACCAATCCACTCATTCATTAAAATAAAGACATTTCTTATTAACATAATGGGAGAAGAATCTTTCACTTAACATTTCACAAAAAGAGCGGAAGGCAGTCATGCACAGAATATACTCTAGCTCCATATGTGCAAAGCGCTCAATTATTCCTTAAAATCTTCTATCGAAGATAAAACTATCCACACTTTTTCTAGGGTAAGATTCAGCCTGTGAACGTTACAAATGAGCTCCTGCCACACGGTTTGGGCATGCACGAAATTAACATCACTGGACAAAAATTTTTGGATGCCTATCAGACAGCTTTGGTGTCTCAATCTCTCTTAACCCATTAACAGCTGTGTTTGGTGTACTCCCCAGATTGGCTTAAAGTAGAGAAGGACACACAAATCGTAATTGCCTTTACCTAACTACTAGCACATAGACTTATTTTGATCAACTGGAAGAATCCCAAACTTTTAAATCCCAACTTTTTAGTCAATGGGTAACTGATGTCCTATACTATATGAAATGGGAAAAAATCAAACTCTCACTCACAGGATCAGTTCAAAACTTTTTAAAAAAATGGAGGGATCTAATCAATAACAGTTTACAACAAGCTTCTATATCAGGGAAAATGATGCTCTTCTTTCCTTATTGCTTCAAAGATTTGCTTTCTTGGCTGGTTCTATTCACTTTCTTTCTTTTGGGTGGGGGTTGAATTTTGGTTTTGTTAAGTCTGATTCGATTTTATGGATTGTTTTTTGCTTTTAAGTAAAATTAGCAAAATTAAAAAAAAAAATTTACTGATGCATTTAAGTAAGTGTCATCAGCATATAAATGAAAATAAATATTGTGCTTCTGAAATATGTCTCAGTAGGCTAACGTGCAGGAGAGAAACAGTATCCAAGAATTATTCACTGATAAGACCTCATTTAACTGCATGCAGGGATTACGAAGTACTGCCATTCAGATTTCTTCTTGCATTCAAAAGGTATGAAGCAGATAAAAGTATAATGGAAAAGAACTGAGAACTGTGCCTGACAGTCTAAGTAATTCTCATGTCAGTACAGAATAACAGAAGGTAAAGCTGCATTTAAAATAAACCTGAAACAACACAATTTAAGCATTTCTTACATTGGAGAAAATTTGAATGTCAATTACAACACGAGTTACGGCTGGGCTATGAAAAGACTAGTAGCATAATAATTATTTTGTAACAATAATTATATTAAACAATGCATTCCAAAGAGTGAGTGGAATAAGAGTGTGGGCTAGTTCTGTACATCATAGTTAATGGAATGGTCCTTTCTAGTCATTTCAGTACATAAATTCTGTCCTCCTTGAGAATGCTTTTCACCGTAGTCCAATTAAATTAAAGAATATCAAGTGCAGAATTATTGTTAGTCTTAACTTTTAATGGAGAACTTATGGAATAGTAAAACAGAAAACAATAATCAAGGTTTACACTTCTGCCTTTGGAAAACAGGCAATATTAAAATGATTTGTGCCTTGCCAGCAGTGGGATATGAATTGTCAGGATTTTTGTTCTTAGTCTATGATATGAGACCTGTTATTTAAGTTATAGACTCACATATTTGTTGAACATCCTAAAACTATAAGATAACATAACACCCTGACAGATGAATCATAGCTTTTAAATTAAGCTAGCACAATTCCATTCCCTGAATAACATCATAAGAAATATAATATGCAAACTTTATAAAATACAGACATGCACAATTTGCAATTAAACTCAAAAAACTTACTTATTGTGATTCCTCTGTTCAATTTAAGAAGACATCAGACATCATGAACAATTACATCAAAGCCAAAGCACCATTAAAATAAGGCACTTAAAGCCTCCATATTGGTGCCCTTATTTACAACCTAAATGCCATTTCATGTTTATTCTAATGCCATTAAGTACATTTTGTATCATTAATGCCTAATAAAAAAGGTATCTCATAAATATGTATAGAATTTACAATTTGCAACTATAAATTTGGTATATATTTTTCATACTGTGAGAAGTAAAAGGCCATATAATAAATGGTTTAATTATATATGATTATTATGGCATGTTTTCATGCTGTTATTTTTACTTTTACATAACAGTCAAAGCCTATGTCCGACTGTAGTTCAGACGATTTTCTTTTACTGCTTATGCCACTGCCAAGCAAAGGCTGTTTATGCCACCTGGAAAGCTGCCTTTTTACCATTTGTGATTGATTGTGACAGCTCTAATCCACCCAGATCCCAGCCATCACATTCTGGATGATGCAAAGCCACTTGGTTTTTACACGGCATTCAGGCTGATTGTACTTACATGTCTGTATGCATAGCTGGCAGGAAGCATCATAGATGCTTCATAGAATGTTCAATGAAAGCAAATCCTGGAGTCTTGCATGAAGTAACGCAATGTAAACTTATTCGGAAAGGCATAGGTTTTTACCCACAGCAAGAATTATTAACAAAATAAGTTCTTTAAACTAACACACCTCTGACAATTTCCACTAAGCTAAGAAAAGGCCAAGTAAGGGAACAATCATTTTGGCCACATACACTATGACTAAAGACTAAAATAAACTTTCAAGAGGGAGGAACTATGTAGAAAGAAAGTATTATTCATTATTAAAGTATTATTCATTACTAAATATTTAAAAAAATAATTAAATTAAATTAAAATAAATTGTCTTTTGATTTTAGGTACTGTGGTTTAAATAGTGTAAGCTTATAATAAAATATATTGTATAAAACATGAAGCAGCATTTCTACCATTAACACTGCCAGTCCATGCTGATTTTATGTTGCTATCCATTTACTATCTTGCTTTCAGCATTCCAGTATAAGAGCATTAGCCTTTGTTAAACCAAGGTGACTTTCTTTTACTTTAATTGTTTTTGTCTGTTTTGAGAGGCACTACTGTTTCTCAAGCCTCTTTCAGAGAAACATTATATCAACTCTCTACACTGCTCTCCAGAATTAAGTGCATATTCTTCACAATATTTGTTAAATTTTCTCATACTGCCGCAATCTAGATGTGGTCCTCTTCTCACTTTAGTCTTTAATTTTATTATTAAGGTGTCCAATAAAGTATTTTTACATATTACTTGTACTTCAGTAGTTATCAGAGATAATTTCATTTAGTGTGGTGGCATTGAGGTGTAGTGGTAGTGCTGCTGACTCACAGAAAGGGGATCAGGGTTCACATCCTGGGTGTTCTCTGTGTAGAGTTTGCATGTTCTCCCCATGTCTGGCATGGGTTTTTACCAAGTGCTCCAGTTTCCTCCCAAAGACATGCAGGTTATCCGAACTGGTGACACTTAATTGACCCTGGTGTTTGCCCTGGGATGAACTGGAGCCATCTCCAGGGTATGTTCCTGCCTTGTACTCTAAGTCTGCTGGGCAGGCTCCAGGACCCCCGTGACCCTGGTCTATATTCAGAGGATTAGAAGAAAATGACGTGAAAATTTCATTAAGTGAAGTAACAGTGATATTTTGAATCTCAACACCTTGGGCAATAATTAAATGAAATGTATGATTCTGAGAGATCTTTTGCTAAAACTGTACAGAATTCAGTTGGTACAACATTTGCTAAAATTGCTTAATTCCACATCTATGTGAATATTAATATTGCCCATTCATACCACATAATCATAGTTAATAGTAAGAATGAATACAAAATTGTACAAAAAATACAGTCAGTCATGCATAATGAACATCATCTAGATTATCTGTAAATTAAACCTACAATTTTTTTGATTTTGTTTTACTGTCTCATGTGAAAAATGAATCTCTCTATTATAATAAAAAAAATCTTAGGAAGAGAGATGAGACGTGACTTTCTCAGAGAGACACTTTTCACGTTCCGCGAGACAAGACTTTGTGACAAGAGATTTAACCACCCCCGGGGCCGGAAATAAAAGACAAACAGTAGATCACAAAGTAGAACATCGTAAAGAATTAGAAAATGTTGTCGCGATACACATACAGAGCAGGTTAGAGATAATGGAAGTACGAAAATTCAAAAGTCTCAAAAAAATGCTAATAAAGATTGCATTTGAGCAAAAAAAACAGAAATTATTACTCTGTGAAATAATAGAACAGCGAAAAGAAATTGAATATATTGTTTGGCTTTAAACTTTAAGTTGAAGACTTGTAGATCGTCAAATTCATGTTGCCATCAGGGAACAGTAGTGTTTTTTCCCAATGAAGCGGCCTATCCGTGAGAATTAAAAGTTTTGTTGTTTGGTGAAAGTGAAATCCACAACCACAAGCGGGAGTGACATGAAGTTGCTGATGCGTAGCGCAGGCAGGGGGGTATATAGTGTATCACATACAACAGCTCCAGAGCCACCTTCCTGATTTATGGAGAAAAGTACAAAAACCTAGTGCAATTAACTAAAGCAGTGGTATTGGATTTACTAAGCTAGGTCTCAGTAAACAGACTCAGATCTGACTTTGTACTTAGAATAATGTTATTAATCAAAAAGGTTATTTTTTTCCAAGTGAGTGACTATTTAAGAATTCACATTTGAAACTGCAATAATATTTAAGGATTAGTTATATATATTTTTAATCTATACTAATAAAAGGAAAAGCCCTCACTGACTCACTGACTCACTCATCACTAATTCTCCAACTTCTCGTGTAGGTAGAAGGCTGAAATTTGGCAGGCTCATTCCTTACAGCTTACTTACAAAAGTTAGGCAGGTTTCATTTCGAAATTCTATGCGTAATGGTCATAACTGGAACCTATTTTTCTCCATATACTGTAATGGACGTTAGCCTGATGGCCGTGGAGGGGCGGAGCTGCGTGTGACATCATCACGCCTCCCACGTAATCACATGAACTGACTGTGACCGCAGTACCTAGAAAGGAAGTAAGAGCCCCCAAAGAGCGCTGATGACAAACGCCAAATACTTTATTCGCGAGATACAAGTTTAATGAGAAGACACAAGGTATAAACGAGACTTTGGATCACTTTGTAACAGAGTTAAACTTGCTGTAGCAAAAAACTTTTAAGTGGCGGGTCTTAGCTAACATTAAATAATGCCGTGGACATCGCAAGATCGCACGAGATAGCACAGGCACAGCTCAGAAGCTTCGATGCATGTACTCCGAGCGGCTCATGTGAACTGACTATGAGCGCAGTGCGCAGAGAAAGCAAAACCTCTAAAGAGCGCGGAGAGTTTTGCTCACATGGAACGTGTCTGCAAAAAGTGCCGTTTCCTGCACTGCAAAAATACTACAAAAGTCGGGCAGTCGCCGCTTCTGCCTTAAGTAAAAGTAAACATGTCTGCAACAAGTGGCGCTTCCTGCACTGCAAAAATACTACAAAAGTCGGGCGGCCGGCGCACGCACGCCTGCGTAGCTGTGCCAGCCTTTGAGACGCTGACTGTGCTTCTGCCTTAAGTGAAAGTAAACACTTTTAATTTTTTTCCCCCTTCCCATGAGCTATAGCCCAGACAAATGTAAACACGGGATCCCATTTCTAGACTGCGGCAAACTAATATTAAGGCACTTCGCAGTTTCTTTTACACGTATACGATTATGAGGTCGTCAGGTCGGATTATGAAGACACGCACAGGAGTGGAGGATCGACAGTGCCATCCCGGACAGTTAATGGCAGGGCCATCTCTCCAGTCTACACGAGACCCACCGCGACGCTCATATTGTCAGCAAAGACCTCTCTCTACACTATATTAAAGAAAAAGGCAAGTTTCCTTTCTTTACACCTTTTTTCCTTTTATCCCCAACCAAAGCCTTTCTCTCTTAATACTGCAGAGGACACAAAAATTATTTTCTTTTAATTGGTGGTAATGCTGGTAAGGCACATGTCTCTCCAGTCTACACGAGACCCACCGCGACGCTCATATCGTCAGCTTAAGACTCTCTCTACACTATATTAAAGAAAAAGGCAAGTTTCCTTTCTTTACACCTTTTTTCCTTTTATCCCCAACCAAAGCCTCTCTCTCTTAACACTGCAGAGCACACAAAAATGATTTTCTTTTAATTGCTGGTAATGCCGGTAAGGCACATTACCACAGGCAGAAATTTGGACGTTCACATAGAAAATGTAATTTCTATACCACAGCCGTCGTGTAGCGCCTTTCAAAAAACTACCAAGAGATGATCCATATACATTTTAGCTGCTGTTAGTACTACTTACCTGTTATATTATACCGGCTTTAAAATGTAGCTTACCCGAAACCACTCCACTGGTGCTCAGTGTATCTTTACTTCTTAAAACGTTAATGTTTTACTGTTTAATAGCTTATAGACTACATTTTATTTTTTTCCCTTGCAGTCAGTGAGCGAGGCCAATGGGTGATATATATATATTGTGGAAGCTGGCCCAGACACAGACAGGCAGACACGTTCATGTCACCCACAACACGTTTATTTACAATAATATATACAAAGTGCACCAGAAAACCCCAAAAGTCACCAAAGTCCTGGCCACAACAATGCCTTCTTCACTTCAGGCCGCCTCCTTGCCTCCTCCAGTAGGCTCAGTCCAGTCCGCTCCCGACTCTCGCCCTGAATGAAGGGAGGCAGCCCCTTTTATTATCACCCGGATGTGCTCCAGGAGGGTTCCGGCAATCACCCGCCGACACGCCCCTGTGTGGCAGAAGTGCCGGCTGCATCCCCGGAAGCACTCCAGGTGTCCCTGCTCTTCTTCCCCCCAGCACTTCCTGGTGTGGCAGAAGTGCTGAGGTCCAGGGCTCCCAAGGCACGGGAACACCCCCTGGCAGCGACCACGGGCCCCTACAGGGTGGAGCTTCAAAGCTCTGTGCCCGTGGCCCCCAAAGCAACCAGGATGGTGGCCCCCACGTGAACCAGGGCGCATGTAGACCCCCCTCCGGTCCCTCAAGGCGTCCCGGCTGGGTCGTTGCCCCTAGCGCGCGCATAGCTGTGCCGGCCTTTGAGACGCTGACTGCGCTTCTGCCTTAAGTCAAAGTGAGCACTTTTAATTTTTTTTCCTCCTCCCCCTGAGCTATAGACACCGTCTTTAAAATGTAGTTTACCCGAAGCCACTCCAGTAATGCTCAATGTAACTTTACTTCTTAAAATGTTAATGTTTTACCGTTTAATAACTTATAGACTACATTTTATTATTTTTCCCTTGCACTCAGTGACCAAAGCTATACACACACATATAGACACATACATATACAGTATATACCTGTGTGTATGTATGTATGTGTATATATATATATATATATATACACTCACCTAAAGGATTATTAGGAACACCATACTAATACGGTGTTTGACCCCCTTTTGCCTTCAGGACTGCCTTAATTCTACGTGGCATTGATTCAACAAGGTGCTGAAAGCATTCTTTAGAAATGTTGGCCCATATTGATAGGATAGCATCTTGCAGTTGATGGAGATTTGTAGGATGCACATCCAGGGCACAAGCTCCGCTCCACCACATCCCAAAGATGCTCTATTGGGTTGAGATCTGGTGACTGTGGGGCCATTTTAGTACAGTGAACTCATTGTCATGTTCAAGAAACCAATTTGAAATGATTCGAGCTTTGTGACATGGTGCATTATCCTGCTGGAAGTAGCCATCAGAGGATGGGTACATGGTGGTCATGAAGGGATGGACATGGTCAGAAACAATGCTCAGGTAGCCCGTGGCATTTAAACGATGCCCAATTGGCACTAAGGGGCCTAAAGTGTGCCAAGAAAACATCCCCACACCATTACACCACCACCACCAGCCTGCACAGTGGTAACAAGGCATGATGGATCCATGTTCTCATTCTGTTTACGCCAAATTCTGACTCTACCATTTGAATGTCTCAACAGAAATCGAGACTCATCAGACCAGGCAACATTTTTCCAATCTTCAACTGTTCAATTTTGGTGAGCTCGTGCAAATTGTAGCCTCTTTTTCCTATTTGTAGTGGAGATGAGTGGTACCCGGTGGGGTCTTCTGCTGTTGTAGCCCATCCGCCTCAAGGTTGTGCGTGTTGTGGCTTCACAAATGCTTTGCTGCATACCTCGGTTGTAATGAGTGGTTATTTCAGTCAAAGTTGTTCTTCTATCAGCTTGAATCAGTCGGCCCATTCTCCTCTGACCTCTAGCATCAACAAGGCATTTTCGTCCACAGGACTGCCGCATACTGGATGTTTTTCCCTTTTCACACCATTCTTTGTAAACCCTAGAAATGGTTGTGCGTGAAAATCCCAGTAACTGAGCAGATTATGAAATACTCAGATCGGCCCGTCTGGCACCAACAACCATGCCATGCTCAAAATTGCTTAAATCACCTTTCTTTCCCATTCTGACATTCAGTTTAGAGTTCAGGAGATTGTCTTGACCAGGACCACACCCCTAAATGCATTGAAGCAACTGCCATGTGATTGCTTGATTAGATAATTGCATTAATGAGAAATTGAACAGGTGTTCCTAATAATCCTTTAGGTGAGTGTATATATATATATATATACACGCACACACACACCTATCTACATTATATATACTGTCACAAGAACGAGACATGAACAGATAAAGAGTTGGGGCAGCCACCCGTATATTATGGTATCCTGGCTGCAAAATCGTTTTTTCTTATAGAAATACAGCACTGAAGTGCTTACAACAGAGTCCAAAACAAGACTGACACAGAAGGGAAAAGGGAAGGCTTTTAAAGGGGGAGACAGGAAGTGAGGTCATAAGGGTCGGGCACGTGTTCATCGTTCATTGGTTTAGTCCCGGATGTGACATCAGGGGGGCCGGAGCTGGCAAGGTCTGTCTCCATTGGCTCGGTCCCAGAAGTGACGTCCAGAGAGACAGGTGGAACCTCCCGGGTTAGGTCTACAGGGAAGTGAGAAAGAGAGTTAGTGCGCTCTGCCACATCCCGGCATGGCTCAGAACTGCCTTCACTCGAGCCCTTTAGCTGCCTCCCATGCTTGGCGTGTGTGACAAGGCCCCCTCAGCCCAGACCCGTCGGGTCGGGCGACCCTAACCGAGAGGTCGTAAACCCGAGAGAGAGCATCGGCGTTGGCATGGAGAGCACCCGACGATGACGAGCGAAAACTTGTACGGCTGCAGGTCAAGAAACCACCGGGTGACCCGCGGATTCGACTCCTTGTGCAGGGCCATCCACTGTAGAGGTGCAAGGTCCGTGACAAGGGTGAACTCACGGCCCAACAGGTAGTACCTCAGCTGAGTGATCGCCCATTTAATCGCCAGAGCCTCCCTCTCCACCGCCGCATACCTGGTCTCCCGGTCCAACAGTTTCCGGCTCAGGAACATGCGGGGTGTTGACACCATCGACACTTTGGCTCAGCACGGCTCCCAGGCCTGTGTCCGGCGTCCGTCTGGAGGATGAAAGGCAAAGAAAAGTTAGGTGCCATCAAAATAGGTGCGGACGTAAGGGCCTTCTTCAAGTCACCAAATGCAGTGTCTGTTTTGCAGTCCATACCACAATGTTCGGGCCCTCTTCTTTGTTAAATCAGTCAAGGCGCGCTTTCTCCAAAACCGGGTACAAACCGGCGGTAGTACCCGCTAACCGAAAGGCTTGGACCTGCCGCTTGGTTCATGGACGGGCCATTTCAGAATGGCATCAATTTTGGAGCACTGTGGCCTTACGGTACCCGACCCACCAGGTAGCCTAAATATTTGGCCTCGCTTAATCCAAAGAAACATTTCTTGGGATTAATCCGGAGCCCGGCCTCACCAAGTGTCCGTAATACCGCTTGGACATGCTGTAGGTGTTCCTTCCATGTGCTGGAATAGATGACCACGCCATCTAGGTAGGCAGCACTGTATGAGTTATGAGGCGAAGCACTTTGTCCACCAGACGCTGAAAGGTTGCTGGAGCCCGTGTAACCCAAATGGAAGGACACGATACTGCCAGTGTCCGCTAGGGGTACTAAACGCGTTTTTCCTTGGAGTCCGTTAAAGGAACCTGCCAGTACCCTTTGTCATGTCAAGTGTGGTCAGGTATTGAGCCTGTCCAAGCCTCTCGAGGAGGTCGCCCACGCGTGGCATTGGATAGGCATCAAATTGGGAGACTTGGTTAAGCCGACGGAAGTCATTGCAGAACCTCCAACTCCGTCAGGCTTACCGACGAGCACAATGGGGCTGGACCAGGGACTATAACTCTCCTCAATTACACCTAGTTCCAGCATGCGCTTGATCTCAAGCTCCACTTCAGCCTTTTTGCCTCGGGAAGACGGTGCAGGCGTTCTCGGACAACAACCCGGGCTCTGTCACAATGTTGTGCTCAATCAGAGAGGTCCTTCCGGGGTGTTCACTGACTACCTCTCGAACGGTCCGGATAACTGTTTCCAGCTCCTGCCGTTGCCTGGGTCTCAAGTCTGCGCCAAAGTTAAGGTCGTGTGTGTGGCGAAGAGTGAGCGGGCTGGCGGAGGAGGGATCGGGTCCCTGTCCTTCCACGGTTTCAGCAGGTTCACATGATATACCGCTCCTTTGGCGGCGATTGGGTTGACTCACCAAATAGTCGACCAGTCCCTTCCTCTCCTTAACCAGAGGGGCCCTGCCAGTGGGCAAGCAACTTAGAGTGGGAGGTAGGCACTAGGACCATGACCCGATCTCCGGGTGGAACTCGAAGAGGCGTGCAGCGGTTGTAGTAGCGAACCTGTGCTGCTTGAGCCTCCTCCATGTGACTTTTAAGGACAGGCGAATCTTTCCAAATCTATCGCAGTACTGCGCGATATACTCCAGTATGTTAGTGGTGGGAAGAGCCTCTTCTTCCCAGCCTTCTTTCAAAATATCCAATATGCCCGAGGTTGTCGCCCATACAGTAGTTCAAAGGGGAGAACCCGTGGAGGCTTGTGGGACTTCCGATAGGCAAAAGGACGAGGGGAGGAGCTGATCCCAGTTCCTTCCATCCTCGCTGACCACCTTACGTAGCATTTGCTTGAGAGTTTGATTAAACCTCTCTACTAATCCGTCGGTTTGAGGATGATACACGAGGTTTTAAATGCTTTATTTTCAGTAATCTGGCAGTCTCCTTGAACGTCTCCGAGGTGAAGGGGTCCCCTGGTCTGTCAAGACTTCTTTGGGGATCCCCACGCCAATACCCTAGTAATTCCCGTGCGATGGCTTTAGAGGTAGCTGAGCGCAGCGGAACAGCTTCGGGTATCGTGTAGCATAATCCACGAGGACTAAAATGTACTTGTGTCCTCGGGCTGAGGGCTCTAGAGGTCCCACCAGGTCGACCCGATTCTGTGGAAGGGAACGTCAATCAAGGGAATAGGAACAAGAGGAGCACGGTCCCTCCTAGGAATCTGTCGCAGTTGACACTCCGGGCAGGAAGCGCCAAAGCGGCGAACCTCCTCATTAATTCCTGGCCAGTAAAACGGAGCTTGATCCGCTCCAGAGTTTTTTCGGTGCCCAGGTGGCCACCTAGGAGGTGGGCGTGTGCTAGCTCGCAGACCTGCCGCCGGAAGGTACGCGGCACTAGCAGCAGCCTCGTCTCCTGCCCGTCATGCATTGCTACACGGTAAAGGAGGTCATTATCTAACACAAAGTAGGGGCCCTGTGGCATCGACTGACTAGTGCGTTGGCCATTGACAAGGACCACTGCATTTTTTACAAACTTCAGGGAGTCGTCATTCCATTGCTCCCTTTGAAAGAAGCCGGCGTCTTTTAAATTGAAACCGCAACACGGAGAGAGGGTCAGCGCCGACCTCAATGGGCGTGGTTTCCTCCCGCTCCGCTTGGCGTTGGTGGATGGCGTGTCAGCCTGCGACGGCCCGGGAGTAGCCACGTCAGCCAGGACGGCTGCTTCACCTCTCTCTGCCGGCTGATTACACGGCGTGGAGGCAGCTTGAGACGGTTCATCTCCGTCCATAACGAGGCCCAACTTAACCCGGGAGTGGTATGTGTCTCACCGCTTTTAATGTCAGACCAGTCCGCCCTAGTATCACGGGTGTGGAGGATCAGGAAGGATTGCCACGGTTACTTTCTGGACTGATCCTCCGTAGCTAATGACACAGCGGCGGTGCTGTACCAGCGGGTTTCCCCGTGGACACAGGTTATACTGGTCTTGAATTTTAGCCATTGTCGCGGTAGCACAAAACGGCGGGCAACAATGGAAATGTTGCTGCGGAATCGAGCAGAGCGAAGTTTTAAACCCGTTAACGATCACCACGCCTGTATGCGGGACCGCCAACGGGTTTGTCAGAGCACACCAAGCCCTCCTCCCCTCCACCTGCATTCCTCCTCGCCTCCAAGCGGTTTTGCGTGCCAGGCGCCGCTGACGCCGATGCAAGCTCCGGGTTATACAGGGAGGGGCTAGGTCTTGGGACATACCCCGGCTGAGTTTGGCAGAAGGACGGTTCTGCTCTCCCAGAGTGTGAGGCCGCCCTCTGTGTTTCCAGAAGCTCTATGAGCCCTGACATGTTCGTAAACTGCACGCCCCAGACCGGCTGGGTGAAGCCCTGGGGAAGTGCTTTCAGGAGCAGATAGCAGCTACCTGCTCAATGACCTGGTAGGGCTTGTTTTCCAAGGGCCGTAGCCACTGCCATACTTTTGCCCATAAGGACCAGGCTTGTTTACTGGTCGGCCTCTCAGGGTCCAACCTCCACTTGTTATTTTACTCACCTGCCAGTCTGGGGCACCCCAAGGTGGTAAAAGGGGCTGTGGTTTCACTGGGGGGCAGGCACTCTCCCCCAAGAGAGCATACTGAGTCCCTCTTGTCTCCCCCTCCAGGGCAGCCCAATTCGGTGAGCCCCACCCGCACACTCCCTGGCCTCTCTAGATGGCCTAGTTCTGCGTGCTGGGAGCGGAGCCCGCACCGGGTCTCGCCGAACCACGGGGCACCCTCCCCGCCTGAATACTCGGCCCGATCCGCTCCCACCTGGGTGTTTTGCAGGTCCTGTCCCCTTCTCTTCTGGGACTTCTCCATCCTGCCGACTACGCCACTGTCACAAGACGAGACAAAGACAGAAAAGGTTTGGGGCAGCCACCCGTATATTTTGGTATCCTGGCTGCAATCGTTTTTCTTTTAAAATACAGCACTGAAGTGCTTACAACAGAGTCCAAAACAAGACTGACACAGAAGGGAAAAGGGAAGGCTTTTAAAGGGGGAGACAGGAAGTGAGGTCATAAGGGTCGGGCACGTGTTCATCGTTCATTGGTTTAGTCCCGGATGTGACATCAGGGGGGCCGGAGCTGGCAAGGTCTGTCTCCATTGGCTCGGTCCCAGAAGTGACGTCCAGAGAGACAGGTGGAACCTCCCGGGTTAGGTCTACAGGGAAGTGAGAAAGAGAGTTAGTGCGCTCTGCCACATCCCGGCATGGCTCAGAACTGCCTTCACTCGAGCCCTTTAGCTGCCTCCCATGCGCGCGTGTGTGACAATACACACACATACACACACATATATATAATTTGTATATATATGATGTACTGTAGAAAGGTATGTATATATATATATATGTGTATATATAGATATGTATATATTGTCACGCACGAGTGCTTGGGTAACAGCGAATCGACCCGGTTTGTTACGGAAAACGTACCGCAAGGGGTCTACGACAGGGTACTAACGTCTTTCTTTCCTTCTTCAGAAAGCCTGAGGCCTCACAGACATAAACAAAGGCCATGACGGCTATAGGAAGCAAGCACTTCTGGGTGTATTTAATCCCTCTGATGACCCCTTGATGACATCACAGTTCCCAGAATCCATCACGAATACCCAGCATCCTTCACATCAATCTCCGGTCCGCCTCCATAAAAAGTCTGTCCTTTCTCCCCTCATTGTCTTTTTGCTTTTTGATGTTTGTAAAGCGACTGACTGCTATTGTTTTTGGTTACAGTATATGGGGCTAAACACCCCAAAACTTGCAACGTGTCTTGTCTTGTATTACAACATATATGAAGATATATATGTGTATATATATCCAAGCTGTGAGAAAACACTAAAAAGGAGGCATGTCAGACGTCGTGGTACATTTTCTGATGCAGCTAGACGAAAACAACTTTGTGACGCTGCAGCCAAATACACAAAACAATTACATTGACAATCATGTTACGTTATTTTCAAAATGTTTCCTTTTCTTTTTTATAACTTCTTTAACACACTACTTCTCCGCTGCGAAGCGCGGGTATTTTGCTAGTCTTACATAAATCAGATTACTAATTTCAGGCACCCTGTTGGTGGATTTGATTTTGTTTCTAGGTATAGTTATTCAATGGGCTGGTTGAATTTAGTTAAATAATTTCATTTTTGAGATCCGTAGTTCAGTTTGAATAGCAGCTACTGGGCAAAAACAGGTCGGGTAGAAAGCAACCTGCAGTTTAAGATCACGTGGCCTTGGTGGTACTTTGATTATTCATCCATGCAATTTTAAATACATACTTTGAAAAAAAATGTAAGATCTCCTCCAGTTAGGATAGTTGCAATCTCCCTTTAAAAGTCCAGGGGCCTCATACATAACAGCATGCGTAGAATTTGCACTAAATCATAGCGTATTGACAAAAATTGAAATGTGTGTACGCACATAAAATGCAGATGCACAAAAACGTGTGTAAGCCAACTTCCACACACCTCCGCTACATAAATCCTGGTCTGCGTGAAATGTAACACTTGTGCATGCGCTTGCCGCCCAACTCTTCTCCTCCCAGAATTATGCTTCTTTGAATATGAAGATTAGTATAAATGTTCCCTTAAGTACAGTGTTCTGCAAAAAGACAATGGCCAAAGTACAGGGAAAAAAGAAGAATTTCAGCGAATGCCAAGTGGAGGTAATAAAAACGTGCTAGCACTGTTTTGATGCTGGGTTGCGCCAGTTTGCAAAACTGAGCCAAAAACATGCATACGCATGAGAATGTGTGTGGCTTTATGTCAAATTTAGTTTTTATACATTGCAATGTGAGTGCGGAAACGGCCATACAGAACATTTTTGTGCATATGCACCATTTATATATGAGGCTGCAGGATTTTGATGGTACTCATCTATACTAATAAAAGGCAAAGCCCTCACAGATTGACTGACTGACTCACTCACTCACTGACTCACTCATCACTAATTCTCCAACTTCCTGTGTAGGTGGAAGGCTGAAATTTGGCAGGCTCATTCCTTACAGCTTACTTACAAAAGTTAGGAAGGTTTCATTTCGAAATTCTACGCGTAACGGTCATAACTGGAACCTACTTTCGTCAATATACTGTATACGACCATAGCCTGCAGCTAGGTCACCGTGTGAGGCGGAGTTGTGTCTCTCATCATCACACCTCCCACATTATTGAGTGCCTGCCCATATAAGGTAAATATTAATGCTTAACATATTCATAAGTGCAGCTACTGCGGAAATCAGCACGCCTCCCAAGTAATTGACTGCTTGCCCATATAAGGCTGTCCTTCGCTGCGTTGTCTTTATTCCTTTCCTTGCTTCACCAAGGAAGCAGCCTTTCCACGGCTTCTCCACTGTTTTATAAATGAGCGGCATATAAGGCCGTCCTTTTTCCTTGCTTCGCCAAGGAAGCAGCCTTTCCATGGCTTCTCCGCTGTTTTATAACTGAACACCAAATAAGGCCGTCCTTTTTCCTTGCTTCGCCAAGGAAGCAGCCTTTTTATTTAATCCACGGGTTCTCCACAGTTTTATGGTTCGTTTATTACGATTGTTATAGTTATTGTGTAGGTATTTTAGACTTAGTTTACTATTCAGGTACCCATTTCATTTATTTAATCCGGGCCTTCTCTGCTGTTGTTTTGTTCGTTTATTATGATTATAGTTATTTATTGATTTCCTTATTTTGGCTGACTGCCTGCCCATATAAGGCGCTCCGCTGTTTTTTTGTGAAGCAGCCCTTTGCCAAGGAAGCAGCCTTTACATGGCTTCTCCGCTGTTTTATAAGCGCTCTAAGGCAGTCCTTTTTCCTTGCTTCACCAAGGAAGCAGCCTTTTTATTTAATTCATTGGTTCTCTGCTGTTTTATTGTTCGTTTATTACGATTGTTATAGTTATTGTGTAGGTATTTTAGACTTAGTTTACTGTTCAGGTACCCATTTCTTTTATTAAATCCACGGCTTCTCTGCCATTTTTTTGTTCGTTTATTACGATTATAGTTATTTATTGATTCCCTTCTTTGGCTGACTGCCTGCCCATATAAGGCGCTCCGCTGTTTTTTTGTGAAGCAGCCTTTACACAGCTTCTCCGCTGTTTTATAAACGAACGCCATATAAGGCCGTCCTTTTTCCTTGCTTCGCTAAGGAAGCAGCCTTTACACAGCTTCTCCGCTGTTTTATAAATGAACGCCATATAAGGCATCTCCGCTATTTTTTGTTTGTTTATTACGATTATAGTTATTTATTGATTCCCTTCATTGGCTGACAGCCTGCCCATATAAGGTGCTCCGCTGTTTTTTTGTGAAGCAGCCTTTACATAGCTTCTCCGCTGTTTTATAAACGAACACCATATAAGGCCGTACTTTTTCCTTGCTTCACCAAGGAAGCAGCCTTTTCATTTAATCTGCGGGTTCTCCGCTGTTTTATTGTTCGTTTATTACGATTGTTATAGTTATTGTGTATGTATTTTAGACTTAGTTTACTGATCAGGTACCCATTCCCCTTGTTTAATCCTCGGCTTCTCAACTGTCTTTTTGTTCGTTTATTACGATTATAGTTATTTCTTGATTCCTTTCTTTGGCTGACTGCCTGCCCATATAAGGCGCTGCGGTGTCTTCATTCCTTTCCTTGGTTCGCCAAGGAAGCAGCCTTTTTATTTAATCCACGAGTTCTCCGCTGTTTTTTTGTTTGTTTATTACGATTGTTATAGTTATTGTGTAGGTATTTTAGACTTAGTTTACTGTTCAGGTACCTATATCCTTTAGTGTTCCAACCGTACCCCCATTAACAAGTCTATCGAGGTGATCACCATCGATCAAAGAACTATCACTTACCGAGTGGTGTCCATGCCCGGAGATGACACTTGCCTTTTCCATTCTCTGTGTTACATATTGCACAAACATATCAGTTTCACTTTTGATATCTGGAGGTACATTGTGTCTTATGTATTGAATGACTGGGACAGGTTCAAGGTGTGGACTGATGACAGTACAGGAGATAATTATACTACACAGGAGCACTATAAGAGTGAAATGCTTAAGCCCTTCACCTATGGTTCTGCATGTGAGATGATGGCTGCCGCTGAAATGTTCGGTTATCGCTTTTAAGTGTAACGAAATGGCCAAATATTTTTCACCTTAGGAGAACCGTCAATGCCTCTTACTGTAAACATCTTAGATTCACAGGTGACAATCTGAGTAGTGGACACTTTGATGTTTATGAATGTTTCAACTCTCAAAAGCTGGATGCGAAATTATCGATGAAGCCGGTTGTATGCTTACATCGCTTGACACATGCCGAATGTCACTTCAACACAAATCCAACTGGAATCGATTATGACAGCAGCAATCCAAGCTGTGAGAACACAGTAAAAAGAAGGCGTGTCAGATGTCGTGGTACATTTTCTGATGCAGCTAGATGGAAACAACTTCGTGCAGCTGCCGCCAAATACTTGCAGAAAAATCCACAAGTTAATAGAGACGCTGTTGCTAAATACTCGCAAGCAAATCCACAAGTTAATAGAGACGCTGTCGCTAAATACTCGCAAGCAAATCCACAAGTTAATAGGGACGCTGTCGCTAAATACTCACAAGCACATCCACAAGTTAATAGGGACGCTGTCGCTAAATACTCGGACGCAAATCCACAAGTTCAAAGTGCTTCTGTTTCTAGATACGACCCCAATAATGAAAAGCGGCTCATATGAAAACAACAGGTTTGGCTCAAAAAAGCCGATTGTGGATTTGCGTACGACTCAAACATACATTATGAATCTGACAAAACAGTTCACATTGGATCCATGGATGTTCACTGTGACTATTGTCAAGCTCAGAAGTGGAAATGCGAGTCTCCTGGTTTGTGCTGTAATGGTGGTAAAGTCTCTCTCACTCCTTTACGTAAGCTTCCTGACCTTCTTGAGGACCTGTTAAATGGCGAACATCCTCAAAGTGAGCATTTCTTGAACAACATTCGAAAGTACAACAGCGCATTTCAAATGACGTCATTTGGTGCTAACCAAATTGTTGAGGGAAATTTTATGCCTTCATTTAAAGTTCAGGGACAAGTGTATCACTTGATTGGCAGTCTTTTACCTATGCCGAGTGAGGAACACAAATTTTTACAAATTTATTTTTGTCGGGGACGATGAAAAGGAAGCACAAATGCACTGTGCTAATGTTTCTGGAGTTAACATACCCCGGTCAACCTATTACTAAAAATGCTGCATGATTGTTAACACTTACATTCAGGACTTCCACTCCGCAATAGACAGTATTTCAGATGAAGACAAAGACTTCAAAGCTGTCATTCACGCTGACAAAAAACCATTACATGCACACAAAGGCAGATTTAATAAATCCATAGTTCATCAAGTTGGTGTTGTCATCGTTGGGCAAACGTTCAACAATAGGGATATTGTCTTGAAAACCAGAGACAATAAACTGCAACGCATTAAGGAAACCCACAGATCCTATGGTGCACTTCAATATCCCCTCATGTTCTGCTATGGTGAAGATGGCTATTCTGCGTCTATACCTCAAGTTCATGCTGCCAGTAAGTTACTTATGAAGAAAACCGTCTCTGCAGCAAACTTCTATTCATACCAGCGTATGATCAGACAACATCATGATACTATCCTTTTCTTCCGAACTTTATTAAATTAGTTTTTAGTTGATATGTACGCAAAAATTGAATCTGAAAGACTAAATTATATCAGACTAAATCAGAAAAAACTACGAGCTGAAAATTACATTCACTTAAAAGATGCTATTGACAAAAATGACACTAATTTAATAGAACTTGGTCAAGCTGTGATATTACCATTATCCTTCACAGTTGGACCTCGCTATATGCACGAGTTTACAAAAGACGCAATAGCCGCCCTGACTTATTCATCACATTTACTTGCAATCCTAAATGGACTGACATCACTGAAGTTCTCCTTCCATATCAAAAACCTCACGATTGCCACGACCTTATCAATCGTGTATTTCATCTCAAGATTCGCAAAATGATAGACTTGCTCATGAAGAGTAACATTTTCGGCTGTACAAATTGCTACATGTACACCATAGACTGGCAAAAGCGAGGTATTCCCCATGCACACATTCTATTGTGGCAAAAGGATAGGATTAAACCAGCTGTCATCGATCAAGTCATCCGTGCGGAAATTCCTGATCCACAGACTGACCCTGCCCTACACAAAATAGTAAAATCCACCATGATTCATAGCCCATGTGGACCTCATAATATCATCTCACCCTGCATGATCAACAGAATATGCACTAAGAAATACCTGCGTCCGTTCATCTCAGAAACTCAGACCAGAGAAGATGGTTACCCTCAGTACCGCCGGCGCGCACCTGCTGATGGAGGTCATACAATTAACATCAAAGGAGTACATATCGACAACAGATGGGTGGTCCCTAATAGTCCAGTGCTGTCCCGCTTCTTTAATGCTCTCATCAATGTCAAATTTTGCAATTTAGTAAAATCGATCAAATACATCTGCAAGTATGTTAACAAGGGAAGTGACCAGGCAGTATTTACAATACAAAATCAAAATGACGAAGCATCTCGATACGAAGCTGGTTGTTACATTAGTAGCTCTGAAGCAGCCTGGCACATTTTCTGTTTTCCCATTCACGAACGTTTCCCTCCGGTCGTTCCTCTTGATGTGCATCTTGAGAACGGGCAAAGAATTTATTTCACAGAAGGCAATGTTGCCGATAAAGTTCACAATCCATCACAGACGACCCTTTTAGCGTTCTTTGCCCTTTGCAAACACAATGATTTTGCAAAACAACTTTGATTATAATGAAATTCCATCATATTATGTGTGGGCAAACAACATGTTTCGTAGGAGGAAACAAGACATCCCTGTACCAGGATATTCGGGAGTGAAAAAGGATAATGTACTGGGACGGGTTTACACTGTACACCCAGATAACTCTGAAGGCTACCACCTTCGACTGCTGCTCAACAAAATCACAGGTCCCATGTCTTTCAAATCTCTCAGAACAGTTGATGGTGTCCTACATCTGACCTACAAGTCAGCCTGCAGGGCACTCGGTTTTTTACATGACAATATCAAAGCTGCTCTGTCTCGCTCACCTCAAAAGATCTGTGAACTGTTTGCTGTCATGCTGGTGTTCTGCCAAATGGAAAACCCCTTAAACCTATGGGAAAAACATAAACACAGCATAGCAGAAGATGTTAGGAGACAGACTGAAAGAGATTATTTACGAACAGAAGTCCACCAGTGGTTAAATTTGATCTATAACAAGTGTCTACACTTGCTTGAAAACAATGTAATTGCTATTGGAGGTCAATCTCTTCATCATTACGGTTTGCCTTCACCTTTCAGAGAACTGGCACAACTTACGTCAAATCCCGAGTACTTGAAAGAGACATCTTACAACACCTTGCAATTTGCCAATATAGTCACAAATAACGAGCTGTTGCTAAATAGTGACCAAAAGTCAGTTTATGAGCAATTCATGAGCAGCGTTGTCTCAGCCACTGGCACAGTGTTTTTCCTTGATGCTCCAGGAGGAACTGGTAAGACATTCCTAATAAACCTTCTCCTTGCAAAAAGTAACATTGCCATAGCTGTGGCTTCTTCTAGCATTGCTGTAACTCGTCTTGAGGGTAGCAGAACTGCTCATTCAGCTTTCAAGCTGCCTCTGAACCTCAACCATACTGAATCCCCCATGTGTAACATATCAAAGCAGAGCAACATGGCTTAAGTGCTGCGACATTGTCAGCTTATTGTCTGGGATGAATGCACTATGGCACACAGAGGAGGTGTTGAGGCTTTAGACAGGACCCTCCAAGACATCCAAAACACCAACAAACTTATGGGAGGCTTGACAGTGTTGCTGGCTGGAGACTTCCGCCAAACCCTACCAGTCATGCCCAGAGGAACACACGCTGATGAAGTTAAAGCATCTCTAAAATCTTCATACCTATGGCCACAAATCAATGTTGTTACTTTAAAAATAAGAATGAGGGTTCATTTGAAAGGCGACAAAAAAGCCAGGGAGTTCTCTGCTCTTCTGATTAGTATAGGTGATGATGGCACCTTCATACAAGAAAATCGTAAAATAAATATTCCTACAAATCTCTGTCTCATCGTGAATACCTTACAAAGCCTTCTTCAAAGTGTTTACCCCAATCTACGAAATCTCCACCAAAACAAAGTGTCATGGTTGAGAGAGAGAGCTATCCTGACACCAAAAAATGACATGACTACGACTATGAACCACATTTTACTTCAAGAACTACCTTCACAACCAAAAACATCAGTCTGTTGATTCAGTTGTAGAATCAGAACATACGGTACATTATCCGGTACAGTTTCTCAAAACTCTAAATCCTCCAGGCACTCCTGAGCATAATTTCTTTTTGAAAGTGGGGGCACCAATAATGTTACTGAGAAACAGCCACCGAAACTTTGTAACGGCATGAGACTTCAAGTCAGTTCTCTACAAAACAACCTAATTGAGGCAACTATTTTTACTGGCAGTGCCTCAGGTGAGAGAGTTTTTATTCCTTGCATCCCCGTTATACCATCTAATCTCCCATTTCAATTCAAATGCCTTCAATTTCCAGTAAGGCTCTGCTTCACAGTGACAATTAATAAGTATCAGGGACAAACCCTACAAAAGGTTGTCATTGGTTTGAGAAAGGATTGCTTTTCACATGGCCAACTGTATGTTGCATGTTGCACAGCTTGGTCATATTACAACTGGAGGGCCGAACTGACAAAGTGGTATACAAAGAGATCCTTAACAAATAATTGTTTGTATATTTTCCCTCAGTTTAAAAATGTTTACTTTTTACTTGATAAAATTTTTAAGCCTTTATTTTGCCGCTGCGAAGTGCGGGTATTTTGCTAGTGTGTTAATCCACTCAACCCATATAGTGCTTCTCCATTCACTCATGCGTACAACCTCCAATGCCAATGACCCTTTTAATGTTATACTTAACATTAGAAACTTCGTGACAGAAGTAATGTTTCAAAAGAAATTTAAAATCAAATTTTACTTATTTTTGTTTTCTTAATAAACTAATGTAAAAAATGATTAAGTCTCAACCTGTGCGCCATCATGTTCAACACATGTACCATATGTGGCACATAAATTGTCCATAAAAATTGTATTCAACATATACATAGCAATACGATTAGTGTTAACATAATTTTGAATCACCTTGTACTATTGCTAAAGAAACTAAGTGAAATTAAGAAAAACCCTGTTTATCAGGAATATCACTGCAGCCTTGGTGGGCCGCAATAGCTGTAGGTTTTCATTTTCCATCCTGTTTTCTAATTAGAAGGTAGTCCTTGCTGATAATGAAAGCTGGCATTGAACTATTTTACTTGTTAGTACTTTCATTCATCCAAGACAAATTCTAATTACATTGTAGAATTTCCATTTCTGACAACATCATCCATATATTTTGGGACCAGAACAGATTTGCACTTCACAATCCTCCCCTTTTTCCCTTGTTTATTTCTAAACATTCTATTAACACAGATACGTCATGATGCATATTCACCATTGTAAATAGAACCAAGTTAGCTGGAGAGATGGTGGCTTCTTTACCATTTATACCTCAGTATTAACTTATGGCTGGTTAAAAAAAACACAAACCAAAAGCTAAATTCACCTTCTTAAAACTAGTTTGCAATAAAGAGTATTGCATCATAACAATTGTATAAACTAAAATTAAGCCTAAAAAACATGTTGCTTTAGCAGCAAATAAACAGGTTAAGTAATTGGCTGAGGAGAAAACCTTGAGGCACTGGGGCCTTCCAGGTGAAGAGCCCTCCTCTACAAACATACAGTAATTAAATTTTGTTTTGGGTGAATGATAGCACAAACAGGCAATACAGTTAACTACCAAGGCTCATTATCATCTAAAGCTGTCTTCTAATAAGGAAATGGGTTGGAACCAAAACCTGCAGTCACTGTAGCCCCCTAGGAATGTAAGTGAGGGCCCCTGCTCTACAACATAATTAAATTTTGTTTTGTGTGAATGAAAGCACAAACGAGCAATATAGTTAATTACCAAATCTCATTATCAGCTATGTGTTTCTTCTAATTAGGAAATGGTTTGGAACAAAATCCTGCAGCTACGTCCTTTTTACCATTTTGGGGTAACATTGTATGATGAAGAGGAACATGAAACACATTAGAAATAAAATACACTAACCTATACTGCTTGAAATAATTGTTCATTGCTAACAGTCTAGTAAAGCAGAGGTATACTGAAATGAAGCTGAAAGAAACTCACACCTTGGTCATATGGCGGACGATTTACCTTGCAATTATTGCTCTAGAAATCTACAGTTTATTTATTAAAAATGCCTTTAAGGCTTTTGCTTTTTAGATTTTTCTGCCAAAATAAACTTTGTTTACATTGCAGAAATCAACCTTTTAATAGAATGCTTTATCAATATCTTAGTTTAATGTGAAAAGTAATAAACATTACATTACATACTGTGAACTAGGACGGCCCGGACACACACAGGCGGACACCGTTTCAGCCATCACCACACGTTTATTTACAGTATATTTAAAAAATGTCAAGTGCACCGCCACAAAACCCCCAGTCTCCCCAAGGTCCAGGCTCTCACTAGCCACTGTCTCCACACACAAATCACTCAGGCCTCTCCTTGCCTCCTCAACCGACTACAGCCTTGATTGCAGGGTGGCGGCTCCTTAAATAGGTGGTTGATTGCCGACCGCACCCAGCCACCTGTGACAATATGTACACTACATGCACAGAAAGTCACATACCTGTTATCTCTTTGAGTCAGGATGTAGCCAACCAGGTGGTGACCTATGACCCCAGGTTAGCCCCTTCATTTCTATTTCCTTTTCCTTCATAAAATCAATGGATATTCATTTGGTCTTTTAATGTTCTCACAAAACATTTCCAAAGGCAACTGCACCAGTGTTGTGTCAAGGTTTTATGAGTATTTCTGTGTTTTTCCTCACTATTCTACAATTAAAATGGGATTTTTCCCACTGGGGTCTCAGCACTCTCTGTTGAATATACCTCTTATGTTCTTTTACATTTGGCATGGTTGCATTAGTAAATGTCTGGAGCTAAGGAACACGGGAGAGTTCCTCAGAAAACTGGACCAGTAGCTACAAAGTCAGCTAGCCAACCACCAGTTACTTCTAATTGTGTCTTTTTGGAGATTAGTTAATAGTATCCCGAAACCTAATGCCTCTAGCAACCAACAAAGAACGACTTAAACTTATTGTATGTCCTGACAACACTTAGTAAGAAGAATGACTTAAAAGGCTACTTTATAGTGTTATGGTGCACTGCCTCCCAATATGGACAGGTATTACGAGACTGGGCTCATTAACTTGCACTTTTCTTGTTCAGTTAGACCTTCCAAGCTTATTACGTTTGACCTGAGACCCACTAAATTGATCAATACATCTTAAAGCAGAAGACCTTCACCTGACATAGGGTCAACCCTTCTGTTAGTAATCCTATGATCAGATTAGACAGGTATTGGGGAAACATGGACGCTGACTGGTACCAAGCTAGCTGAGTAGTGTGAGGAATACTGATTCTGTGGTCTTCCTGTTCCTTTACAGATAAAGCAAGGACAACCCTTATTTAAAAAAGAACAATGGAATGAAGATTGACCAAAGCATGTACAAAAATCCATTGTTTCGATTAAGTTGCATATTTGGACCACAACTGGCATAGCCTATATTCACTTGTCTTCTATGATGTGAATGATATCAGTGATTTAATAAGGAATTTCAGAATATAAATGCATGGAAAATACAGACTACATTATTTTGACCCATAACAGACTGACTATAGTAGTCCTTTGTTTGATAATAAAGATCACAGCAAATCAAAAAATTTCATTGTTAACATCAATTGGTTTTGTTATCAAAGTTACCAAACTATTCTATAACAGTTTAGTAATTATTTGCCGCTCTGATGCTGATATTTCTGATCATAAAATGGTTCATTATGATAGCAATTGATGAGAAGAATTCATAATTAATTGCAGAATTATGGTATTTGATGGTTCCTCTAGAGTGCCTCTTTCTCTTGCACAATTTATCTCAAAAACTAATCAGCATGTTATCATCTCATAACAGGCTTCATTTTTGAGTTTGGTATTCTTCCATCCAGCCATTTTAGCTTTAGGCCATCCTCATGAAACTGTGAGACACAGACACACACAGACAGTGTCACACACGTGCAATTAAAAGGACCAACTGAAGGTAATTCCACACCAGGTCAGAGGTGATGGATTACGCTAATCCTTTCTGTTATCTCTGCAGATCGAAAACAGAAAATTCTGCCAGATTCCGCTTCTGGTTCCGGCTATGTCCCTTCCGATTCCCACCCTGAAGACATCACTTCCTGACAGACACCTACACCGCTTCCTGTTTCCAGTTAGTCAAATGTTGGACTCAAACCAGTGCATATCTCTGCAACTTAATTTGCCTTTTTTGCAGCCAGGGCTCAAGTATACGGGTGGCTGCCCCAAACCTTTTTTTGTGTGTCGAGGCTATTTATTTCACAACAGGCACATACGCATCATCTAGATATTGATGTTTTCAGTATCAGGGGACCCTAAAATGTCAATATCTGTTGAAAACTGGAGATCAAAATTTTTGACAAATCTAAAGCTTTTGCTTCTCCTTCATAGAAGATAGGTTATGGTGTGGGAGGGTGCAAATCAAAAACTATGTTTTAAATACCTACCTATACAAACTCTCCTTTAAATGCATCCACTAATAAAATATGGAATCCAATTTCAATACGTATACCTGACAAGCAACATATTTATTTCTTTGGCCATCATTTATTGAGTTTTATTCAAAGAAGAGTTTAAGAAAATATTCAAGTTCAAATTTACTGTAAATGTGTAGAGTGTACTGTAAAATTCTTACTTTTATGTGTCACTAATATGCAACATATAATCGCTACTTAACTACACTGAAGAACTGGTAGCCTACATTTTACAACATGAGAAGTATGGTTGAAAAGATAACAGATTTTAGTGTGAAGACAAAGACATTTTCAGGACAAAGCACAAAAGCAAAATATATTTTTTAATTATTTCATTAAATAGTTGAAAATTTCACCTAAAGGTCTCGCAGATCAAATACATAAACTAAATAAACGAATGAAAGACAAGAGGTGCAGTTGGTAGTAGAAGTACAGTCATATGAAAAAGTGTGGGAACCCCTATTAATTCTTTGGATTTTTGTTTATCATTGGCTGAGCTTTCAAAGTAGAAAGTTCCTTTTAATATATGACATGACTTATGGAAACAGTAGTATTTCAGCAGTGACATTAAGTTGATTGGATTAACAGAAAATATTCAATATGCATCATAACAAAATTAGACAGGTACATAAATTTAGGAACCCCAACAGAAATATTACATCGATATTGAGTTGAGCCCCCTTTTGCAAATATAACTGCCTCTAGACACCTCCTATAGCTTTTGTTGATTCTGGGTGGAGGTATTTTTGACCATTCTTCTATACAAAATCTCTCCAGTTCAGTTAAATTTGATGGCAGCTGAGAATGGACAGCCTACTTCAAATCATCCCATAGATTTTTGATGATATTCAGGTCAGGGGACTGTGACAGCCATTCCAGAACATTGTACTTCTCCATCTGCATGAATGCCTTTGTAGATTTCTAACTGTTTTGGGTCATTGTCTTGTTGGAATATCCAACCCCTGCGTAACTTCAACTTTGTGACTGATGCTTAAACATTATCTTATGCAGGCTGAGAGGGGTTCCCAAACTTTTTCATATGACTGTAGCACTGTAGTATTCTAGTATTCTCATGTGTACCAAATAGAGGGAATTCCCTATTTGTATCTGTGACTAGCAGAGAAAGCAAATATTAAAAACAAGTCAGAGTGCATAGTAAAATTTCCCATGGCTTCTACAAGCAAGCATATATATCGTACTGTACAAGATATAGCTGGTATCAGGTCCACAGCCAGTTAATCTAAATATTGTTTGCATGCTTTGACTGATTGAATTGAAGCACCTCTTTTCCTGTTTTCTGCTTTGACATGACCACAACAGTTTGGCATTCACTGCCAAGTACTGACACTGGATTCTGTTTTGAATACATATGCTATTTAGTGATACTTTAAAGATTGTGGTTATAATAAAAGCAGCAGAAAGACACAAGTGTATTGTAACTTTTTTTCCTGCTCTTTTATGAAGATGCTGTCTTTGTGATATCTTTTGCATCAAAGATTTTTTTCCTCTTAAATTTTCTGCCTCATGTTTTGTATTTTTAATATTATGCTCACAGCCAGACAGTAGAGGCTCATTTTTTAGATTCTGCAGGTTGACTTACTGCTCTTTCTGTGCAGGACATTTTAACAGTTAGGTTTACTGTGCAGATAACATAAAAGCTAACGATTTTGTGTAAATTAAAGACACTGCAATGAAACCAGAGCTGCCAGCACCATTCTGAATGTCCAGCAAATTGATGACAGCATCATATTGTGTGCATAATTCCTAAAAGATTGACATTTTCTATAACTGTACATCCCTATAAATTGTACCAATCTGAATCTCTGGACCTTCAAACTCCACCTAAGGCCCATTTAAATATATCCATCCATCCATCCATTATCCAACCCGCTATATCCTAACTACAGGGTCACGGGGATCTGCTGGAGCCAATCCCAGCCAACACAGGGAGCAAGGCAGGAAACAAACCCCAGGCAGGGCGCCAGCCCACCGCAGCCATTTAAATATATGCTATACAGATTTGTCGGAACACTGAAAGGAAGAGAGGCAACATACCGAAATGGCATATGCACTCACCCATCTTTAACAATCATGCATTACTATTAGGTGGCTACCCAAGTTTCCTGCCTGTTTGAATTCAGTGCACTGGGTCTCAAATAATTTAAAAATTTTCTGTCTCACTTTGACATTCCTTCCTCTAACTTCCTTTACTATCTGCAACTTCCTTCAGTGCTGACGGCCTATGGTGTCTGCCTTACATCTCCTTTACTCTATCGTCCTTTTCTCTCTCTTGCTAGCACTTCTCCTAATCTCAGAAATCCTGTCTCATTTGCTTACTTTCTGTTATGTAAAGCTTCCCATAAACCCCTACCCTTTTAGCTCTCACTGGCCTCAGGACATTATCCTCTGCTTTGCTGGAGTACCATTTTTAAAAAATATTAAATTATTATCAAGAATCTTTCACCACCAATTAACTCACTTTCAATTTCTTCATTTGTTTGGAGTACACATATTTTTGTAATACGTTTGTTGTTTTTCATTATTTGATCAATATATTTATTATCAGTTTATTGTGCTGCTTATAAGTGTCTCTTTGTGTGAGTGTGTGTGTGTGGCGTCAAGGCTGGGTATGTTCCTGGGGTCCCCGCAATAAAATAAAGAAATCACCATCTTGGGATGATGTGAATCTTCACATCCTCGCAACCATTGCAATGCTCTGTTGGTACATCTGACCACTGTCGCTTCTAAACTCTAGGTGGAAGACCCTTAATCTAATTTAACATTCTGCCACTTCTGATGTTAAGTCTTTGATATGCAAATACTTGTGATGCAGTCACTTTTTCGGTTGAATGTAGTGGTGTGGTTGGTTTGGCACTGCTGCAGTTCCTGATGGTATTGACTGGGACATGAGATTAAGGATCATTTTGTAGGTTTATTTCATATATTGGGTGCTTATCATTTTGATTCAATGATTTCTTCTTGATTTTTGTTAAATAAAACATTGACCCAAGAAAAAAGGTCAACACAAGAAAATACTCAATTAAAGGCCATGTCATATTATGCAACTTTTCCAGCAAGTTTTATTTGTAGCCTTCAATTACACAATCTTAGGGAGTTGTAGGCATTCATGTAATGCTCAGCAGCTCACTATAACTAGTCCACAGCTCACGCCAACAAAATCAAACAGGTCTTTAGTTGTAGGGTGGGCTCTGTTGGCAGGAGAGCTAACAAGCAATGAAGTACAATGCATAGTGTTGAAGAATAAGGAGCACGGATGTTTTGATGTCTCATGTTTTACATCTCATAACAGAATGGAAAAAAGGGCACAGACTGTGGCTGTTAACCCTTTGTACAGCACCAGCTCCATCATCAAGCTTGTTATTGACTATTATGGAAAGGCTTGAGCATGACAGTGCTGTGAGGTTGGTGTGCAGTCAGTAAATGTGACAGGGCTAGGGATTTTCAGCTATATGAACTGACATGGTCTGCAATGAGATCAACAACAGCAATCAGCAAGGCTGACATATCTAAGAAGTCATGTAACGTGACATTAGCTTAAGCCTTCAGAATACAGTAAAAACAAACAAAAAAAAACACACCTTGAGTGTTATTTATCTACATGAAGATTCAGATTGTTTCCTCACATAGACTCCTGAGGGAACAAAAAAATGAAAAGCTGAACATTTTTTTTTTACTTTTTCTGGGTACAAATATATTTCACAATGGGTGTTCCTTTTTTTCAGTCCAACTCATAATTCATTTTGTCAATACAATAGGGCACTGTCATTCATTTAACACTCATCAATAATTTATATAATTTGTGTATACAAAAGTATAATTAACATCCGGCAATTCTGGTTTATGTTTTGACATTTACATTTGATTATCAGTACATAGGTAGGGATAGATAAGACCAGCAATTATTTTAATAGTGCTGTAATACAGGTTTTCGTGTTGTATTGTGTTGTTGACTTAAGACTTCATTCAGTAGCTAAAGTACTGGCAGAGACAACACTGTCTTGTGTTTTTTTCCATTATCATTATATAGTACTGTATTTCAGGGTCCTTACACCATAAATAGAAAAATCCAATCCTTTTTCATTTTTACTTTAAAACAATACCAAAGATCCAGTTTTTCAAACTGTTAAACTCTTGAGGCTTGAAATGTCCTAACATCTTTTAATCCTTTTACTCATACATCTGTTATCAAAACTGAATAATCTAGATTGGTGTTGCAGGGAATCAAAGTCCATCCTGGTAACATTGTGCACAAGATAGGAACCAGCCCTGCTTGTGGCACAAGTCTGTTGAAAGGCAATTCATGCACACATTCAGCATTCTTGTATATATTGTGTTAGCAGTACTTTTATAACTGCAATAAACTATTGGACCATGTGTTGAAAATATCATAAGAAGTTTGATAAATGAAAGGAGACCATTAGGTACATCAAACTTGTTTTTGCTAACTGACTGTTATCCTAAAGGTTTACCCTTTATTTAATCAAATCCCCAAGGCATTAAACCTTTCCACAAGGAGCTCCCACATCTCCCAAAAAATGTTGTCACAGAAAATAGACGCAAGAGTCATAAAAAGGTTAGGGGCAGCCAACCATATAATATTCTCTGTCTGCAAAAAGGTAATTTTAGCACTGATGTGCTCAGAATGGAGTCCAAAAAAGAACTGATGAGATTTTTAGAATATGGTGGCTTTAAAGGCCAGAAAGGGAAGTGAAGTCATCAAGGGCAGAAGCGGAAGGGTCCTCTTCAATAGGCTTTGACCTGGACGTGATGTCATCAAAGGGGCTGGCACAAAAAGGCTCTTTGTCCATGGGTTCTATAGCGGAAGTGACATCATCAGAAGGGCCGGAACTGGAAGTGACATCATCAGAAAGAATTGGTCTCATCCGATGCGAGAGATGGACGTCTGAAGTGGAGCTCCGCTAGCAGTGGTGTTATTTTTCATATTATTTGCTTATTATCCTGAGATATCCTGTATTTATTCAACCAGAGAGGGACTGCTACAGTATATGTAAGCACATATAAACATGGCCAACAAGAAGGGGGGTTCGAAAGATTCGAAAACTAAAGCTACATCAAAGCTGCGATCAGAAAGCCCCAGTTCAAGATACGGCCTTTCAGAGACAGACCTGGATCAGATGGGCGAAAGCACAGACTCCTCGGGACCACGGTCCGCTACATCATCGCCGGCTGAGAGCGAAAAAGGGAGCGAAGGCGCGATCGTGCATGCAGATCTGGATAGTTCGCTGATTGGAGAAGATTACCTGAAACTGGAAAGGGCCGTGAAGTCCACGGCTTCAATTATGCAATTACACGAGCCTGGAGCAGCGGGGACACCGGCTACAGCAAAGTCTGCTGCTTCATCTACGGTACAAGAAGGCACAATTGAACTATCTGAACTGAAGGTGTTGCTCACTGAGCTCACGCAAGATATAAAGAAAAGCGAGAAGGCTAATGAGAAAGCAACAGCAAAGGCACTTGAGAGACTGCAATAGCAATTGAAACAGGAGATGAAACGGGCCAATGAATGGCTGCGTCGAGAGGTGCAACTTGAGCTTCGACAGGTGCTGGGTAAAACTGAAGAGCGCATTCTGGAAAACTCGGTTAAACTGAGCACGCTTGCTGATCAATTGGAGCATCTTAAGGAGACATTCACGAATCGGATTGAAATGGCTGAACATTTAGCTGCCAGTGCCGAGGAAAGAGCAGTAAATGTCAGTTCCGAATACAAAAAACTCGGAGAAAAACTTGGAGACAGACTGGCTGCTTTAGAAGATGGGAGTAGAAGGTATAATGTCAGAATTGAAGGTCTGCCGGAGAATCGAAAGTTCAAACCCTGTGAAATTCGCAGCTGAACTTTTTTCTAAAATAATCGGGGACGACTTTAAAGCAGAATCTGAGATAGCAGGGGCTTACCACGTACGCGGATCAAACACCGTCAGACCCCGACCAAGATCTTTTATAGTTCGTTTTGAACGATTATCATTTAAGCTAGAGGTGATAGCACACCTCAGAAACAAGGAAGAGATTATATATGAAAATAACCACATTCATATCTTCCCTGACTTCTCTCCAGCAACAGCTACTAAACGCGCAGCCTTCTATAATATTAAACAGCGACTACGGCAAGCCAGTGTCAAATACAGCCTCCTGTATCCGGCAAAACTGAAAGTGGAATGGCAGGGTCAATTCTATGTCTTCGCTAGCAAGGAAGAAGCAGAAAATGAATTAAGAAAGCTGATCCCGGGACTATTCTGATACATAATTGTGAGTCATGGCGGTAAATGATAAAGCTAGGATTAATAATCTACTGTCTGATCTATTCGTTTTAAAATACGGGATTTTAATCAGCATATATTCTCATATTTTCTTATTACTTAGTATTACTAGGGCACTATCTGTTTATGTTTTATTGTGCTTAATTACTTTTTCCTCCTTTTTTTCTCTTTTTTTTTCTTTTATAATTATTAAATCTCTACCCTAAATGAGACTGTTCAATATCATACCCTTGGTTTACTGTTATTGCTATTACTGTATTAAGACTTGTTATGCTTATTTTCGACACATCTTTAACACCATCACCCGGGTTTATTATCTGGGTGTATCATCTTAATGCACTAAAATTGCTGAAGACTATATATATATTTTAAGTGCAAAATTCTTTTTTTTTCTTTTTTCTTTTTTAAGACTATATTGGCAACAGATATCTCTATCTTTTAACCCTAAAGCACCACTGCACGGGAGCTTGTTGTGCTTTGGACGTGCTCTGTCTCTGGGTATGTCAGAGGACTGGGACTGCGTGAAGTGGGTTTTAGCCTCACTTGGGGAGGCAAAAAGGGAGGGGGGGTTAAGGAGGGGAGAAAAAGAGAGCAGGCTTGATCTATCTATACTAATAAAAGGCAAAGCCCTCACTCACTCACTCACTGACTCATCACTAATTCTCCAACTTCTCGTGTAGGTAGAAGGCTGAAATTTGGCAGGCTTATTCCTTACAGCTGACTTACAAAAGTTCGGCAGGTTTCATTTCAAAATTCTACGCGTAAGGGTCATAACTGGAACCTATTTTTCTACATATAATGTAATGGAGTTGAGTTAGAGATGGCCGTGGGGGGGGAGTTTCGTGTGACGTCATCACGCCTCCTGCGTAAGTACGTAGAGAACAAGGAAGAACTCCAAACAGCGATGAGCACAAAACGCCATTTCACAATTGAGAAGGCAGAAAAACATTATGAAGCAAATGATGCATACAAGCATATTCATAAGTACAGCTACTGCGGAAACAAAGCACGGCGTGAACCGTAAGTTTATATTAAATTAAGTTCATAGACAGGCTGCCACTAGCGTTTGTAATTTAGTGCCTGGCCATATAAGGCGCCCATCAGCGGCAATCCAATACAAACACTGCCGGTAAATATTCACGTGTGAAGGACTGTGCTTATGCAGAGGAAGATGAGATGGTCAGGGTGGTGTTTGGCACAGACTCATTGAAACTGCGAGAGAAACTTTTAAGTGCCGGGTCTTAGCTGACATTACACGTGATGGCACCAGCACAGCTGGGAACCTTCGATGCAAGAACACCAAGCGGCTCACGGAACTGACGCAGTGCACAGACAAAAAGCAACAGTTCCAAAGAGTGCTGAACAAAAACCGAATTACACAATTGAGAAGGCAGCAGAAAAATATGACGCGTCTGATACATACAATCATATTCATAAGTGCGCTACTGCGGAAACAAAGCACACGGTGGAAAAAGTGAATGTCCCGCTAAAGGAAGACAGTATAAAAAAAACCCTGTGCATGCAGTTTGTCACATCTCAGATAAAGAGGAAGACGAGCTGTTTATTGATGCAGTAAGAAACTAATCGATGAATGAAACCTCTTATCTTTACAACGATTGACAAACACGGAATGTAACTTGAACACAACACATCGTACAAATACGACCCTGATTGAAACAAATAATGATAATCAAATCCTTGATGACAGCAACATTCAATAACACTCACAAAACAATTACTGTATATTGACAATCATGTTAAGTTATTTTTAAAATGTTCCCTTTTCTTTTTCATAACTTCTACTTCTCCACTGCGATACGCGGGTATATATATAAATGTATATATATACCCCGATCTACAGTACATACTCTCGCATAGACAAGCCACACGCTGTGGCGAATTGTAGAGTCTTCGCCTCTAATGCCGAAATTGAGGTTCGATTCCCGAGAGGGGTGTACTGACTATGTACGCGCGCTACCCGATTCATTTTACCTTCGCATCTCCTTGGTTTTGGACGTATGAAAAAATATTCGGTTAACTCAGAATCATGTTACGTTATTTTTAAAATGTTTCCCTTTATTAGCACAAGCACAGCTGAGAAGCTTCCATGCATGTACTCCATAACGCGTTAAAAATAACGCATTTAATCACACTTTCAATTCCAAGCAAACGGGAACTTTTGTCAATGCATGATTTCCTGGTACATCCATTACACTGATGCACACATCACAGCTACAAAAATGTTAAGAGTCGGAATAAAGCGTTCCTACTACTGATCATTTCGACTACCCGAGCGAAGCCTTGATAAAAGCATGGTTTTGTGCACACTGAAAAGCAAGCAAAATTAGATGCATTACAGAAAGCGGACTTTGTGGCTCTTACTGGGGATCATTGGACTTCCGTGACCGTTAGTAATTCTAATTACATCTAATTATAAAATGTTCAATGATCACACTGTTTTAGTCTAATGTACAAAATAATTTTGGCTAATGTTACACAGAGTTTAAAGATTAAGTTGGTCAAATTACCTTTTATGTCTCTGACTTATTTTTTTAAGAAGAAAACTGCACTTTATGTTGAAATTTTGGTTATTATTATTTAAAGACAATACCATTCTGAAAATGTACTTAAAGTACTTAAACTACCACTTTATTTTAAGTCTGCCCAATTTTAACCAGGGATGATATTTTTGTTTCTGTTTTGAATTCAAATGCAGTTTAAAGGCTTTTTTCAGAAATTAAAACAGCCTCAGTTTACAATATTCATGTCCATGTCTATTATTTGATTCTGTCACCCACTAAAACCCTTTTAAATTTAAAAAAAAAATTTGCGATTTGGGGCAAATTTACGTGTGATTGATTACATACGATTAATCAAGATTAATTCTTACACAGCCTCTAATTAATTGGATTAATTTTTTAATAGAGTCCACCCTAATATATATATATATATGTGGATATATATATGTAGATTTGTATATATATGTGTATATACAGTATATATGTAGATATGTATATGTGTATATACAGTATGTATATATGTGTGTGTGTATATATACAGTATGTGTATATATGTATATATATAACTGTGTGTGTGTGTATATATATATATATATATATATATATATATATATATATATATATATATATATATGCCAGCAACACTCATGACAATGACAAAACAATTACATTGTCAATCATGTTATGTTATTATTAAAATGTTTCCTTTTCTTTTTACTTCTCGCTGCCAATCGCAGGTATTTTGCTATATATATATATATACAGATATATATATATATATATATATATATAAATAGATAGATATGACAACAACACCCATATCAATGACAAAACAATTACATTAACAATCATCTTACGTTATTTTTAAAATGTCTGCTTTTCTTTTTCATAACTTCTTTAACACACTACTTCTCCGCTGCGAAGCGCGGGTATTCTGCTAGTACCTAATATATCCTCTCAATCTTTATAATTATAACTATCAACGTAATAATAAGCTGCATGGCAACAACTCTTGGGGAAATAGGAAATTAAGACCTAAACTATCTCACTTCCAGTTAAGACTATAAAATGACATCAAAAACTCAGAATTAGTGTTTCCATGATGGGACAGTTAACTTCGTAAGCTGGAATGTTAAAGGCCTAAATCACGAATTAAAGAGAAAGAAAATACTTTCTCACCTAACAGGTCTAAATGCTAAAATAGTATTTTTACAGGAAACCCACTTACTAAGCAAGGATCAGTTCCGGCTGCAAAAGACTGGACTGGTCAAATGTTCCATTCTAGTTTTACAAAGAAAACTAGAGGTGTGGGAATTCTCATACATAGAACAGTACCATTTGTAGCATCAGATGTAGTATTGGATCCTGAAGGGATAAGTAATGCTCATGGGAGACTTATCTAACTGTAAAATGATTTTGATAAATGTCTATGCACCTGATGTTGATGATAAGGAATTTATACAAAATTTATTTGCATCCATTCCCAATCTGAACACTCATAAAGTTATAATGGCTGGGGACTTTAATAGTGTTTTAAATCCACTTTTAGATAGGACTTCCTCCACAGGGGGAACGGCATCTAACACTGCAAAGATAATTACAAAGTTTATAACTGATCACAACTTATCAGATCCCTGGAGGTTTTTAAACCCAAATTCATGACTTCTTGCCTAAGATTATATCTTGCAAATACGATGCTATTGTTATTTCTGACCATGCACCGATGATCTTGGAGCTGAAATTACTAAGCTCCATACACTCACCCCGCAGATGGCGCCTCAACCCGCTTCTATTAGCTGACGAGAATTGTACAGAATTTATATCCAAACAAATCTAATTCTTTCTAGAGACAAATACATCCCCCGAGATCTCTGCAGGAACACTCTGGGAAACTCTTAAGGCCTTCTTAAGAGGACAGATTATCTCATATCTTTCCCACAGAAATAAATCCGAAGCGAAGAAAGTAGCAGAGATAAAAAGTGAAATTACTAAAATAGATGAAGAACATGCCAGACTACCAAGCGAGACTCTACATAGGAGGAGGCAGGCTCTACATTCAGAATTAAACCTCTTGACAACTAAATAAACTGAACAACTAATTTACAAATCCAGACATCATTACTATGAACATGGAGAGAAAGCTAATAAGCTTTTAGCTCAACAAATTCACAAGCAAGAAGTGCGCAACGCAATCTTGGTAATCACTAACACGAACGAGATAAAATCATCGAACACAAAAATATAATGTACACTTTCAGAGACTACTATAAATCCCTATATACTACTGAGTTTAAAAAAGACAATATACAATCTAATGCATTTCTGGATACATTACAGTTACCACATATAGACGCTTTTAGTGTGGAGGAACTTGATAAACCTCTGGCATTATCAGAATTACTAGATGCTATAAAGTCACTCCAAGGTGGAAAAGCAGCAGGCCCTGATGGCTACCCTGCAGAGTTTTACAAGAAATTCTCCGCTCAGCTAGCTCCCTCCTATTAGCAACATTTACAGAAGCCAGAGATAACCAATCTCTTCCACAAACCTTTCGCCGAGCATTAATCACTGTCTTTCCAAAACAAAATAAGGACTTATTACAATGTGCATCATACAGACCAATTTCACTTCTGAATAACGACGTTAAAATACTCTCTAAAATCATAGCTAGAAGGATGGAGAAAGTGCTCCCTCGTAATATCACAAGACCAAACTGGATTTATTAGGGGCCGACACTTATCTTCAAATCTTCGACGCCTGTTTAATGTAATATACTCACCAACTAAATCAAACACCCCAGAAATATTATTATCATTGGATGCAGAAAAGCATTCACATGATTGAATGGAAATACCTTTTTACTACATTGGAGAAGTTTGGGTTTGGCCCGAACATTTGTGCATGGATTAAATTACTGTATACTAACCCAGAAGCTTCAGTTTGCATCAACAACATTTGCTCAGACTACTTTAAACTAGAACGTGGCACTAGACAAGGATGCCCTTGTCACCGCTGCTGTTTGCATTGCCATTGAACCACTGGCAATACATTGTCGAAATACTGATCAGATAAAGGGGATTAGCAGAGAAGGACTGGAACAGAAAATCTCATTATATGCAGATGACATGGTACTGTATATATCGGACCCAGAAAATTCTGTGCCTGCAGTCTTAGCAGCACTCACAGAATTTCAAAAGATCTCTGGTCTCAGAATTAATCTGAATAAAAGTGTACTCTTTCCAGTGAATTCTCAAGCATATAATATTAGATTAGACACCCTACCTTTTATCATTGCAGAACAGTTTAAATACCTCTGGGTAAACATCACAAGTAAACATAAAGCTCTTATCAACAAAATTTCGCGTCTGCATGGAAAAAATTAAACAAGACTTGCATAGATGGTCAACCCTTCATCTCACACTAGCTGGAAGAATTAACACTGTTAAGATGAATATTCTTCCTAAGCTCCTTTTTTATTTCAAAACATCCCAATATACATTAATAAATCATTCTTTAAGCAATTAGAACCTCATTTATTTGGAATTCAAAGCATCCACACATCAAAAGAGCGACCCTACAAAGACAAAAGGCAGAAGGCGGCATGGCTCTACCTAACTTCCAGTTTTATTACTGGGCAGCAAATATACAGGCGATAAGAACCTGGACACAAATAGAAGAACATACACAGGCTTGGACCGCAATAGAAGTAAAATCCTGCAGTACTTCTTTGTATTCCTTGCTCTGTGCTCCAATAAACACACATTATCGGCAATACACTAATAACCCAATTGTGCTCCACTCACTTAGAATCTGGAACCAATGTAGAAAGCATTTTAAGACGGAGAAGCTTCTGTGGCACCCCTGCAAGAGAACCACCTCTTTCAACCTTCACAAATATATGCAGTTTTTAATATCTGGAAAAAATTTGGAATTAACTTGTTTAGAGATCTTTATATAGACAACGTCTTTGCATCCTATGAACAATTACATTCCAAATTTAACATTCCAGCTACACATTTCTTTCACTATCTTCAAATCAGGAACTTTGTTAAACAGAACCTTCCAGATTTTCCTCATCTTGCACCCTCATCCATGCTGGAAAAATATTGCTCAATCTCAAGGATTAGACTCCATCTCTACAATATATAAAATCATTTTACAATCCCTTCCCTTTCAAAGATCCAAGAGGACACTGGGAAAAAGATCTCTCAATTAATATATCAAAAAAGGAGTGGAAAGTAGCAATGCAGAGAATTCACTCGAGCTCCATATGCGCATACAATTATACAACTCAAAATTATATATCGAGCACATCTGTCTTGACTAAAACTCTCCAAAATGTTTCCAGGGCATGATCCAACCTGCGAACGCTGCAACCAAGTCCCAGCCTCACTGGGTCACATGTTCTGGGCCTGCACCAAATTAACATTATTCTGGACAAAAATTTTAATTACCTTCAGACAGCCTTGGACTCACAATCCCTCCTAACCCATTAACAGCTGTGTTTGGGGTGTTCCAGAGGGGCTTAAAGTGGAGAAAGACAAACAAATTGTGATTGCATTCACTACACTGTTGGCACGCAGACTTATTCTGATAAACTGGAAGAACCCAAACTCTCCTCTTTTAAGTCAGTGGGAAACCGATGTGTTATATTATTTGAAGTTGGAAAAAATCAAATACTCAGTTAGAGGATCCGTACAGACTTTTTTCAAAACATGGCAGGATCTAATCAGTAATATTTTAAAATAAGTTCATAAAGCACAGAGAATTTATTAATTTAGGTATGTTTACAAGCCTTAAATTTTACGCCGTTTGGCTTGCTCTCTCTCTCAGGGGTGGGGATCGATCTGTTCTTAACTCAATTTTTCTTTTTGTAAAAACTTGATTGCTTTGTATGGATTGTAATAAAATTAATAAAAATTAAAAAAAAGGAAAGAAAGAAAGGAACCAAAAGTGCCATCATCAGTGTCAGGCGGAATTTCCCATGAACGGTCTGCAGGAAAGTGAGAAAAAAAAGGCCAGCGCACCCCGCCACCCCCTGGTCTGGTATGGAATTATTCTCATTTAGACCCTTTAGCTGCGTCCCATGCACACGTGTGTGATAATGTGTATGAGTATAAACATTGCTCCTTTATCCCTTAGCTAGGATGAATACCATTTTTGTTTTCCCTTAAAATTAATAATATTAGTTGGAAACTTCTTTCCAATACTTTAGCATAGGTTATGCTCGAGAAACGTAGAAGTCCTTGGCAGTTGGAACTCACATTCTGCTTATTGTTTTTCAAAAATGGGCAAACGCACCCCCAATTTAATTCAGAGGTAAAGCTCTTTACTTCCTCTCAAAACTCAAAATATTTTTAATGGAAAAATCCAATATCAAGTATTATCAGCATATCTGATTAAATCCTGGACATTCCCTTTCCACTGATGAACTTCTTTAATTCCACAATAGCTTTTGCCAGATGAATGAACCTGCTTAATTTTCTCACACCTGTGTCTTTCATTCCTCAACCAGGTCCTAAGCTAAAGTTAATGTTTGCCTTCTCTTCCCGGCACCAGCCAGGGCAATATCCAGCCTCCTTTTCCCAAGTCGTAAGATGGTTTACAAGAATGTCTTTTCTCTATAATGTCTTGAAATTCCATTTACACCTGAGCTTTCGCTGTAGGCCCTATCATAGCCACTGACTCCAGGATGCACCTGCTCAGTTTGCATCATTTTTCATCTTGATAACTGTCTTTGGCAGTCGTGTTCATTAATAATCTTAGGGATGAAGCAGTGATAGATAGAAATGACCTTATACTCCACAATTTATTACAATTCCATTGCTGAGATGTTAAACAAGGCCCACTCAGATTCAGATTATCCCAAAGTGCAGGCTATATTGTTCCTGTGGTGGGCACCAAACTCACCACTAACACAGATATCTACAAGTCACTCACAGAACACATTCGCACTTCTGAAACTCCATGAACCCCCACTGTATGGTGTTTGGTTGCTGAAGCAGTGATTGGTGGTGGCAAAACTCTTCAGACTCAGCAGTGATTATTTCATTGATAGGACATTTTAAATCAATAGAAATACTATATTAAATGGAACAAGCCACCTTTAAAGAGCATGTTGAATATGTAGAGTTCAAAGTAGATCTGTATGATGGCTGCACAGTTAATAATGTCATACAATGACTTTTTGTCATTGTGCTCTGTATAATAAAATCAGAATAGTAAAATACACAGATATACGTACAGCTAGGAGTATATACAATCAATTTCCACTTTATTAATTATATCTGCTAATTAATGCGAATAGCTTGCCCCTCTGAATATTTAATAACCTACAACTCAATGTATTTGGCTCACAAACACAGTAAAAAGGTTTAGTTTTTGTTGTTCAACCAAACATTATAATGTACAGACTAAATAAATTTGTATTATGATGAATGATACCATATGTTGTTTTTTAATCACATCAGAAACAAGCGTTTTCACACAATCCGGGTTCTACACTGTTTGCAGATGTGAAGTGATCCTGTAAATAGCAGTTCTCAGGCTATTACCACCTTGTTGATGTGTCAGAGGAGAATGGCCTGGCTTTGTTGAAATGCGCATAGCCAGGCCTTGCCAGAGTATTATAATGGAGAAGGTGTGTTTTCTTAAAACTGAATGAACATTACATGTCTTATTTGAATATTGTTGCTGGGTAAATGTGTCATCTTTATTGCCATAGTTTACAAAGGAGTGGTGGCTCTGAGGCTAAAGATCTGCGCTGGTATCCAGTTGGATGGCGGTTTAAATTCCCTGTCACTGCCAAAAGAGATCCTACTCTTCTGGGCCCTTGAGCAAGGCTCTTAACCTTCAATTGCTCCAGGAACGCTGTGCAATGGCTGACCCTGCGCTCTGACCCCAAGGGGTATGCGAAAACTAACAATTTCCTAATACGAGAAATTGTATAGGCGAAATAAAGAACAAAAAAAAAAAGAAGCAGAAAAATGCAACACATCAAAAAAAGAATTCATCATGTCAGGCAGGTTCTCCAAACATGACACACACCTGAATTTACAACAATGCTCTGCACAACTCCTAGATCACAATCCAATACAGCACCTATTGATAATAATAATAATAATAATATGGTGTTAAAATTAAAATTAAGTGAAACCAGACTGGCAGCAAACTGTTTTTGGAAGATGTCAGGACATTTAAGTGTTTGTTCTATACACTACCACCATACCTTACAGATTAAAGTGCACATGGGCCTTCAGGCAGTATATCTAATAATTCTTTCAGCTCTGACCTTTAAGGCAGAGTTCAGAAAACATGCACAATCTGGAATGACAAATCATCCGCAAGACCAAAAAAAAAATAAAATGAAAAAATAATAAATAAATTAAAATAACACTGCTGCCCTCTGGTGGGATATTGGTGTCATGAAATATTTACAATTTCTCAAACCCTCTTAATTCAGTTCAAGGTAGCTTTGGTAGGTTTTTGTTTCAATACATAATTACTACAAAAATGCATAAATGAAACACTTTGCTTTTAGTAAAGCTTAAAACCAAATGTATCCAAATCTTAATATAGTATTCTTCATACTTTGTTTACATACCTGTGAATAATAATTGCTTAATGGTAACTTATGTTAGGTATTATCTAAAAATATGAATTAAAGATTCAAAACTAAAATGATATCAAACACTGGGACAGCAATTACCATAATACTGTAAATTTTTAAATAATGATACATTGAAGAATAATTGATATTTAAAAAGACTGACACCTTATTTTTTACAAAACAAAAATAATAAATGTATTTTCACTGTCAATTAAGTGTCATTACATTTTGATTCTTTTAACCATACTGGAAAAAATAAAATCATTTTTTAAGAACAATAAAAAATGGTCTCCATATGGGTTAGAATACTGGATGACCTTTCCTTTATACTCCTGGTTAAGATTGCACAGTCCCTTAAAAAGTTGCATTGTTAAGAACAATAAATTTAGCTTGAACTTTTTTTCCTATTTTTTCCCTGAAAATGACAGCATATTTTGTTCTAGGAGGGTCACCTCATTCTTCCTGTATCAACAAGCCTGAACAAATGTTAACAGGCTTTGTCAACATGAAATAACTGAGAAGAGCTATGTCATGGTCTAGTCCTCAGCAAAATCAACTAGACTGTTTCCTAATAACTTAGGAATTTAGGGTGGACAAGACTACAAGAAAACAAACAGAAGGTTATTTCATGAACAATATAAAAAACTACTGCTTGCCTTCAGAATTAATAATAGCTAGTAAGATCTCCAGGCATTAGTTTTAGATATCAACCTTTGTTAAATTAGAATTTAGAGCTTATATATACACATATATACTTTATATACACACACATACACGTACACATAGACACACATATATAGCAGATATGAAAGAAAAAAATCAAGCCACTCAGAAACCCGGATTATAATGACTATGATTCCAACTCCTGAGCAATTGCAAACAACTTTTAACAGCCTCATTGCAAAAAATAATTGTTTGGAAATGCCCACCCCAGAAAGAAACCTGGGTTTCTCCTAAGAAAGCATTGTTTAAATGACTAAAGACATGACAGGATAAAAATGACAAAGGTAAGCCTTTAACTGCCAAGTACTTTTTTTTGGGTACTTTAACTGCTAATGCTACTCAAGATGATGTCTGTATTTTTTTGTTCTCATTAATGGCCCATAAGCTTGGCATCCTAATAGTAATTGCCTACTGCTGTGGCTTCCAAAAGCCCACAAATCACCTAAAACAGCTTGAGTTTATGTAAAAATAAACTAGATCTTGGCACACAACAACTTCTTCATATATATTTTTAATCAAAATCTTAACATACATTTTCATTTAAAAAAAAGTTTACAGCGTTGCTGCTGCTTAGCATGATACTGCTTTTTCCATCAGCTGGGCACATAAAATAAATGGAAGTGGAAAAGAATATTGTTCTGTGTAAACAATTTAAAATTTAGTCATATTTCAATGTACATCTATGTAAACGGCAATAAACAAGTTGGGTAATGACAAAGCAATTGGCATCAACAGTCTGCACAGATTTCTGTATTTTTTGTGATCAGTTCTGATGCACATAAAATTGGAACTTTATACAACTCCCCTTTGTTTTGTTGTACGTTTTTGGTAACCAGGGGGTGTACAGCTCCTCAAACCACAGACACCAAGGCCAAGTCCTGCACACAACACACCTTTATTCAGCTGTGGGAAACACTTTTATTTCACTCCCCACATCGGCACACAATACAAGTACCAAATAGCACTAAATACACTGTCACATTATTCTTTCTCTCTCTTTTCTAAAAGACCATTGCTATTACACCAGGTAACAACTGTTCATCAATGGCTATTTTGTACCATGGGTTAAAACAAATAATGCTCTTCATAAGTTCCTGATATGGCAGTCAGTATGCAATGAAATCATATGATTTGACTACAATTTGTCGCTAAACCATGGTGTATGTTAAGTGATTTAATACATATGTCAACACTCACAGCCACACCACATTTTTTCCTTTTCTAATGTGTACTTAAATCAGATTTTTAATATGCAATGCTGCTGCACATACTAAAGTAAATACGGACACAATGATTTGATGGAAGATGCATATTCAAATCATGTGATTTTTTTTCCCTAAGTGTTGCCTCATATACAAGAGCCACATTACATCTGTGTGTCAGCATCAAGCAAAGAAAACTGATTATTTATTGTCCCTTTTTTATACAAGGTAGGGTCTGCCATATCTGTAAAAACATTGTTATCATGCAGCCTTCACACACAGCTTGCACTATCTGCCATATTCTCTATTCGTCATGTGAAATTGATTCAGGCTGTGTATTAATTGCTTCAACTTGTGTGAAAATCATTTTAGTTAATTTTAGATATAGTCTTTACCTAACTGAAATCGTAAACTGCGGAATCTAGGAGAGGCACTTTTGGCCTATTGTATTCTGTGTTGTAATATTTTACATAACCTGCAGAGCAAGATTTACACTGCCAGGCAGTGGCAGCATAGTGCATGTTGGTGAAGTGTGTAAAAGTTTCATTGTACTTGCCACAATAAATTACAGCCAAACTGATTAAACTACAATACATTTTTAGCAAAAAATTAGATTTTTTTTTTAAACCACCTGCATGTTGTTACTACGTTCACAATGCCAATCAATATTCAGTATTATGTACTTTCTGTGGTGTGTCGTGTGCACACACAGTACAAACATACTGATTAACTGAAAAAAGAAAGATTATGTGATAAAGCTAAGCCATGATGAAACAGAATGAAGCACCACAATACACTTATCATATGTAACAGCATGGCTCTATTGCTAAAAATATTGAAGAAAGAGAATAACTGAGGACCGCTTTTTTGAGAAAGTAAAAGTAAATAGTAACTTGGTTCTGTGTCCTGAAATATGGAGTCCTCCAGCAATATCTTTGCATTCAGAATTTCTCAACCCCCTGCTGATGCTTTCTGCACTCCCTGATTGAAATAACTGGTGTACTGGCAAAATTTTTTTCAATTTAACATTTTTTTCAATGATGTTATTGTATAGCTGTCTGCAGAATAGAAGCAGCACTTAACACTTGGGCAACATCATTCAATAAAGTCAACAAACAGTAGCAGGACAGTATTTTTTGAGGTAATAAATGATACGTGAATGTGGTCAGGTGTCCAGAGGAGACGAGTAGCAACTCTCATGTGGGTAACACAGTTGAATAGCGGTTAAGAGCTCTTCAGTGTTAAAAAAAATGGACATTTACAGTGCAGCTATTTAGAAAAACTCAAGGAAGGAAAAGTACTTGAAATAATTAAAAATGTAAAAACAATGCAAATTGGCATAGTAAGCAGTACTTCTAGTGTTATTTTAGGGAAAAAAAGAAAGACAAAAAGTGGAAGCTAAATTGTCTTCAGTGGGAAGGTTTGAAGGGCAATCAAAATCCAGATTACACATATGAAAAGCACTCATTGTTACAGTTGCTTAATAAATAACAAACCCTAACACAAGACTTTTCACAAGCTAAGGTTTAATGGAGGGTCTATCAGATTTCTAGAAAAATCTAAACAGAAGAGCTAGAACCCTGGTCCAGAAATTCTGGGAAAGGGGAGCATAAACATAATTTTATTGAAATTATCAGTAAATAGCTTAGAGTAGAAGTCTAGAGGTCAATTACTATTATTAGCAGATTTTTCTACAAGCAGACCTGACTTATTTTGATAGCCAAAATTGTACAAAATCAGCCTGTCTAAAAATTAAGAGCCATAAATTTGATCAACTTAGTTATGGACAAATATTAATGGATCTCAAACTCGTTCCCAAACAAGAATTAAGTTTAAATCCATTCTAGTATGAATGAATACTATTATGCCCTTGGTCCACGACAATAGGATGCATGCTTTATAAAAGTGATCAATTTCAAGTTTAGAAATTATTAGTCATATAAAATTAATCAAACTCCTAGTAAAATCACCTGCAAAATCTCAGATTAAAGTTTTTGTGATCAGTTTTTATTAAACCAAACGCACAATAACAGGAGATATACGAAAGAACACAACAATAATGTTAAAACATTTCAGCAAATCCTGTTGTGCCCTCAATCCACCCTTTCCTTGCCAAGGGGTATATACTGTAGGATGCTGTTAGGATTCCCATTACTGCCAGATGGGATCCTACTCCATTGGGCCATTGAGCAAGGCCCTTAGCCTAAAAATTACTCTAAGGGAGATGTACAATGACTGACCCTGCGCTTTGACCTCCACTTTCCCCATGGAGATGAAAACAGTGTATTAAATATCAATCAATCAATAAATAAATAAGAAAAGGAGGGAAAACAAGTTAGATAAAGTGTTACTAGGATTAAAGACAGCAGCACTGAAGCAAAGTTGTATCATGGGACAGCAACAAGCCTAGACTGGAACAAACTGAATATATTTTTTTTTTTATTTGGTGTGCTAGATTCCCCATTAATCCACAACTGAGAACATTCAGAGTGAATTAAATTGTAGAAGGACATTCACCAGTTGTCGACAGTAATGAGCATGTGACCTTCTAGCAGGAAATAAAAAATAGCCTGGCTGCCAGAGTACTGAAAGAGAATACTTTGCTTTGGTGAGAGTTAAATGGGTAATATATAGAGACCTAAGATAAGGAATGTTTGAGTTAATAAAGGAATATTTACAAAAAGAAAAAAAGGTAGTGAAATATGTGAGAAACATTTTTTTAAAAAGCAGGAGGGCATTGCCAGAACAATTGTAAGTTGTCTCAGTGTTGAGGTCCTACAGTTGACAATCAGAGCTGGGTAAAGTCCATCCATCCATTTTCCAACCCGCTGAATCCGAACACAGGGTCACGGGGGTCTGTTGTAGCCAATCCCAGCCAACACAGGGCACAAGGCAGGAACCAATCCTGGGCAGGGTGCCAATCCACCGCAGGACACACACAAACACACCAAGCACACACTAGGGCCAATTTAGAATCACCAATCCACCTAACCTGCATGTCTTTGGACTGTGGGAGGAAACCGGAGCACCTGGAGGAAACCCACGCAGACACGGGGAGAACATGCAAACTCCACGCAGGGAGGACCCGGGAAGCGAACCCAGGTCTCCTAACTGAGAGGTCATAGGGTAAAGTCTATTAAGAAATTTCTTTTATGAAATTTTTGAAGCAGCATCGAACACTGGAGGATATTGCATCCAAGGGAAGAGGGCAAAGTCACTGGATGAAACTGAATTCAGAGATGGATATTTGTAAGAATACAATGGGTGACTACCTATAGTAGTTGGGAGTATCCCCTCTTCTCCTGAGCAATGATGAGATCTAGAGACAGAAGAAGCAGAATATTATCCTGTGACAGGCTGTGTCACAGATTTAATTTTATGATTTAAACAGCAATTTATAGCCTGCTTAATCATGTAAATAGTTATTGATACAAATACTCTTACCTGGAGTTGTCAAAATAACACTCCAATGAGGGTCTGCACTCTAGCTGGTGTGTACAGTTTTATGAGAGTAGAATCCTGAGTAATAGGTTAGTGAGTTAAGATAGTACTTACTGGTAAGGATGGATGAGCATTGCTTGTGCAAACGTCTCACATGTAGGGCTGGTTTGGAGTTTGTAGACGTATTTGGGTTTTTGGTGGTGTGAATTATTTTTGTTTCTATTTTGCCTTTTTGATTTTTGATTATTTTACTTTTAATTTCCAGAAGAAAGAACATTTCTAAAGTGTGTTTACTGAAGGAAGAAGATCCTTTATTTTTATTTTTATTTACAGTTTCTTTTATTCTCCTTATATATACACTGTACAGTATATAACCCCTTGCTTCATTTTAATTACTTCATTTCATTGAAATGAGCTTTAATAAGTGCTTAACACTGTTTTGTAAATAACTGGCACTTGCTGGAATAAAACAGAAATCCTGTTTGTACAACTCACTGGTCTGGTCATTTATGACTACAGATGCCCAGGAATTAGGTCTGTATAAGGGATTCATTGCACAGAGCATTATATCTTGTAGGATAATTAAAATGAGCCTGTCCTGTAAAAAATAGAATGTCATTGTGGTATACTAGGTCCATGGCTCAGAAGAAGTGGCCTCTTTAATAATCAATTGGCCGGCTCATTCTCGGGTGCACGCTCACACAGCCGTAGGTAGTCGATGGAGTAATTGGGGTGAGATGCACCTGCACGTGAAAGTACAGTCTTTCTCAATTGTGTCATCGGCTTCATGTGGTGCGCAATTGAATGCTGAGCTCACAGAGCCTTATAAGAATGAGCCGGCACGAGGAAAAGGGGAATGATCTGGAAAACAGACATCAGAATGGAGGTTAATGAAAGAAGGAAAATGAGATAGAGGGAACAAGCACCAATGCAGGAGTGAGCAAGCAAGCTAAAAACAGCAGGCTCGAAAAAAACTCTGGGGGAGTTGAAATGGGTCACTCTAGCTGATTATCTACGAGCAGTTGGAGTGACTGGAAGTAATGAATGGCTCACCGCAGAAGACTGGGAAGGCAGTGGGGGTTGATGAGCCTTGTACTGAGAGCCCCAATGAGAGTGCTATGGGCTTTATGGAACCAAGCCTATGTCCAGAGAGGGAGTCCTTACCATAGCCATGAGATGACAGGGATCCAGACCTGTGGAAGGTTGACTGTGTCATTAGGGCGACTCCTCTGCTGCAAGACCCATTCGGGATAAGCAGAGAAGATGGCAGTTTTAAAAAAGTTGTGCCAGGCTCTTAGAAAAGGACAGTTTCCTGCCAGATGGTTTTTAAGCTTGTTTGTAAAGGATTTATGTATTTGAATTTTAATCTCTACTGAACACTTTATTTTATGGATTATTTATTTATTGAATGCTTTTTAAGCACTGCACTATTTGTATAGACATTCTTGTTTCATTGGACAGTATTAATAAAAGCACTGAGCACTTTTTTTTACAACATCCCATTGCTTTGTGTATGATGTCCTCATCTGTGCAACTCATCCCAGTCATGACTATCGATGGTGCTGGCTTCAAGATGCCCCCAGTGGAACCCAGTATCATGGGACCAACCTGCACCATCACAGTCATGGGTCCTGAGTTGTCCAACTGACCACCAAATATGGTAATCTCCAGGGGCCTCATGTATGAATGGTGCGTACACACAGAAATGTTGTGTAAGAACTTTTCCACGTTCAAATCGTGATGTATAAAACCTACACTTGGTGTAAAGCCATGCACATTTCCACGGTACCTCATACCTTGTCGTACGCAAGTTCTCCGCTCGGTTTTGCAGACTGGCGGCATCCAGCGTCAAAGCAGTGTTCAGGAGTTAATGGAGAACCACGTCCACCTTACTGCTTCAAATTGTTTCCGATGTAGGACATTATTGCTTCAATGTGATACATAGCGCATTGCACCATGGAAACAGCTATGAAGAGTGATGTGTGCTGTCTATCTTCACTGATAACTCTTCAAAGTCCATACTACTAACAGATTTGTAAGATGGTGCCAGTGATTGTGGTCAACCAGTTAACACATTTCATCACCCAAACTCCACCAACAATAGTTCCTGGTTGAATGATAAGTACATTACCTAGAGTAGGAGCTAAAAATTTACAAGAACTACAACTGGCCTGAGTTCCTGCTGTTGGAATTTTTCAGAGGTTCCTCAGTTTCTAAAACCTCCTTAGTTTCTGAAAATGTTTTTGTGGTAGAATAGCAACTATAGAGTCTAAGATCTCATTGAGTCTGTTATTCTATATCCAGGATTTTATTCCAACCTCAAGTTTTTTTTTTTAATGTTTATTTTAATCTTTGCATGTTTGCCTATTTATTAACTAGTGCAAGATTAAATTTTTGTTTACTCTTTTTATTTTTGGTGAATATTGTTTTGGTTATGAGTTATGTTTAATTTGTTTTAAAGTATAATGCACCTTGCGCTTTGTGGGTAAAACTGATTAATACACTTCATATTATTCTCATACAACGTATATATACTGATTGGTCAGTATATACTGTATACTTAACAGTGTCATAGAAGATTTAATATTGATTAATTTAAAATTTTCTGCTGAGTAGTGAAAAACATAAAGATTGCCTTATGCTCAACTTTTTTTTTCAATAAAGACAATGAGGCAACATCTCTGAATAAGAAACAGCACACTTGTCTAAAGGATAGGAAGCACTTAGTTACAGAGTCTGTTGACAATTACTAACTGTGTAATAATAATAACTGCCATGCTTCAAAAGTATTTTTCAATTAATTGACCACAGAATAAAGTTAGATTGCCCTGAAAAGCACAGTTTGCATTTTATATTGTTATGATATGAAAAGTATATAACGACTATATTCTGGCAATGGGCAGGATTCTGTTAGTAAGGATGTCATCCATCTGCCATTTAGAGTCGCTTGTAGCTGACACAGAGGATCAATTTTCTGGTTCAGCTCCTTTTCTCCTACTCAGTTATTTCTTTGTGTGGCCACTCTTCCTTCCCACAAGTGTTTGTTTTTTAACTCACAAAAGACAAGGCTACTTGTGCTGCAGGGGTTGAATTATAAATTTCTGTAGTTACTATTACTCAATGCAGATATACTAAAGTCCTCTAATGTGCCATCCTATTCAAAATCTAGATGCCCAACTGAATTAGATCTCCCAGTTTCTAATTATTTTCATATTTTTAAAGAAAAAAACATCTTAAGCTTCATTCTGCTTTCAACACATACACAGTTTTCTTCAAATTAAATTGAATTAGTCAGTAAAAAACATAAAAAATACAACAACTCAACACCAAGGTATCAGAAGTGATACATGTTAATGAAAATTTGATAGTGTATAAGCTGTCAATATTTCTTTGAGTCTCTGTTATATTTCTGAAGAGCACAATGAGCAGGAAGTGAAAAGTGAAATTAGTATGTTTATGACACTTAATGTATTTTTAAAAATGATTCCAGGTAAATTTTCTTTATCTTGATTTCTTGTAAACAGGTACATAATTTTACATTTGCATTATAGGAGTATAACCTAAATTCTTTTAAATCAAGCAGTGATAATGGAAATCCAAAATGAAAGACAACAGTTGTTATGATTATGCTTATTGGAAATGATTGAAACACTTAAGACTTTTTTCTTAAAGGTTATTTTCCTATTATGTTTTTGAGGGACTGAATCAGATTTTTGCTCTTCTTTTCATAATATAAATTGTATTAGAAAATATTTTGTGCTGATTTTGTTGCAATTTAGCATTTCCAAGCCCCTGCCATTTTATGTCACCATTGTCATGACATAATGTGGTCCAGGAAGTTAAGCGGTTGACATTATTGGTACACTGCTATTACCATCAGTGCATTTGATGCTTCACTAACCAAGTCTGAAGATACTCTAAGAAAATCAACTGAAAGCATGTGCCAGTTACTGTATATCGCATTTTAGATTTCCAGGTTCTTGACTTTTGCTTTCAAGTTGGAGCCAAATGATCCATTGATCCTCATCACCTTAACTTCAAGAAAGATGATTTTCCGAAATTTACAGAAAGTGAGTATTTCCAGCGAGTGGCTATGATTAGTTTAGCAGAGATGGTGCCCAGACAGAATAACCTTTGCTGGATTGAAATTAAGTTAAAAGAACAGAGGTCTAGGAGAAGAGATATAAAGTAAAAGGAGAATATTAAACATTTTAATAGACAATTGGAAAAGTTTGTCTAAAAACCAGAAACTGGAGGAAAGTTACAAAATATAGGGACATTTAAATGACACAAGTGACAGATGGAATCAGCAGCCAAATGCAAAGCATGTTTACAAGTGGAGAGTACAGACAAATGTACACATTTAAACTGTATATGCTGATAATAGCCATTTAGAGGATGTAGGGATATTGTTAAGAATAGTGTTCCATGAAATGGAAGTGAAAAGAATGGAAGTTACACTACCATACTGGAAAGAAGGGCAGAGGTCTTACAGATCACTCACTCAGATTTACATGTAGGAACGATAATGGCTTGAACTTTAAAAATAATAAGCAGGAAAAATATACAGTAAAAAGGGTGGGAAGGGAGTGCAGAGGGTATCGGGTCCCTGTTTGCCTTAAGGACTAACCTGATTTGAAAATAGAAAAAGAAGGAAGAAGGAGGAATAAAAAAAACTGGACCTAAGGAATTGTAACATTCTTAGTCAAAAATCATAATAAATGTTCTAATGGCTCACTCAGTCCTCAGCTAAAAAGAGATTGGCTTACCACCAACACAAAGGGAAAGATTCTGGAAGATGGGGGGATGGCAGTGCCAAACTTGAGTTGGGCCAAACACGTAATGTCGAGTCTTAGCACACTGAATCTGAAATTCAGCCTTTTGCAACAGCAAACAGTTCAGTTTAACACGTGTGCTTGAAATCAAAAGCTCATGCTAATGACTTACTACACAAGGACAAGCTACCGTGAAAGGTAGGTTCATAAAGGAGTTTGCATCTATACTGACAATTATATTAGACCTTTCTGTACTAACCCCTACTTTCTCTGCTGTACTTTTTCCGGTTTTCTGTGGTGGCGACCTGCGCCACCACCACCCGATCAAATCACCATGCTGTCCCTACATTGATGGATTGAAGGCCAGAGGTCTACATGACCATCGTCATCAAATTCTTCCATGTGAAGCCTGAAAACCATGAGGACTAATTGAGATCATTTATGTTAGGTAGAATGCCTAGAGGGGGCTGGGTGGTCTCGTGGCCTGGCACCCCTGCAGATTTGGTTTTTCTCCAGCCGTCTGGAGGTTTGTTTTTTTTTTCGTTTTACTGTCCATCCTGGCCATTGACCTTACTTTTATTCTACACTAGCAAAATACCCGCGCTTCGCAGCGGAGAAGTAGTGTGTTAAAGAAGTTATGAAAAAGAAAAGGAAACATTTTGAAAATAACGTAACATGATTGTCAATGTAATTGTTTTGTGACTGTTATGAGAGTTGCTATCATCAAGGATTTGATTATCATTATTTCTTTCAATCAGGTTCATATTTGGAGGTAAACTGATTTGGTCGTGAACCTAAGCAAAAAATTTCCCCCCATAGGATTGTATGTAAATACAATTAACCATTCCAGACCATACGAACTGTATGTAAATATATATATTTTTAGTTTTTAAGCACAAATATAATTATACCATAGAATGCACAGTGTAATAGTAAACTAAATGTAAAAACATTGAATAACACTAAGAAAACCTTGAACAACAGAGAAAACTAATACTGCAATAGTTCACGCTATAGCGCTGCCAACCGCTGGCTAAAAGCACTATTTTTAATGAGTTTTAAGCACAGGGAAAAAAACGAACATTTGAAAAAATCCGTAATTTAATAAACCACCAAGAAAAATAACATTGCAACAATGCACGCTACGAACAGATCGCTGAAAACAGAAGTGAAAACAAAATCAAGACCAGTGCATTCTTTAACCGCCTTTCTACCTTAATGCGTCCAGCTCTCTCTCGCGCTGCCTGTGTGTCTGTGTCCATCTCTCGCGCTGCCTCTGTGTGTGTGTGTGTGTGTCACGCTATCTCTCTCGCTGCCTGTGTGTGTGTCGTGCTGTGTTTGTGCTCGCACTGACTGTGTGTGTGTGTCTGTCTCTCTCTCTTGCTGCCTGTGTGTCTGTGTCCATCTCTCGCTCTGCCTCTGTGTATGTGTGTGTCGCACTGTCTCTCTCGCTGCCTGTGTGTGTGTGTTGCGCTGTGTTTGTGCTCGCGCTGACTGTGTGTGTGTGCACAGGGAGAGTCTGAACATGTACAAACCCAAAGGGAAACTGGCTTGTTCGTATACCAAATGTGTGGTCGAGAATATTTAGCTCAATTACGTGGGAGGCGTGCTGATTTCTGCAGTAGCTGCACTTATGAATATGCTAAGCACAGTCCTTCACCCGCGAATATTTACCTTATATGGGCAGGCACTCAATTATGTGGGAGGCGTGATGACGCGGACGCAACTACACCTCACTCAGCGACCGAGCTGCAGGCTATAGCGGTATATATGGACGAAAGTATGTTTCAGTTATGATCGTTACGCGTAGAATTTTGAAATGAAACCTGCCTAACTTTTGTAAGTAAGCTGTAAGGAACCTGCCAAATTTCAGCCTTCCACCTACACGGGAGAATTAGTGATGAGTGAGTGAGTGAGTGAATGAGTCAGTCAGTCAGTGAGGGCTTTGCCTTTTATTAGTATAGATTAATTAGTATTGCCTAATTTTATTTTATTTTTTTTCTATTCCTTCATCCTGTAAAGCACTGAGCTACATCTTTTGTAAGAAACTGTGCTATATAAACAAATGTTGTTGTCATTTTACCAGATATTCAGAATCTGCCTGCATCATCTGGACCCATGCCACTATTTTTGCGCCAGAGGAGAATAACTACCCCATGCTTTTGACTGCTGGCTGATACAAAGGCCCCAGCATTAGAAAGTCTAGACATTTCTTTGGCCAATAGCTTGGATTCCTGAGTGAACTCAGCAGTCACTCTGTTTCACCAGAAATAATCAAAGACACCAACATGTTTAGCACCCAAACAAGGTCCATGGACATTCGAAGAGTCAATCAAAAAAATGAGCCAAAGGCACAGTATCAAAGAAAGAAATAGGAAATGCAGCAGAAACAAATTAATAAGATAAAAGTTGCCCTGCACTCATGTGACCCATCACTACCAGAAACACAAGCTTCCACAACCAATCACAGGGCATTCTCCCCAGACTGCACCCCAACCTACTAACTAACCATCTCCCAAAATTCCCCATTCACCTCTGCCACTAAGCCTGAATGCTGATAACCACTAAAGCAAAACAGAACAAATTAATGATAAGCTATAGGCACAGAACCAACCCACTAAATAACCCAGCTTTGCAACACCTGACTCCAGGCAACAGATCTGTTGGCCAAGGCCTGCAATTTGTTCTCTCCAAAATAACTGATTGTTATGCCACCCAATCACCAGTACAATAAGCACACTCAAAAAGCAAGTCAATAGTATTGAGATCCCCAGTCTTCAAACAATGAAAGTGACAGTTTGTGAATATGAATCTCCAGAATCATAGAAGAGAAAATCTACCTTAAGAGACTAAAAAATTGTTTCCATTAAAAGTGAAATGTGCTAATAGGTAAAAAGTCATCAATAGACTGAGTCAATAGTATGCTTTTGATCATCAAATATTATGTGTCCCGAGGTATGAGAAATCTTGAGACAGGCAGGGTATAGCAAAATAACATTATGCCTAGTTCCCATACACTTTTCAGGACTGGATCCATAGTCTTGACTGAGGTCAGGAAAAAAGGAAATTCACTGACTTTCATAGGATAGGTTAGGTGTCTTCCTTGCGCCCTTCAGAAATAATATTATTATATTATTATATAATATTAATGAACTCGGACAGGATGAATTTTGATTAGGGGCATAAATCCTATGGCATCTCTCAACTACATGTGAATAACTGTGGAGGGCTGGAAATATAGTTGGCCAGTGTCTTAGAAATTCAATAGCAATTTGACATTCTCTTTAATTCCCAGGATGCAAACATTGTTTCTTCAATTTATATCCTCCAAATCATTGAGTTTAGCACTTAATGTTGCTATCGGACTATCTAGCGAAGTAATCTCTTTACAATGGCGATGGACTGTTTCCAGCAGCATGTTAAACTCTAAAGAGTTCTTATTCTGTATGTCACTACAGAGTGTACTGAGCTCAGTTTGGAAGCTTTTCTGCAGATAGTTGCATGTGACAGTGAGCTGGATGACCACAAACTGCAGAAAGTATCACAGAGAGCCTCCATATTGCAATTGTTGGTATGTTTACATTTTGAATACTGAGAATTCCTCACAGGGTTGGACATGTCAGAGTGAGACCTTCTCAATCCGGATAACATCTATTGACTTCAGAAGGGCAAGTAAAAACTTTACCTGTAAAAATTGTGCAGGTCAGTGTGGATAAAAGATATAAAAATAGAGAAAAGCGAGTGTTGCCAGTGAACTGTCTTAATGAATGCCCATCAGCCACCATAAGTCATATGGTCTCTCCAGTGAAATTGTACCATTAATGCTACAGCATACAAAGATATTGTGGATGATTGTGTACTTCCAGCTTTGTGGGAAAGTTTTGGGAAATGTCCTTTTCTGTTCTAGCATGACTGTGCACCAATGTCCAAAGCCAAGTCCATAAAGAAATGGATTGACAAGTTTGTTGTGGGGAACCTTGAGTGGTCTGAGAAGAAACCTGACCTCAACTGTATTGAAGAACTAAGGAATAAATTGTAATGCCATTTGTGAGCCAGGTCTTCTCATCCAACATTAATACCTGACCTCAGCTTTGAATGGGCAAATTGTCCCACAGACATTCACCAAATTCTTGTCCAAAGTGTTCGAAGAAGTGTGGAGGCTGTTATAGCTGCTCACTCCATATTAATGCCCATGGTTTTGGAATGGAATGTCCAACAAGCTCATACAAGTGTGAGGGTCAGGTGTCCACAAATTTTTGTCTATATAGTATATGTAAAATAGTATTAGCGTACTATTTGTATGTCCCTGTTAACCTGCTGTACCAAAGTGTGCACTCAATATGATGTAATATGAAGAGGGACTGGTGCTGCAGTCAAATTAGCATAGCTCAGAATTGGAGTTGGACAGTGAGACACCCTAGCAGAGAATTCACTGGCAATGGGAACATCTGTGGCGATAGGAACAGAACTGTACTGCTCTAACTAGAGGACATTATGCCCCTACCTATGGAGGATACATATTTTTCTCTACATGCTAAAGTATAGTCAACTGATTACTAATCAAGGGCTAGTTGACTATCCATCAGTAAGTAGTCTGCCATCAACAAGCATTTGGGATAACCATAGGAGTAGGTATTTAAAGGCTAAGTCAAAGTTGAATGATGCTGGAGATGCAGTCTCATGGGAAATGCCAATAGAACTGGGTTTGGCTGTCCTTGAGCACTGGAGCTCAGTGTTGACTGCTATGGGGGGGTCTAAAAAAATGATTCTAGGAGACACTGGGACATTGGCGACAACAGAAGTTATTCCCCGGACTTTGTCAGTAGTTGCTAGACTTAGCATTAAAGCCTATACCAGCCATTTGAAAACTGAGTATGAATCTAGAATCTTCTTCAGTGGAAAGTGCCTGACTTGTAAAAAAGGAAGAAATGCCAGCAGTTGTGCTGAAAGTTGTGAAAGGTTAAAGAAGTGATTGGTGTTCATTTGGTGGGCTATTGCTCTATTCAGCCCTCCTGTTAGAAAGATGTGGTTATAGTTTAGAAAGATCCACTGGAAGTTATTAAGGTTATTAATTTCCTTTTCATTTCATTCTCTATCTGGCTCTTTGTATTTATTTATATGTCTGCCTGGTATGATCTGTTTTTATAATAAAAGCAATACACCCTTACTGCATTATTGTGGCCTCTCTTGACTTAAAGTATGTGTGTGTTTACTGTCTTAGAAAACATTTACGTTATATTCATATTATACACATATTAAATACCTATTATTGCTTATGACATAACTATATTAATTTACTTTGACGAAGGTGTTAGTAATTAGACAGAATGAAGACCCTTAAATATATTGTAATTTCTAGTTATAAAGTTATAACTAAGTGTGATCTGACATATATTGAAAGTCATTTTGTTTTCAGGTATATTTTAATTAATTGTAAAAAGCACTCTCATGAGCAAAAGGCGAGCTCTATTCATAAATCAGAACAAAAATGTTGCACGATTCTTTTATTTGCCAATAGTCATCAGCTATTAAATGGCTTTCCTGGTCACCTCTGTTTACTGTGCTGCCAGTTCCTTTCCTGTAGCATTACCAGCAGTAATTACTTACACAAATCTCTGCAAACATTTGAAGAATGTTTCTGGAGGCTGTTTGTTGGGTTCCTGCTGTTTTTAGGGAGGAGATTTTAAAATGTTACAGCTTTCTGCTTGTTACATTTTGTACTCTCTAGTAGGTCACAGACGTGTAACAATTAATGGATTTCATAAATCACATTTGCAATGCTACAGTCACGGTCAATTCCAGAGGTTTCAAAGGAAAGCTTAATTTGAATAGAGAGCTTCAAGGCTTTGGAGATGTCAGAAATTGACAGGATTTAATCTGAATAGACTAGATTGCTCAAGGATCACAAAAAGGAAAAGCAACCATGTCATTATAAAGAAAGAAAGGAAAAGATGAAAATATTTAAGAGTTTTTCATTTGGTTACTCTTTCTTATCAGAACTACTAGATTAATTTTCATCCTTGTTTAATTTCCAGCTTTCAGCACATATCACAGAGCTTAAGTGGCCACAAGAAACAGATTTTACTAATCATAGCAGTGAATGCTAACTTTAGCTTAACACTTGGTTATTGTAAATATTTAAAAAAATAACTATGCCTTCAAAATATTGAGCTAAGTAAATTTCTACCTTAGAGGGAATTATCATGAAATATCAATTAGTCAGTCTTAAGCAGCAAAAAGACAATGACATTGATATATATTTACCTGCAGTTAATTTAAATTCTATCTTGAGCTTTAATGTGATTCTTTTAATTACATCTTATTTAATTAGAACTTCTTCCTTGCCAGTTACAGTATATTCCTTTTTTTACATCCATAGATACACAGGTATTCTGTACAGTATACTAAAGTAAAGCCATATTCACAGATATGTTTGCGATATTTGGTTAAGAACTTTGAATTGACAGGTAAATTTCTAGATTTGTAGTATACTTGAGCAGTGGTTAGCACCATTGTCTCACAGATCTATCTAGTGTCCTGGGTTCAAATCCAGCACCCAAGTCTTGACTTGACACATCTCTAACATGAGCTTGTTAGATCATTTATTATTTTTTGGTTTTCACATTTTTATTTGCTAATGTTAGACAAAGCCATGTAGTAAACATTCAAATGCACACATAACATGTGACCAAGAAAGAAAACAATGGAATATATCAGTATAATAAGGGGAAATAATAATAATGAAAATCACCACTCCATCCAACCAAACCAACCATCTGCCCTGAAAAGTGGCAAATAGAAAGCTAAGGGTCACATAGGTAATGGGGGCCCATGCCATAATGGTTGCCTTTGCCAGTAAAGACAGAAACAAGATGAGAGGAATAAAAGGAAAGGGAAATAAACAGCTAACTGCCCAGTCCTTAACAAACTGGATTGCATTTCCTAGTATTCCAAGTCTGAATAGTGGAGCGGGGCGAGCAGTTGATCTAGGCAGCTAAAAATTCTAAATGTAAGAGACTGCAGAATGAAGTTTTCCAAGTGAAGTGAGAGCGCAATTCAGGATATTTCCAGCATGAAGCTAATAACAACTTTACTGCCAACTAAGCCAATATTATAAGCCTTTGCTCAAGAAAATAGAAAGATAAGGAGGGAAACTCCAATAATAGCCACACTTGAGGAGATTGAAGAATATGGCAGGAAAGAAAATGGACTTATTGCACAATAATTGACTGTTGGAGAGATCAAAAATCCAAACAAAAACAGCAGAAAGAGATTTGACAGATGATGTACATATACTGTACAAGGAATACCAGTTTGGATTTAGATGAGAGGAATGAGGTAAAAGATAATAGTGGATGTGTGGGAAGGAGGACGTTTAATGGGACTCCACATGTCTTAAAGACTGACCATAGCTGAAGAAAAAAGGAGAAGGAATTAGGTAGAACTGAATATCTGAACCTAAGTGGAATGTGTCACCAAAGATTTTTTTATTTTTCAACTCGGCACCACACATGAAGGATATACAACATGATGTGACGAAATGTGGTGGTCAATACTTTAAACTTATTAGATATAAAAGGAATTGTGGAAAAGGAGTAGAGAATAGTCAAATTGATTTTTACTGGAAGCCATGATGGAAGATGGGTGAATTAATCAAATTCCAGATTGGTCCAAGGGTGAATGTAAAGTGATACAATTCTAGGTCCAGAAGAGTGACCACTCCATCTGACCTTGAGTGAATCAGTGTAGTTTGACTGACTGATGATTATTTGCTGTTTCACAGAAATATGAATAAAAGAAAGTAATCAAGTCTCAAAAGTTTAATCCAAGCCTCCAAATACAGGATGCATTTAGATAATCAGAACTGTATTCAGGTATAGCATTCTATGTGTATTTTCAGCACTTACACAGCAGACAACAAAGTCAGATCTAGGAAGAAATTCCAAGAAAACTGCATGAAATGGGTTAGTGTATATATAACTTAGGCAATTGCAATTTAAGTTTTAATGTTCTTTTTGCATAGTTGGTTATAATCACACTTTAATAGGTAAATTGTATAAATGGCTCCTCGCCATTATTGCAAAATTAGCAGCAGGTCATTTACCTAACTCTTTCTCTTCCATCAACATCCAAAATATTAATAATTAAGGTAGAGGGAGATTAAAGCAGCAAAGAACTTCACACATTTTAGAAAGATCAAATCAAAACACAATGGTGTAATTAACAAAAGAGAAAGATGCAAACATGGCAAGTAAGCATAACATAAATAATAGCTTCATGACTCACTCAAGAACTTTGTCCTGTCGAACTGGTATGGTGGTTCGTCTACTTGAAAACCTCAAGGTACGTCAAGAGCATATTTTTTGTCATCTCCCAGATTCTCTTTAGTTCACAGTTCAGTGGTATCATTATAAACTGTTGAGGCCATAAGATCATGGCATTCCATAGGGCGTGTCAAAGATGTTTTAAAAGAGAGCATTAAGAGACAGGCCGCTAACTAAAACAAAACGGACAGCTGAGATTCATTAGCAGTCCAATTGTCCAAAATTTCAGTGTTTACAACATGCAATACAACGAACTGAAAATGAACTAGAAAGTGAAAACAGATGTAGCCGTGGACATAATTTTGCAATTTCTATCCCAAAATATTCTTAAATGCAGTACTACAAAATACTAAAATTTTATTATGACCTTAATAAACTAAATTTTATTTATAGAGTGAGCACTTTGTAAGTAAAGATCTATACAGTAGTGCCATAAAGTGCTGGAGCAGTCACTAAATAAATATTTCAGGATACACATTTTGGCCCTAAAGAAATATTTCACAGACTTATCCCACTGTAAAGAGAAGCTTTGACACCCTGTGCCAAATCCCAAAAATGGCTACTAGGGACACTTCCTTATTGAAGCACACTAAATAAAGTTTCAAGGGGAAAAATTTTGGAGAAATACTCTAAGGTGTTTGCGCATACCAATAGAGAACCTGTGTAAAATTTGGTGGAGATAGGTTTAACAATGTGAATTTGCATATTTAACTGACACACATATAACTTTAGATATTAGAATTAGACTGTTTGGAATGCAGACAAGTTAAATGACTTACACAGTGAGTTAGGACAGGAACCAGATACCTCTCAACCACTATGTGACACTTATTAAAGTAATCCAGTACATGTCCATGATTAAGCTGATGAAGCAGTGACATATGGAATGTGACCACTGCAGTTCCTTCTGTTGGTTTCTATTGAAAAGGGTCAACAATTCAAGAGATGAAGTTCTGAAAGTAGACTGAACTAAGGTAGACATAATGTACTGCCATGATGGAATTGATGACTGAGAACTGAAGTAATCAGGCAATGACAATCATCAAAGTCTAAAATCAGCAGTGGGCAAATCCAGGAAGACAAATCATACGGATTCACCTAAACCCAAAATGTAAGCCAAACATCAAAGTCAAAAAGCACACACATATAAATTATGTTCCGGAAAGTAACACAGTCCAATATCTTGGATGGCAGGAGTAGTAATCTCCCATCTTAATGTAAATATCCTCCGAGTGATGATGTTAGAATGCTATATTTCTGGGTGTCATGTAGTAGCAACAGAGGGTGTTGATAATGACAACAATGCGCCTGATGACCTGAAAATACGACAAAGTCCTGACCAAGATAAATATGATGGTGGCCACATTATAAAATTGGGAATGTTCTTTCCTCGACTTTCTCGTATACTGAGTGTAGCTGCACTTACCCAAAATTACCAAAGTTCAGCAGCTCTTGTTTGCAAATGGGATTCAGCAAAGGCTTGACATGTTCAAATGATTCCACAGAAAAGATATCTTCGTTTTAAAAACTTTACTAAAAATTCTAAGCTAAACAGTTCACACAAAATCGAGAAAAATTGATGGAGCAAAAAAAAAGTTATTGTTTAAGAAAAGTTCTGTTTAAAGCTTAAAATTCTTGTTTCATTTCTTTAAGTTCACTTATACAGTTGAACCATTTCTAAACATTATAAAATCATTTCTAAACGGTCAAAAAACTATGGTATCCCATTTCTGTGCTGTAAAAGGGTCTTTCGGTCCCTGCTAGCACTGGGACGTATTTTAAACAACAGACTCAATTAACACACTGTATCTTAGTTATAGCAAGAAAGTTCTATCTCTTATTAACTTACAGGGGTAAAGGCTATATCATTGTCTATGATTATGAAAGAAAATTATATTCTATTCAAATTAAAAATCTTGAGGTCGAATTTTTTTCACGAATCCTATACTTTCTCTATACTGTGTATATGAGAAAGTAAAAATAGCAATGAAAGTTAATAAATGCAGAAAATAGATACAAAATAAACAGACAAAGGTATACAAATAGAAACTATAGTGTCCAAAACCCAAAAATCAGTTCACACAATAGATTAAATGAAAATAAAATGAAAATGAGTGGAAAACAATTAATTTTCTACTTCAGTGTTTTTTCAATTAACATTTTCAAGTCACAAGTGGTCAATGCTCAATTTTATTATCTTCTGTCCTTTCTGCTTGTATTCTCTTAGGAATTCTCATGTTCATTTCAAGCTTTTCACACTTACTTTGCATCATTTCATTGATTCTGCTTTGTAATTGTTTTCTAAACTTGCTTATCCCACAGAAGGTTGTTTGGAAGTCTGGAATTAACGTGATATAAATTACTTTTACTGATGGACACAGTTATAACTACTTAATAAGCTGAAGAATATGTAGGTGAAACACATGAGAAAACTGCCATCTTTGGAGGCACGACAATTTTCAAAAGATAGGATGTTCTTTGCAGATGCCACCGCTTACTTCTATTATAACTGTCTAGATTCGATATGAGTATATTTTTTAAAGTTATCTTCAACATTTGTGAACATTAATAATTAACTGCATTTTCAAATTAAACCTTATTGTTGCACATACTATAGACTACAATTAAATTGTTACTTCAATGTTTCAGCAAACATGAAACAGGTTGTTACTGTGGACTTTGTCAAAAAAACAGGTTTATTTTTTAACAAAAGGAAATGCAGAAACCTGAAAACTAAGCTGAAGCATTTTTGCTTGTAATCTACTATCCATAAAACATTTCACGTAAAGATTTTCTTGACCAGTGAATTTCAATTTTACTTTGGATTCCTCAATTCACAAAAGTGATTTGTATTATTTGCTGAGTATCATACCATTAAAAAACTTTATACCATTGCAGAATCTATTTTCAATACCACAATTGAATAACAGAAGATGCAATAGGAGATGTAAGTTTATGGTATCACTCACAGATGAGAACAACTCTGTGAGCTAACAGATACACAACTGTGTACAGCAGCCTAATGTAACATATTATAACTAACGTAAACAGCATCTCAAAATAAGACCTTTGTCTTACAATACATTACCCTTGGTTCAAAAAAGTAACCAAAAAACCTCAGATATAGTGAGTGAGTGGGACCAGAATTCCTTTCTTGTTTTTACCTCCACAATAAAAAATGAGTTTCTTAAAACAAATAAACAAATTAATTGAAATTCTTATTAGGTCTAGTTGTTCATTCATTTCCGAATCTAGTACAGGATAACAGAGAGCAGTAATCTGGCTATTAAATACCCAACTCAAGGCATAAACGATGTCTATATGGGACAGCATTAATATTTGTATTGTGCATAAATGTTATAATAAAATGCTACTATTAATGTTTAAATCATTATTTGTGTACAATATTTAAAACATATTATTAATGTTAACATTAAATAAGACTTTACCTAGGTGAAATTGAAAGAATTCTATAATTCTGTATTTTTTGTTAACAGTAAGATATGAACTAAGATAAACATACAGCACTCCTGTTTCTACTTTTATTTTTTAAAATGAGTGGATGTGTTTAAAATAAGGTCTAATTACAAAATTTATATTACATTTGTAAAAAACGTATTACATAGTGTGGGTTCAGAAATTATTCAGACCACTTCACTTTTTTTTGCCCAATTATATTGTGTTACAGATTTAATTTTAAATAGATAAATCTGCCATGTTTGCCATCGGTCCACAGTCAATAATCCAATAGGACAAAGTGAAAAACATGTTTTCAGAAAGGTTTGCAAATGTATTAAAAATCATAAACTCAAATGTCACATTCATATAAACATTCAGACCCTTTATTGTTTGCTTTAATTATCCTTCAGATGTGTCTAGAACTTGACTGAAGTCCACCTGTGCCAAATTGAACTGATTGAACATTATTTAGAAAGGCACACTCCGCTCTTTTTAAGGGCCCACAATTCTGATTGCATGTCAGGACAAAAATGGGGCTTTGAAGTCTAAGAAACTCTCTGTAGACCTCTGACATCATTTTGTGGTGAGGCAAGGGGTATAAAAACTTTTCTAAACCTTTGGGTATTTCCATGATAACAATGGCCTCAATAATTGTGAAATGGAAGAAGTTTGAAACCACCAGGACTCAAAAAAAGCAAGGAGGTCAAACTAAGTAACTACTGTAGGTAAGGAGGGCCTTCAGATTCAAATAGTCACTTTTATACAACTTCAGAAATCCTCTGCTAAGATGGGAGAACCTGCTGGAAGGGCATGCGTCTCTGCAGCACTCAGTTAATCAGGTGTTATGATAAAGTGGCTAAACCACAGCCACTATTGAGTAAAAGACATATGACATCATTTAAAGTACTCTAGAAAAACGTGGAAAAAGACTCTAGACTGATGAGACAAAAATTGAACTCTTTGGGTAGAACACTAAGCACTGAGTCTGGTGAAGACCAGGCACTGCTCATCACCTGTTTGATACTGTTCCTATGGCAGGTATATGGTGGTGGCAGCAAAATTCTATGGGGTTGCTTCTCAGTGGCAGGAATAGGGAGACTGCATAGAATTAAGGGAAAGATGTATGCAGCCAAACACAGAAAGCCTACACCAGAGTGTATGCAATCTCAAACTTGGGCAACTGTTTAACTTTCAGCACAACATTGACCCTAAACATACAATCCTGATGATGCTAGAGTGGCTTTGGGCAAGTCTTTGAATGTCTTTTTCCAATCTAATGGAGCTTGAGAGGATTTGCCAGAATGAATGGGATAAACTGCCCAAATCCACATTTACAAAGCCTGCCGAGGCCTTCCCAAGAAAAAGTCCCAAGCTGCCAATGGGGCTTCTACAAAGTATTAAATTATGGTTCTGAATACTTACATCAATGAGAGATTTTGGTATTTGATTTTCGATACATTTGCAAACCTTTCTGAAAATATGCTTTCACTTTGTAATTATAGTTTATTGTTTATTCATGTGCAGAAAGTGAAAGGGTCTGAATACTTTTTCAATAACTTTCTGTATAATACCATAACATAACGTTCTGAAACATGAAACATTAAGGGTGACAGTGTATCTCAAAAGCATTAGGTACAAAGCTTTAACCAACTCTGCATTAGGCACTCATGTACACCTGCACATACAGAGCCAATTCTTTTACTAATGACAATTAATCTAACAAAGGCGTCTCTGGGACATAAAAAAAAAAATATTTTGCTTTTCTTCAGCCATTCTGGTAATTGTTGATAGTGGTAATCCAAGTTTTTTTCTTGTCTCATCAGGAATTTCCTTTTATTGTGGCATTTTGTGCTTTTTGAATCTTTGTGCAAGTCAAAATAAGTGAGGATTATATTGAGCAGGGCTGGCCGTGTTCTAACAACATCATTGGGTTGATCTAACTTTGGGTCAGTTATTTTTTTTTCATGCAGTTCTAGTTAGTGTTGGGTCATTGTGCTAATTAAATAAATGGCATAACTTCATCAACACATTTGTTCACTCTGATGCCATATTAGATTTAGGTTGAAGAGCTGAAAACATCCAGTCTAAAAATTTTGCCCTGTCAGAGGAAATCAGGAAGAGGGTGAAAGCTTTTCCAAAATGTTGTAGTTGGTCCAGTCACTTACTTGTTAAATCCACATTGTAGATAATGTAAAGAGCATCTGCGCCAATTGATTAACTCTGATTCAAAGGATGTACCAGGCTTTGATGTCACAGACGACAATGTAGCAAGTGTTCAGGAGGTCACGTAAATGCCAAGCACTGAAAATGAAAAATGTCACGTACAGAGGAACAGACCAGTAGACTGGAGGTTTCCTGTAGATAAAAATAAAGACAAAAGTCCTCATTGTGAAAATGTTTTTACCAATTTTTCTTTACTGTGGCATGCAAAAAAAACAATTTTTGGATCTCAGAGGAGCAATATAGGCAGCAGAGTGGCACAGTTTCAGGTCGTGTGGCCTCATGTTAGATTAATTAGTAAAGTAACATTAACCAGTTGGGCATGTACATGCCCAAATCGCTTAAGACAGACTTTCATTCCAAAGAGGTTTCTATCTTTCATTTGAAGCTGCTGGAACATTGTCTTGTTCATGCTGATGAATAAAATAAATACATTTTCTTTTCATAAGATACATTTTCTCTTGTGTCATTCTCATTTTAGAATGTTCATGTACTTATGTAAATTGAAATAAACTGAAGTATGCTGCAGACATACGTAGATACTGAAAGGTCAGGTTCTGGCTCCCCATGATCTTGATGAGGAAAAAGTAATTTGAGGCTGCAGCTTATCAACAGAGAAATTATGTATTTCCTTTTCCTGAACTTGATAATGCAATAATATTATGACAATGGTATCTGGCACCTCACCACCAGTAATGCCAATGTGGAGTCAGAGCATATCCTAGTAGTATTGGTGGCAAGGCAGGAATCAACCCAGCATTTGGCAAGGACAATAATTGTTCCTTAAAATGTAGGTAAGATATTTAGTCGATTGTAAAAAGTGTGTTCTGTATGGTACATAGTCATATTATTTCAAGCACATCCAGATAATATCACAGAGCACCGCCAGCTACAGGGTTCCTGAAATTAATAAAGATGTGTAAATAAATATGTGTTTATTTTTCAAAATAATATACCTCCCTTTAGACTTTCCCATTACCAACTGTTCACTGCTAGGTATACACACACGTCATTTCCCTCAGTTTACTCATCTCCAGTGAATGACAGCTATGAATATGTGACTGCAGGCAAGCTGAATGCAGGATGCCAGAACATGAAGCACATGATGAAGAAAGTGATTTATCATGTGACAATAGTGGCAGTTCTTCAAAAATGGACAGTGATATGTGACGATGCGGGTTCCACTCCATGCTCCCATTCAGCTTCTGGGAGCCCTGAACCCAACACTATTGGTAATGTCACAGATGAGCTAGGCAGTAAGGCACATAATAGCAAGGGGATGGTGCAAAAAGTGCCAAGTGCTTTTATTAAAAACAGCAACAAACAAATACAAAGTCAAAGTGTTCAAATAAATAGTACAGTGCTTCAAAAATGTCATTAAATAAATATGTCATCTATATATATAAATTCTTTTCGCGTTTGAAACGGAAATTGCGTATGACCACACAAAACAGATATTACGTACGACCACAGAACATATAATACAGGAACTAATCACTTTGTTTGTGGACGCCATTTTTATGTCGTCTTTACGAATTGTTATTATTTGTGTGAGAGGTATTTTACTGATATTGAAGAGAAGTAAACACAAACACGCCGATCTATTCCATAGAACTGCACCCCGTGTTGCCCCCTCCCAGCCCTCCTCTCTGGACTCTAGTGCTCAGCCGTCCGCTGCCAGGCGCGTTCTGACATAGAAGTTTTATTTATTCATCTACATGACTGTCGCAGAAACTGCCACATTATAACTTTTTTTTTAATTGGCAGTACTTGATAGTAAAGGAGATGAGGAAAACAGCTTTGCGTCTTTCTTCTTTTTAAGTGCGCCGAGCTGTAAACAATGTGAAGACTACACCACCTTCAACGGCGAGGGGCCGTGAGAACAAAGTGGACACTTGGAGGTGCGGAATGTTGGGCTGCTCCGTGGGGTCAAGAGCTTCGCAGTTTCGGGCGGCGTCCTCTCTTCTTGCACTGTTTGTGACACTTTGAGTGCCCTGCCGGCTCCTGGGAGAGTGGAAATCTTTGCGAATGAGTGTGATCGGCGCCATCGAAGCAAAAGTCTCTTTGTAAACCCCTGGAACATTCAAGGTTGCTTTTATGATGAATTCTTTTAAGAAGATAGAGGGATTACATCTAAGAAGATGTACCGACCTCTTCATGTTATGTTTTGGACTTGGGAATTGTTTGGACCTTTGGCCTGTTAAGCATGGAAGGGCAGCGTCTGCATTTCTCAGAATAATTTTTCTCTTAAATCACAGGCACGTAGTGCAAGGTTGTCAGGCAGAAATTTGCAGGATTGCATAGAAAATGTAATTTCTATACCACAGTGGTCATGTAGCGCCTTTCACAAGGGATCTGCTACCAAGAGATGCTGTAAGAGCTACTTACCTATTGTGTTACAGCACCTTTAAAATGTACTTTACCCGAAAGCACTTCAGTACTGCTCAATGTATCTTTAATTCTTACATGTTAATGTTTTAATGTTTAATAATTTATATACTACATTTTATTTTTTTTCCCTTGAACTCAGTGAGCGAAGCCACTGGGTAATCAGCTAGTATTAATATATTAATGTCATTAAATCCATTAAAATAGTTGAAAAGTGGAGGTTTAAACAATAAGTAAATCCTCCAAGGTTAAAACAACGGCTGGAAGGCTCCAGTAGGCTTCACCAAACCGCTACTTGGGCTCCCCAGAAACCAGGATGCTCATGCTGGGGCTTTCACGTCCCAAGTCCCAACTCCTGCTGCCTTCGCTGGCCTTATGCGGCGAGCCATCCTCCTTCCGGTCACTCCCGCTCTTCAACATGTTCAACGGGAACAACCACTACCGACTGCTCCTTGGGTGCTGGCCAAACACCCAGGCGCACTGCTCAGCTGCATGCGAGCCTGCGCTCGCTCGTTCACTCACTCACACACCGGCTTTCCTCTCCCTGCTTCCTGCCGCCTTCCTCTCCTGCAGCCTCCCATCTATCTGAAACCATAATTCAAAATCGTGAAGTTGAAATTAATTTCTCAAATAAAATTTTTACTTGAAATGCCTTATGGACAGCAGATCACAAGTGAGAAAATGTTTCAGATTAACTTTCAGATGTTTGCATTTTCTTGCCAACTTAAAACTGTTCACTTCAAATAATATTGAGAAATCCTTTTTTAAAACAAACCTGTTTTTGACACACTGATAAATATTCTACAGTTTACACATCTGAGCAGAATGTTGAGTTAATGAATCACTTGCATCTTGGAAGCATTGTTTGGCAATGAAGTGAGTACTGACCTGGTCACATCTGAAGTGAGTACTGACCTGGTCACATCTCTACTAAACTACAGGTAATGTTTATTTGTAGCTTGAGAAAAGTGCCTGAATTATATCTTTTTATTTATTTAATTAAATTTTTTATTTTTGTTTTTTTTCTTGGTTTAACAATCACACCTGAAAAGACCTGACACTGTGAAAATAGTTTGGTGCCAGAATACCATATACACTCTTACTTAAGATATTTCATCACAGGAATATATATCTTTCAAGAAGTTACACTTAAGTAAATTTTGTGCAGTATCATATTTAATAACTGTAACACTGTAAAATATGTAGTCTAGAGGAAGGACTTATGTAGATGGACATTCAGATTCACACAGACAAGTTTTTCCTTACTCTGTAAAAGCAAATCATAAAAATCTTCCATGGTCAGCAGACAAATGCAAAATTCAGACAACACACTGCTGTACATCGCAATGTTTTATTGGTCTAAGCTGTGATCAATGTCAGGTTATCTATATCACAGTTGGTATTTTCTGTTGCAAGGCACCTGGGGAAATCTGTTGGGAATGTAAATTTAACCCTGACATGGCTGTACTGTCAACACATGCCTCCTCCATGGCATGCAGAAGTATTTTATGTACATATGGGTTGTGATCATACACTCTCCACCTCCAGGCAGAAAAGAACTCCACAACAGGATTTAGGAAAGTGGAGTATGGAGGAAGAAAAAGTACCTCAAAATGCAGTTGGACTTCAAACCAATCATGGACATGTAATGAATGGTGGAATTGTACATTGTCCATTATGACCACATGTGCCACATCTGGTCTGTCTTTGTCTCCTGCTTGTCTTTGCAGGAATGCACAAAGTGATGTTCTGTATTATAGGGACCCAGCATAGCGCTTTGACATACTACACGCTGCCTTGTTATAGCTGCACACATTGTGACATTTCCTCCCCTTTATCCAGGAAAAGTGTCCATAGCATGATGACCAATGACATTCCTTCCTCGTCTTCTTTTTTTGCACTCTTGATCTGCACACATGAGGCTGTACTTTTTGCCCAGCATCTCTCAGGGACAGACCATGGATGTACACGTGATCTACAAGAGTTGCTCTCAATTCATTTGAAAGATGTTTTCGGCATTATCTACCTCTTATTACTTTTATTCCAGTACCTGCACCCACTCTTCAAAGTAAAAGAAGTGGGAGTTTAGGGTGATGTTTGTAGATAGGTGTACAATTGGCCCAGACACTGGAAACAGAGGGTTATGGTGCAAGGAACATTATCAGAATTTGCTGATGTTGAGAGTGGTGTTGCACAGGGGTCTTGTGCTAGGGCCATTGCTATTTTTAATATATATAAATGATTTAGATAGGAATATAAGTAACAAGCTGGTTAAGTTTTCAGATGATACCAAGATAGGTGATAATTTGGAATCCGTTAAGTCATTACAGAAAGACTTGGACAGCATACAGGCTTGGGCAGATTTGTGGCAGATAAAATTTTGTGTCAGTAAAGGTAAAGTATTACACATATGAAGTAAAAATGTTAGGTTTGAATACACAATGTGAGGTCTGAAAATCAAGAGTACACCTTATGAGAAGGATTTAGGAGTCGTAGTGGACTCTGCGCTATCAAGTTTCATACAGTGTTCAGAAGCCATTAAGAAGGCAAAAAGAATGTTAGGTTATATAGCGGAGTGGAGTACAAGTCCAAGAAGGTTATGCTCAGCCTTTATGAATGCACTGGTGTGGCCTCATCTAGAGTACTGTGTACGGTTTTGGTCCCCAGGCTACAAAAAGGACATAGCAGTGCTAGAAAAAGGTTCAGAGAAGAGCAACTAGGCTGATTCCAGGGCTACAGGGGTTGATTTATGAAGAAAAGTAAAAGAGCTGAAGTATTTAGTTTAAGCTAAAGAATAATTAATAATAATTATTGAAATACAGAAATGATAATACACTATTACTGATCCTGTTTCAAAGGAAAAATTCCCTTTATGAAGAACTCATAAAATTAAAATCCTGTATCCACAATCAGTTGCTTTCAGAGCTGACACTTTACTGTGATATGCTTGTATAACTTAGAAACAGCATGTAAAACCATAAATGGCATGCATGCGTTGTAGTAGCAGTTTGGCTTATACATTTGATTTAAAGCAGTTCTGGTCACTTATCAACAAAAACATGCGCAGCCAAGCAATACAGCAACATTTATAAAAATCTAGGCCTACAATGCTGCAGAATTTTAAACAATTTTTACTTAAGATGATAATTAAAATATTAAGGCAATTCTTATCTAAAGACAAAAGCATTTGCAAACAAGGTGCCTGTATAAGGGTTAAATGTTGCTTTTTACATTATGTGATAATAAGACCCATAATTTTTTATTTTGTGTGGTCTGTTGAATGGTATTATAGGGACTTAGGATAATGTATATATGGTAAGTTAGTAAACCGTGCAAACAAGATTGCAGAGCTCATGAGGGAAGACTAGCTTCGTTTTTGATTGTGTGTATTAAAACAGGAGTTCAACCAGCAAGTGCTTTTTTAGACAGAAGGTATATTCAGCATGCACATATATGTGCATCAGAATGAATAATCAAGAAGATTCAGAAACATTTTCTTTGGCATCATTTTAAGGCTAGTCACTTGCAATAGTATCCTAGCATATACATGCATGGCAACTGGCCTAAAAAGATAAAGACTTCAGCTCTGGAACTGCTCATGGTGGACTGCCTGATATGACACTTGCTGTATTTACTTTGATTTAAATCGTTCAGGTTTCAATACTCCTACCATTTGAAATGCCTGGTATCTCTGCAAATAAACAAAGGTTTAAATGAAATAAAGCTTGTTGTTATCTCATTGAAACTATCTTGAGTTTAATGACACTAGCCGTCACCAAGGATTTAGGGGTTGTTTCTGTCTAACCCAGGTTCTGTAGGGAAACAGATTGAAGTCCTAGTTCAGTCTTCTCAGTGGTGGAAAACTGGGTGAACTTGCAGTCCCAGAAGTGTGTAGTCCATCATTGCCAATGTAAAACTGGGTCATTAAGCTAAGGTACAGTTTAGGAGCAGGCTCACATGCTTTTGTTTATTCTATATTGTCCAAATGCCTTCTAGATGTAGGTATCTTCATTCACAAGTTTTTGACTTATATCATCACAATATTGCTAAGATAAACTGGTGGCCCAGCAGTGTAGAAAGATGGATTTGCCATGCTGGTTCATATCTGTTTCCTTGTGTTTTGAAATTGTTTCATCTGTGATATTTGCATAATATGACATCAAATATTCTTAACCCCATTTTAACAAAAAAGACTAACAAACAAATACATTTTAGATAAAGAGCCATAATAAAGCCATTATTAAATTATCATGACTTCATGATTAATGTCTCATTTTCTTCTTGCTTAAAAAACCTTCAGTACCACTGAATGTGAATAAATTATGAGAATTCTTAGTAACCCGTTTGTTAATTAATGATTTTAACACCTTTTGATTTCCCTGGGGGTGCAAACTTGAATCACACTTTAATAATAATGCAAATGTTATAATTATTATTATAGTTTGTTTTTTTTAAATTATTATTATTATATTGCCCATCTCCCTGTTAAGCAACATTTCAAGCAGGACTAAAGATTATGACACATCAAACAATGTATTACTCACTTCTTACAATTAAAGAACTTTATTGCAGTAGTGAATAAAAAATAACCCTAAGTCAACTTATTGATCCTAACTTAATGAGTATACCCATACACAGGTGATGAACTTGGCAATCTGACAGATCTGATGAAAATTACACACGATAGTCAGAAAACTCTTACTCCTTGTCTTGCTTCCCTGCTAAAACAAAAACCCTCCCCTCGCTGCAAAGAATTAGCTCATTGCAGGACACAGTAATGGAGCACACCTCTACTGTATTTTAAATGAAAATCAGTCAGGAATATTTGCTCTTCCTATACATCAGCAAAATCAATACTCTCATTCTTCTTATTGCTCCTAATGAAGCTATGTTTATATATCTAAAATAAACAATTCCTTAAATTTAGAACATAAAAAATGAAAACATGCAAACCAGAAAGAACAATTCTAGTATGAATTTATTTTACAACATAATAAAAATTAAAAATGACACAATTAAGTGTCTTTTTTGTAGTGACCTTTTGCAGATCTCTCTTTCCAGTGGAATAATATGAAATTCATAATCATCCTAAACCGGTAAGGTCAATGATCCAATTCATAGTGATAACCATTCAAAAATATCAGCTTCATTAGTGGCTCAAGAAATAAGACCACTTGCAGAAAAATGCAGCCTTATAAGTGAGTTTCATGATTGGAAGTGAAAAGTAAGAACTTTCAAAAGAACAACGCACATTTTATTTAGGTGTGGGAAACTCCTACCTATTATTCTTACCACCTCAGCACAGTTACAATGAGCACAGCACAATATACAGCACACAATGTCTTTTCTTTTTTCTCCTCTCCTTTCCTCTTTCCCTTCCACTTCCACTCCTCCTCCGACAAGCTTCACATTCTTCCTCCCGACTCTGGCTCCCTGAGTGAAGTTGTAGAGATCATAACCGCAACGTTTCAGTACGTTTATAGTGAAAAATTAACTACAGGTTGCATGTCAACCCCAAACTGTCTTCAGACCCCTTTCCACAGTGCCGAAAATTACATCCACTCATGAAATTGTATTTTACAGAAATGATCCAGAGAAAAGGTACAGAGAAAAAATTTAATTAATGACTTATATGCAATCCCACAAACTCCACGGACATAAACCGATTCCTAAACCGCCCACTCCCTCTCCCAACATATACAGTAAACAAATGCCATAAAATCATATACCCAAAAATATCCCACAACATCCAATCAATTTAGTCTCTTTATAAGATAATTATATCTCTCAATAGTACAATTCTTCAGACGTGCAAATCCCAGAATAAAAGATTATTTATTGCTCACTCTGATCTCGATCCCATCCACTGTCTAGTCCACTTCCCTCAGTGTATCGGGATTCTTCGAGGTGGCCACCACCAAACTGTATCAGACTTTTGGTGCTCCACAAGAAACAATCCTTTTCCTGGCTTTAGATATGTCACGTCTTTCCTCTACGCCATAAAGCTCAGGCTGTTTTTCCTCTTCTCTTCCTGCCTTTTCACGCTCCTTTTCAAAAGTGCGTCCATTTCCATGGAACTGCCGGAAATTGCAACGATAGCCCATACCTCACAAAGGTCCTCCCTATTTACATAATCCAACCCACCCATCTTATGCTATAGTTTTGCTCAGACAGAGACAGGATTCACATAGAGAGACAAAAGACAACCAGAAAATAAATTTATGTGGCAGTGCTACAAAGTGAGACGGCTCCTTTTTTGCTGCACCTGGGAGCACTTCAGGTGGCTCAACAGCATTATCTGGAAGTATTTCCAGGTGTGGTGGAAACACAAATTTGGGCTCTACAACAAACCTTGGCAGGCATCATGGAGCCCAACAGAGCTGTGCCAAACTCCAACTCCCATGGAGCCCTGAGGGAATCTGAGGTGCGGCTGCAACCCAGAGGGGCAACTATCTAGCGCTCAGAAGGAGGCAGTGTCCTCTGCACTTGTGCTCCCCGAGTCCTTACAGTATATCGGCCTGCCGACTGGGAAAGGGCCGCAGCCGTCTGTCACAATATACTGTATAATGTGTGATTTGCAAATAACATTTTAGGAGCACTCATCTATTTATTGTTTTTATCATGTTATTTTTTATGTTAAAGTTGCTATATTTGACTGTTGCTGTTTTATGTACTTATAGTCATATTTAAAGTGCAGCTCTAAAAATTTCCATGCGTGGAAATATTTTCATTCTTGTTATACAGGAAGATTTGCTATTATATATTTATTTGAATCATAATAAATGTTGTTTTCACTTGAAAAGGATGTAGATTGGGATATTATCCGTATACCCTGATCTAAACAACTCTGCAGCAGCAGGTCACATTTCATATTCTTTCACGCTCTGAGCCTTTATTTTGTAGTGTGTAACCCTCAGTTCTCCCACAGGGCATCTTGTTCACAGTGTATAAAATTCCAACTAATTCTAAATATGTGGCATAATACAAGTGGAAACCAGCAGGCCACAGGTGTTCCACTTGAGTCTTGTCATATGAAATAAAAAGCAACTGACTGTTTTTAAAAGAACAAATAGTTTGTCAAAAATTATCAGCCAGATTTGTGTCTATAAAGGTACAGTGACTAATATTTAGGAAGAAAACGCCCTGAGGGAGTCAGTTGCATGTTTAATACAGGTGTTGTTTCCTAAATAACCCAACACAATTTCTCTAAGAGTCTCATAAATTCTCTTTTATCTGGAACACTTTATTGTTTAATTATAGCGCACTGCACTTCCTGACTTTAAGCTCAGTGTTGCTAATGGTTCTTTGATCCACTGTAACAGCAGCACCATTCTTTTAATTTGGTCTTTCTAATTTTATTCTTTTGAGAAAGAAACACAGATGTACTTTGCTTTGAAAGCCTAAAAAAAACAAAAGTGTTGGTTATTTTTAGGTTTTCTGTTCCTTACAGGCAGTTTAGATACAAAAATGTTTATAAATTCATTGTACATACGTATTATTACCATTATTGCAATACATAACACTGATGTCTCACAGATCCAATGTTCCTAGTTTGAATTGTTGTTGTGTGCGATTTTAAAGTTTTCCGAGTTTCTGTATAGGGCTCACTCCTGTTTACCTCCCATATTCCAGATACTGTATTAGAGTAAATGATAATTTTAAATTAGCCCGAAGAGTGTAAGTTTAAGCAGGTTTGAGAATGACATTTTAAACTGCTGCAAATAATGATAGAGTGCACATTATACAAAGAACATGTCATAAAGGGTTGGAGCATTGGAGCACCTAGAGGAACCCCATATATTGAAGATGATTGAAATTGAACATGTAATTCAATAAAAAGAAGTGATTATGTCTTGTTCAAACAGTAGTGTTCTGCAGACTGCCTCAAGATAGTGTGGGAGCTGGTTTTCAAGGTGGACACCCGGAAGTGACATCAGAGATGGAGTGACCATCAATTATATGTTCTGCAGAGGGAGGAAGTGAAAAGGCATTAGGCAACAGCACCATTCTCTGTTTTGGAGTGTAATCGTCAGTAGGTGAGCCCTATTTGGCCGAATAAGTACATTCAGTTTCCATGGAGTCAAGATATGAATAAGAATACAAATATGAATAGTACAGCATAAAGATGAAAGACTCCTCATGCCTGGACAAACTTGTTAAGAAGGCAGGCTCTATTGTAGGATTAAAGTTGGACAGTTTAACATCTGTGGCAGAGCGACAGGCACTAAGCAAACTCCTGTCAATCATGAAGAATCCACTGCATCCACTGAACAGTGTCATCTCCAGACAGAGGAGTAGCTTCAGTGACAGACTTTTGTCACTGTCTTGCTCCATTGATAGACTGAGGAGATCGTTTCTCCCCCACACTATGCGACTCTCCAATTCCACCTGGGGGAGTAAATGCTAACATTACTCAAAGTTATTGTCTGCTTTTTTATTTTTATTTTTTTCATTTTTAATACTATTTAATTTAATATTGTTTCTTTGTATAAGTATACTGCTGCTGGATTATGTGAATTTCCCCTTGGGATTAATAAAGTATCTATCTATCTATCTATCTATCTATCTATCTATCTATCTATCTATCTATCTATCTATCTATCTATCATTAATTGAAATGGGAACACTAGCTGACAATACTATGCATTTAATAGGTAATTTTCATGAAATCCCAACTAGTATTATTAATATTAGACACTGAATTAAACATTTTTACACTAAACAAAACTGAAAACTTGAAGATTTCAAAAAAGTAATTTTTTATCTCAAAACCACTAGTGATAACTCAATAGTCTTGCAGTTTAAATCTGGAGATACCAGTGTTTCTAGCTTCTACAAGTTCAGCTTGATCTTAGAGAACATCAGATCTTCTCACTGAACAAAAATTACTAGCACGGTTGAATAATCTTTCACTTGTTACCCTTGTAACTGATGTTCCCAAATAAACCTTTGCTGCTCTAGAAAGTAAAAGAAATGTGAGTTGTCTTTCCACCAAGACAAGGAATCACCGTCAATCTACAAACAGCTCTCCGAAATATAGGTTGAATACTGCTGCTCAAATGACAACAAAGCTAAACTGTTGATGTTTTTGTTATCTAAACCACCCCCAGAATGACCAAATTTCTGCACTGTCTTTTATTGTTTTTTTCAGGAGTTTCTGTTGCTGTCATAGGTTCACTTTCTTCATTTTTATGTATGGCTATACGTATATATCAGTCTTTTCCACAGATAGTGAGATATGGGTTTTACTCCCATCACTGTCTGTACTGGGCAACTGATTGTTCAGTTACTGAGTGAGAACCTTACATGCTGGAATAATCATAAAAAAATTGGTCTCGTCCGATGCGAGAGATGGACGTCTGAAGTGGAGCTCCGCTAGCAGTGGTGCTATTTTTCATATTATTTGCTTATTATTCTGAGATATCCTGTATTTATTCAACCCGAGAGGGACCGCTACAGTATATGTAAACACATATAAACATGGCCAACAAGAAGGGGGGTCCGAAAGAATCGAAGACTAAAGCTACATCCAAGCTGCGATCAGCAAGCCCTAGTTCGAGATACGGCCTCTCAGAGACAGACCTGGATCAGATGGGCGAAAGTACAGACTCCTCGGGACCACGGTCCGCTACGTCGTCGCCAGCTGAGAGCGAAAAGGGGAGCGAAGGTGCGATCGTGAGTGCAGATGTGGATAGCTCGCCGATTGGAGAGGATTACCTGAAACTGGAAAAGGCCGGGAGGTCCGCGGCTTCAGTTACGCAATACGCGGGACTGGAGCAGCGGGACACCGCTTCAGCAGAGTCTGCTGCTTCATCTACGGTACAAGAAGGCACATTTGAGCTATCTGAACTGAAAGTGTTGCTCGCTGAGCTCAGGCAAGATATAAAGAAAAGCGAGAAGGCTAATGAGAAAGCAACGGCAAAGGCACATGAGAGACTGAAACAGGAATTAAAACAGGAAATCCAACAGGCAAATGAAAGGCTTCGCCAAGAGGTACAACTTGAACTTCGACAGGTGCTGGGTAAAATCGAAGAGCGCATTGAGAAAAACTCAGTTAAACTGAGCACGCTTGCTGATCGATTGGAGCATCTTAGTGAGACATTCACGAATCGGATCGAAATAGCCGAACATCTAGCTGCCAGTGCCGAGGAAAGAGCAGTAAATGTCAGTTGAATGTAAAAACTCGGAGAAAAACTTGGAGACAGACTGGCTGCTTTAGAAGATGGGAATAGAAGGTATAATGTCAGAATTGAAGGCCTGCCGGAGAATCGAGAAAGTTTAAACCCGTGAAATTCGCAACTGAACTTTTTCTAAAATAATCGGGGCGACTTTAAAGCAGAATCTGAGATAGCAGCGGCTTACAGACGCTGATCAAACACCGTCAGACCCGACCAAGATCTTTTATAGTTCGTTTTGAGCGATTATCATTTAAGTTAGAGGTGATGGAACTCCTCAGGAAAAAAGGAAGATATTATATATGAAGATTGCCACATTCGCGTCTTCCCTGACTTCTCTCCAGCAACAGCTATCAAACGCCGCCTTCTATAATATTAAACAGCAGCTACGGCAAGCCAATGTCAAATACGGCCTCCTGTATCCGGCAAAACTGAAAGTGGAATGGCAGGGTCATTTCTATGTTTTCGCTAGCAAGGAGGAGGCAGAAAATGAGTTAAGAAAGCTGATCCCGGGACTATTCTGATACATAATTGTGAGTCATGGCGGTAAATGATAAAGCTAGGATTAATAATCTACTGTCTGATCTATTTGTTTTAAAATACGGGTTTTTATCAGCATATATTCTCATATTCTTATATTATTATTACTTACTTATTACTTATCATTACTTAGTATTACTAGGGCTAAATGTTTATGTTTTATTGTGCTTAATTACGTTTTCCTCCTCTTTTTTCTTTTCTAATTATTTCATGTGTACCCTAAATGAGACTGTTCAATATCATACCCTTGGTTTGCTGTTATTGCTATTACTGCATTAAGACTTGTTATGCTTGTTTTGGACACATCTTTAACACCATCACCTGGGTTTATTATCTGGGGATATCATCTTAATGCACTAAAATTGATGAAGATTATATGTATATGTGTATGTATATATATATATATATATATGTATGTATATATATATATATATAGTGCAAAATTCTTTTCTTTTTTTTTTTTTTCTTTTTCCTCTTTTAAAGACTATATTGGTAACAGATATCTCTATCTTTTAACCTTAAAGCGCCACTCCATGGGGGCTTGATGTGCTTTGGGCGTGCTCTGTCTCTGGGTATGTCAGAGGACTGGGACTGCATGAAGTGGGTTTTAGCCTCACCTGGGGAGGCAAAAAGGGAGGGTGGGGGTTAAGGGGAAGAGAAAGAGAGCAGGCTTGATCTATATCTAATCTATCATCTCAATCTTTATAATTATAACTATCAACGTAATAATAAGCTGCATGGCAACAACTCTTGGGGGAATAGGAAATTAAGACCTAAACTATTTCACTTCCAGTTAAGACTATAATATGACACCAAAAACTCAGAATCAGTGTCTCCATGATGGGACAGTTAACCTTGTAAGCTGGAATGTTAAAGGCCTGAATCACGAATTAAAGAGAAAGAAAGTACTTTCTCACCTAACAGGTCTAAATGCTAAAATAGTATTTTTACAGGAAACCCACTTACTAAGTAAGGATCAGTTCCGGCTGCAAAAGACTGGACTGGCCAAATGTTCCATTCTAGTTTTACAAAGAAAACTAGAGGGGTGGGAATTCTCATACATAGAACAGTACCATTTGTAGCATCAGATGTAGTATTGGATCCTGAAGGGAGATATGTGATGGTCATGGGAGACTTATCTAACTGTAAAATGATTTTGATAAATGTTTATGCACCTAATGTTGATGATAAGGAATTTATACAAAATTTATTTGCATCCATTCCCAATCTGAACACTCATAAACTTATAATGGCTGGGGACTTTAATTGTGTTCTAAATCCACTTTTAGATAAGACTTCCTCCACAGGGGAACGCAACTAACACCGCAAAGATAATTACAAAGTTTATAACTGATCACAACTTATCAGATCCCTGGAGGTTTTAAACCCAAATTCAAGAACATATTCTTTCTACTCACCAGTACATCATTGCTACTCAAGGATTGATTACTTCTTTATAGATAATAACTTCTTGCCTAAGATTAAATCTTGTAAATACGATGCTATTGTTATTTCAGACCATGCTCCGATGATCTTGGAGCTGAAATTACTAAGCCCCATACACTCACCCGCAGATGGCGTCTCAATCCGCTTCTATTAGCTGACGAGAATTGTACTGAATTTATATCCAAACAAATTGAATTCTTTCTAGAGACAAATACATCCCCTGAGATCTCTGCAGGAATACTCTGGGAAACTCTTAAGGCCTTCTTAAGAGGACAGATTATCTCATATCTTTCCCACAGAAATAAATCCGCGAAGAAAGTAGCAGAGATAAAAGCGAAATTACTAAAATAGATGAAGAACATGCCAGACTACCAAGCGAGACTCTACATAAGAGGAGGCAGGCTCTACATTCAGAATTAAACCTCTTGACAACTAAAGAAACCGAACAACTAATTTACAAATCCAGACATCATTATTATGAACATGGAGAAAGCTAATAAGCTTTTAGCGCAACAAATTCACAAGCAAGATATGCATACGCAATCTCGTAATTACTAACACGAATGGAGATAAAATCATCGAACACAAAAATATAATGTACACTTTTAGAGACTACTATAAATCCCTATATACTACTGAGTTTAAAGAAGACAATATACAATCTAATGCATTTCTGGATAAATTACAGATACCACAAATTGACGCTATTAGTGTGGAGGAGCTCGATAAACCTCTGTCATTATCAGAATTACTGGATGCTATAAAGTCACTCCAAGGTGGAAAAGCAGCAGGCCCTGATGGCTACCCTGCAGAGTTTTACAAGAAATTCTCCGCTCAGCTAGCTCCCTCCTATTAGCAACATTTACAGAAGCCAGAGATAACCAATCTCTTCCACAAACCTTTCGCCAAGCACTAATCACTGTCTTTCCAAAACAAAATAAGGACTTATTACAATGTGCATCATACAGACCAATTTCACTTCTGAATAACGACGTTAAAATACTCTCTAAAATCATAGCTAGAAGGATGGAGAAAGTGCTCCCCTCAGTAATATCACAAGACCAAACTGGATTTATTAGGGGCCGACACTTATCTTCAAATCTTGACGCCTGTTTAATGTAATATACTCACCAACTAAATCAAACACCCCAGAAATATTATTATCATTGGATGCAGAAAAAGCATTCGACATGATTGAATGGAAATACCTTTTACTATTTTGGAGAAGTTTGGGTTTGGCCCGAACATTTGTGCATGGATTAAATTACTGTATACTAACCCAGAAGCTTCAGTTTGCATCAATAACATTTGCTCAGACTACTTTAAACTAGAGCGTGGCACAAGACAAGGATGCCCTTTGTCACCACTGCTGTTTGCAATTGCCATTGAACCACTGGCAATACATTGTCGAAATACTGATCAGATAAAGGGGATTAGCAGAGAAGGACTGGAACAGAAAATCTCATTATATGCAGATGACATGGTACTGTATATATCGGACCCAGAAAATTCTGTGCCTGCAGTCTTAGCAGCACTCACAGAATTTCAAAAGCTCTCTGGTCTCAGAATTAATCTGAATAAAAGTGTACTCTTTCCGGTGAATTCGCAAGCATATAATATTAGATTAGACACCCTTCCTTTTATCATTGCAGAACAGTTTAAATACCTCGGGTAAACATCACAAGTAAACATAAAGCTCTTTATCAACAAAATTTCGTCGTCTGTATGGAAAAAATTAAACAAGACTTGCATAGATGGTCAACCCTTCATCTCACACTAGCTGGAAGAATTAACACTGTTAAGATGAATATTCTTCCTAAGCTCCTTTTTATTTCAAAACATACCAATATACATTAATAAATCGTTCTTTAAGCAATTAGATTCAACAATAACCTCATTTATTTGGAATTCTAAACATCCACGCATCAAAAGAGCGACCTTACAAAGACAAAAGGCAGAAGGCGGCATGGCTCTACCTAACTTCCAGTTTTATTACTGGGGCAAATATACAGTCGATAAGAACCTGGACACAAATAGAAGAACATACACAGGCATGGACCGCAATAGAAGTAAAATCCTGCAGTACTTCTTTGTATTCCTTGCTTTGTGCTCCAATAAACACACGTTATCGGCAATACACTAATAACCCAATTGTGCTCCACTCACTTAGAATCTGGAACCAATGTAGAAAGCATTTTAAGACGGAGAAGCTTCTTTCTGTGGCACCCTGCAAAAGAACCACCTCTTTCAACCCTCACAAACATATGCAGTTTTAATATCTGGAAAAATTTGGAATTAACTTGCTTAGAGATCTTTATATAGACAACGTCTTTGCATCCTATGAACAATTACATTCCAAATTTAACATTCCAGCTACAAATTTCTTTCACTATCTTCAAATCAGGAACTTTGTTAAACAGAACCTTCCAGATTTTCCTCATCTTGCACCCTCATCCACGCTGGAAAATTATTGCTCAATTTCAAGGAGTTAGACTCCATCTCTACAATATATAAAATCCTTTTACAATCCCTTCCTTTCAAAGATCCAAGAGGACACTGGGAAAATGACCTCTCAATTAATATATCAGAAAAGGAGTGGAAAGTAGCAATGCAGAGAATTCACTCAAGCTCCATATGCAAAGCATACAATTATACAACTCAAAATTATATATCGAGCACATCTGTCTCGACTAAAACTCTCAAAATGTTTCCAGGGCATGATCCAACCTGTGAACGCTGCAAAAACCCCAGCCTCACTAGGTCACATGTTCTGGGCCTGCTCCAAATTAACATTATTCTGGACAAAAATTTTTAATTACCTCTCAGACAGTCTTGGACTCACAATCCCTCCTAACCCATTAACAGCTGTGTTTGGGGTTCTTCCAGAGGGTCTTAAAGTGGAGAAAGACAAACAAATTGTGATTGCATTCACTACACTGTTGGCACGCAGACTTATTCTGATAAACTGGAAGAACCCAAACTCTCCTCTTTAAGTCAGTGGGAAACTGATGTGTTATATTATTTAAAATTGGAAAAATCAAATACTCAGTTAGAGGATCTGTGCAGACTTTTTCAAAACATGGCAGGATCTAATCAGTAATATTTTGAAATGATTTATAAAGCACAGAGAATTTGTTGATTTAGGTATTTTTAAAAGCCTTAAATTTTACACCGTTTGGCTTGCTCTCTCTCTCAAGGGTGGGGATCGATCTGTTCTTAGCATAATTCTTTTTTTTTTTGTAAAAATGTGATTGCTATGTATTGATTGTAATAAAATTAATAAATAAAAAAAAAAAAAATGGAAGCTGTTTTACTCAAAACATATCTAGTTAACTTTTAAAATGGTTGTAAAACCATTAAAAGGATTTCCATAAACAGCCCCTGAGATAAAGTAAAGGAAGTTAAATTCTTGACTTGAGCTTTCCTTATTCATAAAGTGAACAACTCCCTGGTTCTGTTCTAATAATCATCAGTTCATGTTCAGGTTATTTCAATACGTTTTGTATTTCACATAGTTTTGCCATAGCACTTGTGGAATGTTTAAAACAGCCAACAGTACTTCTTGCTATGGTAAAAATATCCTACTGACAGAATTCTGAATGAACAGGGAGTCACAAATAAAAAGCTGAAGAGTTTGAGCAAAGCAGCCTACACTTGGTTTGCATCTCACATAGTCTTCTCTATGTTTATAGTCTTTAATAAATACATAAACTTGATTTTGTTGGATTTACCATTGTTCTAACTTAGCAGAAATAATATTACCAAGTATTTTAGCAGTGTGTCTACTGATTACATTTTTACAGTGGAGCATAGCAAATTGTCTGTTAAAATTCTTATCACTCCTAATGGACTGTGTACTGCACTGAGATGTCAATGTGTTTCTTGTAAATGAGATCTCCTTTGCATCATGAAAATGAGTTTTAACCTTTTTACAAACACTTTTATACATATGTAGATTTTTTTCAGCAAATAGTTTAGCCCTTATTAGGGCTGGTCACATATAATTCCAAAAGCACCTACTGCAGTTGCCTTGCCTGTCTGTTTGACTGTCTACACTAAACAACGTGGACAACGGAATGATTATGTTGAAATCTGGCCTACATGTTCTTAAAGAAAATGTGTCAGAAATTCACTTTTCATTGAAATAATCTTGACCACAATGAACTCTGCAAAGCTTTGAAATTTTAAAACCTCTCATTGGAAAGCATTACTGAATTTCCCAACTCATCCATTTTAAATAAGAGAAGCATTCGGTGCAACTTCAGTTACAGATTAGTTTACTATTTGATTTAAACATGTATATTGAAATGAAATTCAACCTGCATATTTTCTTTATACAGCATTTTACTGGCTAATATTTTTTATGCTTCCTGTTGAAGCTGCTCACGCAATGACATAGTAAATAAATACGTGTTCAGGATTTCCGTTACACAGAAAATGTAGCCTCACAGCTGCACTGTTTGGAGATTATAATGATTCAATATTTCTCTGACACTATAATTAGCACCACAATGATTTCATATCTATCATAGCCAGATCCAGCCAACAGTTTCAGCTTGAAGCTTCGAAACAGATGTTAAATTTCCATCTGGCACTTCCTTAAAAAAATGTATGTTTATAAATGTTGCACTACAATTAGCCATAGAGTCTCCATAACCAAAAACTAACAATAGTACATCACTTAATGCAATATTTACATCACTGTCTATGAAATCTACAAACCTAATTGGGCTATGTTTTTAACTACATGATATTGCAAAATGGTATTAAAAACATTTTTTATGTACTTGTAATAATACATGTGATTACATTCTGATATCACTGTTCATTTTTACTCTTACAAAAATATTTAATAAACAAAATTGTGATAACTAACTCTTTGGTGAAATGACTAGAAATTTAAATATGTTCCAACTTTCAAAACAGTTAACTAAGACTCCGAACACACCTCAATGTTACACTGTGCGCACAATTCCTTGTTTGTTATTGTTACTTGTATAACTGTCACATAGCCTAGGCTTTTATTGTTTTTGTTACAGCTGTTTATCACTTACCTGCATAATGTTATTTTATTTTGCTATAATATGTAATAATGCCTATTAATTTTTTGTTTGTTAATTTCTAGTTCACTAAATTATTTTTCCTTCATTTAAAAATTTTGGGTGGGAGATAATTATAAACTTTGTCTTTTTATTTCTCTCTGTTAATATTGATATGAGTATCTCACCAATTATTAGATCACTACTGTTGGTGGGGCTGGATTTGTGTATTTTGGGTGTGCAACACTTCTTCGCATGTCAGACTGTGACATCAGTGATCTTAGCCTCAATTGGAGAGGCAAAATGTGGGTTGAGGGGGTGTAGGCAAGAATGGAGAGAGCAAGTTATCTTTGTTTGTAATGTTTTGCACAGATTGCTATTTTGAGTTTTAACTGGATGTTTAACTTATAGCAAAGCCCTGCAAGGACAAATAGTGTTGCAACCAAGCAGAATGAGTGAGGAGTACTGCATTATCTTGCAGTACCCTGCCAGTATCACACAAAATGCAATTGTACCTTTCTTAGAAATTTACAGTACTGTGACTGCACTTGTTTAAAAATTCACCAGATGGAGAAGTAAAAGGTTTAAGTTGCATGCTACTAGTACAAATAAATCTCAAGCTTTTGTTAAATTATGGAACTTAAGTTGAACACTTTTTAGAATTTTGTTGGTTATGACCTATTATTATTTTATAGTCGGTGACATTATGCTTTTCAGGGTGTTACATCCTCACAGAGAAAGTTTGAAGTGAATGTCTTTTGTAGGAAATGCAAACAGCAATAATAATACATTTTATTTAATTTTGACTTTATAGGCACATTACAAGATAAAACCATACATAAAATAGAATCAACACTGTATACAAATAATTGATTAAAATGTACTGTACACAACTGAATTCCATCCTTTTTATAAATATTAATGCATAAAAAGTTATTGTATAATCCTTTTTAATACATTCTATACAGTAGTAAGAATTTATCTTGTCATTAATGATAAGGAAAGGCACTGATTGTACTTGTCAGTAATGTTAATATAAAAGTGTGCATCTATCCATCCATCCATTTTCTAACCCGTTGAATCCGAACACAGGGTCACGGGGGTCTGCTGGAGCCAATCTCAGCCATCACAGGGCGCAAGGCAGGAACCAATCCCGGGCAGGGCGCCAACCCACCGCAGGACACACACCCACACACCAAGCACAATTTAGAATCGCCAATCCACCTAACCTGCATGTCTTTGGACTGTGGGAGGAAACCCACGCAGACACGGGGAGAACATGCAAACTCCACGCAGGGAGGACCCGGGAAGCGAACCCGGGTCTCCTAACTGCGAGGCAGCAGCACTACCACTGCGCCACCGTGCCGCCAGTGTGCATCTAAGTAACTAAAATATATTCTAAGTGGTTATTTCAGAAACTTGTTGACATTCTTTTTTTCTTTTTTAAGAACTTTATTATTGTTTTATAGTAGAAATAATAGACTAAGACATTGTACCCATGTGTTTCAAAAGCTTGCTCACTGCATTACCTTTTGTTCTGTTTCCTGCAAACTTGCAAGTCATTTACACAGCAGACATAATGGCAAAGGACAGCAATTAGCGCTGCTGCATTTGAAGTCGAAGCGCAGTCACTGCCTATGTGAAGTATGCATGTTCTATGATGCAAAGAAAGTAAACTAAACTAAAGGGTTATTTTTCTTCTACCTACTGCTCAGTCTCATTGGGTATTTTCTTTTTTTTAAGTTTAATTTCTTTCTATTCTTTAACTTTAGTGTGTTTTCAATGAAAGTGGCGCACTATGGCTGAATTCAGCTTTTAACATTTTGGCGAAAGTATAGAATGAAGTTTGCCTTCTCCTTAATGTTAAAGAAATAGGTTTTACTTTGTACTGGACTTAAATGGCTTCAAAAGATGAATGGTTAAAGGTAACAGTTTTATGAAAATATGCACATTTGTTACAATAGAATAATTAACGTACACAACAACAAAACAGAAGACAGCATGAGTGCCAACTCATCATAAACATTTGCGAGTAACAAAAATAAAGGCTACAACATAAATAATAAAACAACAGCAACAATGACAATTACAATAATCCTCATAGTGATGTAATATTGGAGGCACACACATGGTAAAATCAAAATACATTATCATCATGACAACAGGATTGAAACTGTAGGGCATTACTAAAGACTGATTTAATGCAAAGTACTGTATACTGTGACACTGTACAATGTTTGGATGGTGAGATTGCCTTCTTTGCATACTTTTGTGGGGATACAGATAGCAGGAATCATGAGTAATGTTAACCACAGATTATTCAGTTTCGTATCATTTTTTCTAATTATATAAGGCTAGTAATTTTATTTCAGAGACATAAATTAATTTACAAGTTTATGGAGGTTACGTAGTACGATTATGATTACAGCACATTGTCACCATCACTGCAATATATTTGACACCCCCTATTATCCCCAGTCATCCCTTCCACGAAAAAGTGAATTCCTCGAATACTGGACTAAACAGCTGTGATGCCTGTATCCAGGACATGGATAGTCATGAAACTAAGGATGGACTACTGCAAACAAAATCAGTGCAACAAAAACTGCATTGTCCGGTTTATTTAAACAGCTAGTGTGCAATAAATAAATAAAGAGCATTGCAGTTCTTCAATATATAAATACAGTAATCAATAAAATCCAGTACTTATTTGCAGGAGGTTGACATCAATGAATAAATAAATCAATAAATCAATACAAGGGTTAAAATCAAGTCTAAAGTTTTGGAGTTCAAATTAGCTCTTTTTTGGTATTTCACCTGCAAGCTCAGTGCCCCTCTCTTCCTTTCCTCCCCAGCTTACCCAAGCACAGGTAGGCACAGTCATCCATTTAACAGCTCTCGCCCCCAGCCAAGTCAACTGGTCTCTGCTGGGGACATCCAAAGTCCAAATCTATTGTCCCACCACTATTCTTAGGCATTCATATGAAACCCCACAAAGCCTCTTGGACACTCCTGCTCCTTGCAGGACCTACTCTCAACTGCCATGCCACCTGTCCGCTGCACTGGCTCAAACTCCTGATCATTACACCTTGTTTCTCTAACTCGTTTCTCTAGCTTGATGGTTTTCCCACTGCATTTTCTCATTATTTTCATTTTTCCTTTCCCTCCTACTCAAAAACTGTATTCTTTGGGTGCAGGTGCTTTGTTTAACGACCCATGGAGTAACAATGAAGAAACCATCTAAGCATTTGCATGTGAATATGCAATCAGCCAATTTCCTCCTTAAACATTCAACAGCCACGCATCTTCACAGTGGCACGCACCAACACCCACCAAGCCTAAGGCATACTGTTTTTTTTTTTAAAAAAAACCTGCACTGCTATCCTAATTTTCTTTACCATAACAGCACACAAAGTTGTTCCTTAAATTCAGTCCACTTTAAATGTACTAGAGTTCAAATCCCAGGCCAGGGCACTATGTTTCGTTCATGCATCCATTTCAGTTGTTTTGATCATTTCACAGCTTTTGGTTACTTTTTATTCCTTATTAATTGAACTCATTCATACCGTATTTATGGCCCAAAGAAACAAAGAACTATCCTGCTTTTGTCACATCCAGAAATGGCACTTTCTCTTTTTATCTGCAGGCTTACTAGCACTAGAACTTTGTACAGGTCAAAGGAGGTAGCACTGCAGACTTAAGTAATTTGCTTTAGTGACTGATGCAGAGACCTAGAATTCCACTGCATGTGCAAGCGTCTTACATTTTTTCCAACAAATTGTAAAACTGGCTAGCAATTGGTAAGTTTTCCAATTTCATATCTTGTGCAAAAACTGTCTAGTTTCAATCTGTTGCCAATAAACTGGTGCATCATTAAATCATTACATATAGTGATTTCTTTAGCTTGTCAGTTCTATATTATACTTCATATTGAAAGGTTTTAAAAAATATATTTTTCCACTGTGATAAGACACACAAGTGTTCAGAGAAAGTGTGAAAAGTTATAACTTTATAAAAAAAAAAAAACTATGTAAACTCAATACAGTCACTTCAAATACTTTTCCAAAACAGCAAGAGACCCACAATACAAGCAGTAAAATTTACTATTAAATGGGTTTAAATGTGTACAGTGTGGGATTAAATTAAGCAATTTCCCATTAACAATTTATTACCAGCACCAACTTTTGGTCATTCTTGCTAACCAAGCTTGTAGCATTGTAGCTTATGTGCAAAATACCAAGGACAGAAGGTCATAACCCACTTTTTTCTTTGCTGGCATTGTATGTTGTCATGGTCAGAATTTCACATTAAGAGGAAGCCATCTTTCTACTTAAAGCAGGAAACATTAGCCTCTTTTTATATTTTAGTAGTAATGTGGATATCTCAATAAAGACAGCGAGTTCGAACATGTTGAGTCTCAAGCAGAACCTTAAGAAGAAATAAAAATGCTTTCTCACCTCATCTCCGGAAAAGGTAGCGATAGTATTTTTGCAGATGCTGCGAGATGGAGTAAAAAAAATGACAAAAAAGGTTGTGTAAGACCTCCAAAACGACCATAAAACAGGCCAGGACCTTGACTGACCTGCCCAGAAAAGGCTTACCTTAAATCAGCATACCCTCCTACTGCTACAGCCTGAGCAGGCCCTAAAATGGGAAGTTGACTTTAAAAGTTCAAAAAGACAATAAAAGTAGCTAAATATTTACAGCTTTCTTACAAAGGACTGTGAAAGCTCTAGCTGGTAAAGATAAACCCAAATTGTAAACTGTACAAAGTGAGAGGTTATTTAAAAAAAACGAAGAAATAACAAACAGGTACAACATACTGTAATTAAAAGGATTTGCCTTAATAGCAGTCCAAGGCAAACAAGTCCCAATAACACAATCCAATAGATAAATCCAAGAAACAGGGCAAACTCATCACAAAATTTGATAAAATCCATGGAAAAACAGGACTCACTTATAAACTCAATAGTCCACTACCTGAACTTCCTCTTATCTGGTCTTAAATAGCCAGAGAGAGAACCCAGGATTGGTGATGTCAAAGTGGCCCCACCTCCTGGAGCTCCACTGACAAGGTACATGGAACAGAAGTGCATTTAAAAAGATGGTACATTGTTACAAGCATAATTGAAAACACATAAAAATATGAAAAAACACAACAAAAACATACAGTAAAGTAGATACAAAGCAGCAAAAGATTCACTTTAAATAGCAAAGATGAATCTTGGCTGGAGGGAGATTCGCTTGTTCAGACTTACTATTGTAAGAAGACTAGGGTAGTGTGAATTTTAAATCAAAATCAATTTCATTCATAATCACTGACAAAGTATCCTACACTAAAGGGCAGCTATTATACTATGGTCTTGGGAAATCTGTATGAATCTATTTAATTTGTAAGCACTGAATACAACAATAAGGAATTCATTGTACCAATTCTCAACATGACCTCTTACGAACTCTTTAATAGCTGGACTTCAATTGTGTAATGAACCTTGATGGAGATAGTTCTTCACCATGCTGTATCCAAATTATCCATAAATATGATGTGTATCTCATAGTTTATGAAATCTCCAATCCATGGAGATAATTCTGCTTATAGTTAATAAGAGACAATATTTATTTTTATCACTAGTATCACTTTAGTTCTTATGTATTAACCTGTCGTGACTCACATCATTATTTCTAGCAGATGAGGAATTTATAAAATTCACCCCCTCAAAAGTTTATTGCTTTTAGAGATGCAGTATGCAAAGCAATTTAAAACATGCCAAAATATACAAAGATAGGTACATTAATTCCAAGATCCAAGCATAAATGAAATGGTGAGGAAGCCCTTTGCTGTTATGCAACAAAAATCTAGAATACTTTACCAATTTAGACACTGCAATCTAACAGTGTGGATCATTTTAAAAAAACTCCTAAAAACCCACCTTTTTCATTTTGCTTTTTTGTAAATACTTTTTCCTTTTACTCTTAATAAATAGATATGCAAAGAATAATCTTAATCTTAAATGAATGCGTAACTTTCATTAATCTCTACTTTTAATCTGTTTTTGTTTTTCTAGTTCTTCTGATGAAAATCCTGTGCAGCGGCCTGTGAAGTCTCAATGAAACCCCAACTTACCTCAAAACCCACTACATCGAATCCTCCTAGAAAAGCCTAAAAAAAGAAAAGGAATTAGGAACATTTATGTTATGCAGAATGTCCAGTAGTCTTTTGGCCTTGAAATCTCTGCAGATTTTGTTTTTTTTCTTCTCCAGCTTAACTGTTTTTTGATTTTCCTGTTCTACTGGCCATCTGACCTTATCATTGAACACATCTTTACAGACTTAGAAACTAATTCTACATACAGTGGTGTGAAAAACTATTTGCCCCCTTCCTGATTTCTTATTCTTTTGCATATTTGTCACACAAAATGTTTCTGATCATCAAACACATATAACCATTAGTCAAATATAAAACAAGTAAACACAAAATACAGTTTTTAAATGATGGTTTTTATTATTTAGGGAGAAAAAAAAATCCAAACCATCTATTTTTCTGTAAATCATTTGATCTGCTTCGTACCAACCCACCATCCTTACTGTTTATATTTATACGTCATGTTAGATATCTTTGGCACCTGATGTGTTGCCTTCCATCTAGCACAGAAGGAGAGCATTGCCTAGTTCCTCCCTAGTCACCCTTAACTCTCTTTTCTTCTTTGTTGCCCCTACCTCAAGCTCTTCATTGGCATCCACAGCACATACAGGATATTATGTTGCTTGGTAGTTCCTTCCTTTAGAGCTGGCATAATGAAATACATCATTTTTTTTGAGTGCATTGACTCCTCTCTAACCTTTTGGCTTTAATAGACAATATCTTCTATCACGTCTTCCTCCCTGCAAACCTTCTGCTTGCAGAGACAACTACCACCATTACAAATACTGTATATAAAGAATTATAATGATTTTAACTCCATTGCAAACAGGAAGTTAAAGTAAAACTGAGTTTCTGTTTAGGATTCTAGTTCTCAAGACCAGTGGCATTTTTGGCATGAAAATTCTAGTTGGGACGTACCAGAATTTTATTTGTGTATATATGTATACAGTAATAGAATGCATAGAAAGCAGGGGTGGAATGGCTTGGAATGGGTTGAATGAACCCTTGTCTGGACAGAAGGACAGGTAGGAGGCCCCCAATCAGGGCTGTATACTCCCTCACTGTGCTGGCTTTTAGTGTCCCTTTGATGTATTGTCCATGCACAGGGCAATATCAAAATTGTAGTCCTATTGGTCAGACCTGTAGGGTGCCAGAGGGAGCTGCCAAGACCAGGTCAGCTTACTTTGGGGGTCTTCCACCTGGCTTAGAAGTGAGTCCTCCATGCAATATTATAGCACATGAATTGCTCCCAGTTCCAGTTCACTTTGGGAGTGGAGTTGGGCAAAGCTCATCTGGGAGGGGTGGGGTGGAAAGAAAAATAATAAGAATGAATGAAGAAGGAGAATTATTAATGAAGAACCCGTGGAAAGGTATTATTAGATTATTTTACTTGAACCTGGGATTGTGTTGGTGTAGTAGTGTCTGGGGTTTGGTATTCAGCGATGCCCCCAACAGTCCACAACATATAGTTATATATGAGTAATATATATTTGTGAATACTCAGACTGGATATTGCTAGAGTTCATATACTTCAACAGTATTTACAGATTTATTATATAATGATTCTGTAAGTTAATACAATGGACTAGTCAGATCAATTGTTTTACTTTTTGTTTGATAAAAAAGTCAGTTCAGATTAAATTCTTATGTAAAAGTGGGGTTAAATTATATGATTTAACATGTGTACATCTCTAATAATTATAATAATTATTCTTGACTTTTTGTAAAGTATTGTTTTCTATAAAATATATCTAAATAATATTTTTGATTATGTGTCTTTGATTTCATTATCTTTTGTTACAATTATATTAATTATAAGTTCTAACTTGCTTTTTTAGATGTTTAGGTTTAACCCAATCAGTTACTGGGGTTTATGTGTGAGTAATTAACAAGAAAGATTGTTAAACAGTAGCAAGATGATGTTTGCATTTTTCTTTTCACATACACTTTCAAATTAATTAAATTACTTCATTTCTAAGTCTAGTTAATCAAGTTAATGGAGGTACAATTTCAATCAGTTCATTTTTATAAATCCTACTTTCACTTATGAGCCCACTGTGCCATACTCTGCTGCAGAAAAAATAAATGAAAACACATACAACATAAACACAAAGGTACAAGGACCGGCTGTATCAGCTCAGAGGGACTGGGGGTGTTTTCTGAAAGTCTGTGTGGAGTGACATGCAAAATCCATCTGTTTCTTTGGCTTTTTTTCATTTTGAGTGTGTTAATATTTTTCATCTTCATTTTAGTAATCGTATAGCACAGCCATTTTTTGTGTTTTTACATTTTGTGGGGCCCTTCATTTTTTGTGTTTCATTAATGGCTGCGGCCACACTGTTGTTTGTGTCAGCTCCCCATTATTACCATGTGACAACCACAATTGCAGAGTTTGATGTCCCTGTACAAACAGGCTTAAAGATATTGGTATACTCTCCTCAGTACAGATATTTCACAGATTTTTGTGGCGCATTTAGCTATTCAAAATCCATTTAGAGAACTTGGACCTACATGTTTTCCTCGAATTTATTTCCGATTTGTGTATGAAGCTTTGGTATTTTGTTTGGTTTCCTTTTTTGGCTTCAGACCTTTGCCTGTTTCATTTCTTGATCCAACATTTTGTTTACTGCAGAACTACTTTTTCTAATATGGGCAGAAGAACTGGAACTCCTAAATGACTATAAGCATTACACTTTTTAATCAAACCACTACTAGGCACTCCGCAGTTTACTGACCAGGATTACGCTGGAATTGAAGACACGGTCATCTCCTTGCTGAATAGAATTTACCTCAACATGTTTTTTTTATTTTTTTTTATTTCACTACATTCAACACCCTATTTTATGTTGCAGCCATATTATATCAGTTTTGATAATTCTTTATTATTTTATTTACATTAATGTTCTTTTTTAATTTTTTGCATTATTCCTTGTTTGCATTTGTTATGCGTCTAGTGTTTGAATCCAAAAGGTGGATTCATATACTTCTCTCCATCAGGGACAGCCCTCAGACCTCTAAAGGCAGAGGGTTTCCCACATTTCCTTGTAGTTCATTCAAATGCCCTAGGGAGTTGGTGAGCGTTTGTTATGTCTTTGGTTTGTACTTATTGTGATTACTGATTTTTTTTTTTTTTTACCTTCTGCTGTTTTTTTTTTATTTTGTCATTGGATTACTGTATTGGAACTTTTTACTTATTGGATTTCCTTTCTTACAAGTAACTCCTATTGCCTTTTGTACTCTATGGAGCTTTCTTTTGTTACTGAGCATTTTTGTATTAATAGATCTTTTTATTTATAAGGGTTCAATGTGCCCTTCAATGTTTTTTAATTGTGTTTCCCCCTCTATGTTCGGGACTTACATGATTGGAACTCTCAGGTACACAACAACTGTATCTTGTTTTGTTGGAGGTAGATGAATCAGTTCTTTTTCAGATAACTGAAATAGATCTACATTAAAAAACAAATAATTATGATTTCTCAATTTGGAAAATAAAGCTTTGGTAATTTATGCATATGCTAGATGTACATTGTACATTAGATAATTGTTCTCTTCTGTAGCTGTTTTTGCAGATTAGTTTTAAATTAGAAGTTATTAATTAATTTATTGTGGATGAACTGGCAATTTATGTTTAGAAAAACTCAGCAATGTTCAAGGAGCATAGGAGGCTACCATTACCTATACAGTACTATTAAATGTTACATTGTTTTTAGTCTTAGCATTGAAGGATAAGTTTGGTATTTTTCAAGTCAAAGCTATTTTTTCACAAACATAGTATATATGCAATATCCATTCAAAATTGTGCTATATTAAAAATTATTTTGTTGCTTTACATTTTATGCTTTGGGGCATGGAGGAAAAGCTTAAAAACTTACCAAATATGGCCATTTTCAAAGCTTTCTTGTCAAATATTGGTGTCTTATGATTACATACACATTGTAAAATAGTTTATACAAATCATTTTTGAACAATAAACACCTGCAAGATTCAGTCATTTTAAAAGAAGACCAGCTGTGCATGACAGCTCAGCACTTAGTTTCCCTGCACAACAACCTTTCACCCCTCCCAGGGGGTAGTTTCCTCTCAAAAGACCAAATCACAGTAATGTTTTCATGCCACATGGTTGGTTTTGTTTTCATTTACTTCTGTATTTATGTGAGAACTCACACTGGTGAAAATGTTTCCCTATCTCAAGAATAAAACAGCACTAGGAATATCAAATAGAATGATCATTTCCCAATTCACAAACATGAAAAGGGCTGATCAATACTTGACAACTGTATTAGCTTGAAAAATTGACGTATTTGGTAAGTTTTCAAGCTTTTCCTCCAGGCCACATACACTCCACTGTAAAGCACCATTGAGGGCAAAATGCTTTTTTAAATTTGTAGAAAGTGCTATGGACAATTGTAAAAGAAAAAACAACCTCAAACCTCCAGTTCCAAAGGACAACAAAGTTTAATTTGAAAAGTACATTTAAGAAAAAAGAAAGGAATAACAAAACAGCAAGGCAAGAAAAAGGGCAGACTTTGGTGGAGATGAATTCAAAGAGTCAAAACTACAGAATCCAATGAAACACAATCATCAAAAAGCAGGAACTGAAACCAAGAACACAATGCCAACTGCAGTTTCCTCTTAAATACTAGCTGGTGCCAGAACCCCAGCCACATACGTAATCAGGTGGTCCCGCCTCCTTTGGCTGATCTAGAAGACAGGGCAGATGATTAAATAAACTATATGCATACTATAACAATTCAAAATAATCAGAAAACAATATTCCAAAGAAAAACACAATATTGCATAAAGACAAAACACAAACAAAAGCAAAATTGAACCATACACAAAATTATATTCAAAAAACAACAAAAAGATTGAACAAGCAAAAAATAAACTGAAGCCAGGGCAAAAACGTTGGCTGAAACAAAACACTAGCAGCTGTGAGCACAGGACTTGTGTTTCATTGCCTTTTATTCAGGTTAGTGTTTAGGGCCTTTTTCAGCACCATTTACTATTCTGCTTTTAGTTTCTCTTTAACTACTATAATCTCTGAAGACATACTGACATGTTATGGTGCCCATAACACATTTTTATATTTTTCATGCCTACTAAATTGTCGTAGTAGCCTTCTCAGAAGGCTTTATCTGTAACAGCTGTGAGATTCTCCATGCACCTCAAGATTAAGCTGTTAATCTTAAAGAAGAAACTGCTGGTCTACATTGTAATATAGAGTTGGAAAAAATTCTTTATATATATGTATATTCTTTAATGAAATTTAATGCTCCCCAACAGTACCATGGCAGATTTTTCAGTTTATAGTGGTAGAAACAGAAGGGACATGGTCAGACGTAAGCATCAGGTATAATGTATACATAATCCAAAGCAAACAAACCCCCAGATTTTACAGTAAGCCCCTTTTAACCCATCCTTAAACACAAGTTAGTTGTTATTTTATGGGAGTCAATTATTGCTGATTGGACACAGCAGAGAATATAACTGGTAAAGCTAATAGCAATCAAAATAACAATCGGGAAGAAGGTTGCTATATTTGTGCTGCAGTTTCATTCCTTAATTCTGTTTTATTTATTAGCATTTGTATATTCTGTTACTCTTTGTAACCTATTTTGATGACTTAATTAAAATGTGTTAATTAGTTTTCTTTATTTATATAATTTTTGATTAGGTTTTTTAGTTTAACTTATTATTCAGTAATCATCTTTTCTTGTGCTGTCCGTTATTTTGTCTTTCCCCTTGCCCTTTTTACATTGGACCCATGGGGAAGGGACCTACTTAAACCATACCTGTACAGCTAGTAGTGCTGTTATATTTAAGGATCTAGCTGTCCATAAGCAGGCAGGAAAGGCATTAGCATTTTCTGTTTTTGTTGCTTAACACAGCTTTAGATTATTTCATTAAATGATTCAATAATATCTGACCTTTGTTTTGGATTTTCTGGTTTCTGATATATTTTGCTCTTCTTTTCAATTTTTGATTTTTAAATTATTGATAAATATACAGGTATTTCTAGTTTTGGTCTCCTGTTCTTTTCTTAGAGGCAACATTGGTATTTAGCGTCTTGTTTTTTCTTGTTTTTTAATCTTCCTACCATTTGAAAGTTTGGTCCTTTGGACATTTTTTGCTTTGGAATCATTCTTAGGATTCGATATTCCTTTTTGAAGTTCTTCTTAATTTAATACAATCAACTTAAGAATTTTTATTTATTAATATTTTTAATAGGGGCTTTAAGAATTTCACTCTAACCATTTTTCTTTGCAGCCTCTTGGCTTATTAAAAAGAACTGGCCTTGAGGTTTATTTGAAATATTCAAGCCCTGAATCACAACAAAATAGATAGATAGTTAGATAGATAGATAGATATAATAAGATAAATATCTTAGCCTTCTAAACTTACAAAAACTTCATGACCAAAATCAGGTTAAACAATTTGATGATAAAAATGATAAACTATGAATTTGGATGGGAATGCTCAAAGCTTGTTAAACCTAAACATGATGTGCAAGTGTGTCCACAACCCACATTGTCCCCCTCCATGAATTTACAGTAATCATCAAAGTGGGGTGGAGAGCTCTAGTGTGATTGTCAGACTGTTACATGAATCAAGTGCAGTTGTCATTGCTTTTTCTTCGAAACAATCATCAGAGCAAGGGTTAGGAAAGTAATCCAGGATTGGCCGCGATCTGCCAGCTGCCTCTGTGAATTGAGTATGATGGTCGGAATGGGGTAAGATTATCCATGGCTCAACTGTAGTCCACAGGTTGGGAAACGCTGCTTTAGACGATGTTCTGTTTATGAAGAACTACTGAAACTAGACAAAACACTGATGGACATTTTTGAGTAGTGATGGATAGTGGTTTTAGAGATTAAAAGGCTTAAATAGCAGCACTAAAACAGTGCTTGTTCATCATAATCCAGAATGCAAAAGCTAGGTTGCTCACCTGCTGTTAGTTTTACTAATTCGAGAAGATAATGAAGGGCTTGCAAACATGTACATTTACCTTTACGATAAAACTGTTTTTTCTTCACAAAATAAAAGCAAAAATCTGTTAGGACCAGAGTTTCTAGCTCTTGCACCCGAACCAAGGTCTCCAGTCATCTTCAGCTAGCCAGTCATTCATAGCCTTAGAAAGGTTGATGCGTTTTAGATGCCATAGACCACATCAATGGACAATTCAGATTTAGTGCCTGAATCCACACCATTTTTTTTGCCTTCATCGCTGACTTCAGCTGCTTGAGTCCCTGCCAGCATGTGACCAGTTTCCTTACACTCTGGCTTTTCTAATATTTGGACATCTTTTTATAGGATGTCTGGAAGCTACCCCTTGAGACAGTGGTTATGTCATCATTTAACTTGGGCTTTTGCTTCTTTTGTTATTATTTGCTTATTTTGTTGTTTTTTCTTTTCTTTTTTTAATTGAAATGTTTTTGTTTTCTTTTATTAACATATTTAAATTAATATTCTCATTTTTTAATCATCTTATATAGTCTTCTTATGTTAATTTTGTTAATTATTGTTATTGTATTTTAAATGTCGAGTAAAATCAATGGTACTCCCTTACATTTCAGCGTTTAGCATTTGCCTTTGGCCTAATTAAGGTCTGAGATACTTGTGTTGCTTTGCTTCCCTTTATTTCTGGATAAGTGGTCTTTTGATATTTTTGTTTGGTCTGTTTGGTTTTTGAATTGTTATTGGATGTCACTTTTGCCTCTTATTACTTGCTTTAGTTTTAGTTTTTTTTTTTCTCCATTGTGCTGACATGTCACATGACTGGAAAATGTGCATGACCATGAATAGTTGTCATGTGATCATTTTCCATGCTATTGGCTCCAGCTATGCTTCATGGCACCATGTGTTCCAATTGGTCAAAATTCTTGTGATTGCCAGTTGATCTGGGGGTGAAGCCAATTACCTCAGGGTTAAATATGGCCTAGCAACAAATATCCAGTATCAGTGGAGAGTCTAAATATCAGTGAAAATTGGGCAGTTAGGTTGCACTTTGAACTTTTGTTTTTTTGATTTCTGTTTTTGTTTACTAACATCACATTCACTTCTCCTGGTGTATATAGCTCACATTATCCAAATGGATCTAGCCCTTATCAGCCTTGTTTAATTAGAATACTTTGACATTTCTGTTTAATAAATTCTATTATATACGTAGATCACTGTTTTCTTTGGCTTATCTTTGGAGAAGTGTTTTGTGGTTCTCCTTTCTCTTTTAACTGCAAACTACAGAAATTCCTAAGTACTAGCAGCTGGTCAAAAGCCATTTGTCCTAACTATAATAATTACTATCCAAAAGCCAAAACTGTATTCTGGGTGAATTAATAGAAGTGATCATACACATTGTCACAAATAAACACACCAGACATCATGAAGGTTTGGGGCAGCCGCTCATATAATGTATCCTGGCTGCAAATGTAGCAATTTTTAAAGAGTTGTTGACAAGACTGAGTCCAAAACAGAACTGATCACATATAGTAAAGAAGGCGGATTTAAAGGCCAGTTCAGGAAGTGACATCATCTTTAGGACCGAAACCAGAAGTGACGTCATCTCTGGGGCAAAACCCGGAAGTGGTGTCATCAGGACCGTCAGGACAGTAACTGAGAAAGACAGTCAGTGCACTCTGCCACCCCCTGGTCGGTTGTGGTATTACAACTACTCAGGCCCTTTAGCTGCCTCTTACTTGCACGTGTGTGACAACATCAATACAGAAACTAGTATCATAGTATAGGTGTGTTGTCAGACAATGAGCCCAGGTTTGGAGGAGAGGGGTCCTGTTTTATTAACAGGTGTAAGTTTTCATAAATAACATTTAAAGGGCTGCAAAGTATATGAGGTTAGCTTACCTTAACCTTCAAAGTGCTTTTGCCCTGGTACCCTGTAAGAGTCTTAAGCATTTATTTTACAAAAGGCAGGATTAAATGCAAAAAAACAAGTGATCTCGAAATTAGGATCAGATTTTTTTATTTAAATAAACAACATAGATAAAAATGAGAATAGGTTGGTTAAGTTTGCTGATAACACTAAACCAGGAGAGGTATATGTTACTTGGAAGTGAACAAGTCAATAATGATGGGCCTCAGTAGACCTTAAACTTGAGTATAAAATGTGGCAAACAAGTTGTATCATAAATACAGATAGTTTCAAATAATATAATCAAGAATGATCTGGAACTGCAAAGGTACAGCTTATAAGAAGAATGACCAATTGAAATTTGTCATTTTCTTTTTACGAAGCAGCATATGTCATAGAGGTTTACAAAGAACAATATACAGTTGTCCTTTGTGATTCACGGGTTTATGATTCACTGATCTGACTGTTTGTGGGTTTATCATCAATAATGATATATAAATAATTTTGCGAGTAGTAAACAAGAAATATGTCAATGCCACAATGCACAATGCACAATTTGAACAGAAAACAGGACTTTCAACCAGTGAATAAGGAGGAGAGGTAGATCTTCAAATCAAACATGCACGCCATTATGAGAGACATCTTTTCTGTCTACTGTGAATGCCACCTTTATAGGAAGTAGATGTTAACAATACATCAAAAAATGCCCACATTTTGCACATTTTGACTATATGAATGGATATCGGACATGTGGATCAAGCAACACCACTACATGAGAAACAGTTTTTCACACTGTTTGCTGTTGATCAGAATTAGTCACCGATGGGAGCCATTGAATTGTACTTTCTCAACAAAAACAATAGATGAACATTTTTTTCTTAGCCACCAGTACAAACTATATGAGCTTGGAAACATTTAAAAAATATTGTTTTTGGGTGGAGTATTCCTTTATCAAGTAGACAATGAGGTATACCAAGAAAAAGAGCAGGAAATCAGTGAAGACATTGCCACAGCTTCACCAGTGGGTACCAAGACTCTCTATAGGTATACGGTGCAGCAATTACATATCTTTTTTCTTTTTTTGGTGTTATATATGTAACTGTATTGTATTGTCTAGAATTTGTTAAATAATTGTCTACTATTGGTAAGTTTTGTTATAAACAGTGCAGTATTATGAAGTGAGGTGGAGGGCTGAAAACGTATTTGCGGATTTCACATTCGTGGGGCTACTGTGTCCCTAAATACCACAAATCACAAGGGATTACTATATTTCCTAAGAATTAAGATAATAACTCATAAACAATTATCACTATAGTTTCAGTTATAGGAGTTATTAGCCACAGTTAATATAATACGATTGTTTTGCTACTTTGGGGTGCATATACAATATTTGTAATATTAGTTATGTACTTGAAATTTTTCAGTTTTGTTTTCAGTATTGCAGTACAGCATTGTCTTACTAAGCATACCACTTAGGTGTTTAATCCCCGTTATAAAATAGCTGGGAGTCTTAGAATTTTTTTAAAGAAATATCAGAATCTCATATCATGGATGTTTCCTTGCCCAAGTCATCTGAAGTGGTTTCATTTTTTTAAACTGTCTTAGTATATCCTAGAAACACTAATAGCAGATATCACTGTCTGCCATTCGTGACACACGGGTTACCCTGTGGAGTGCAAAGCCTGTAATTAAAGCTGAGCAATCAACAGCTTCCCCACTAGCAAGCAGCCCATCATAAATCTGCCATCTCAATTAATCAAGCAGAACCCTGGAGGGAACTGGAGCCAGTTACAAACCACAAACCTGTCAGTCTTGAAAGTTACAATTCCCGCAGTGCATTATTGCCAGCCTATTAAAACTGCAGCTCCAGTACAAAGGAGACTAAGGGCCTGAGGCCCATTGAAAACATGCAGGCACAAAAACACACAGCTTTGCGTGACATTTTTACTCAGTGCTTGCATGTGAATCTGGGCTCTGTTATTGGACTGTGCCTGTCAGCAATACTGAAGTCAGTACATTCAATAAATCCATAGCTAAACATTTAAAAAAGTTAAATTTAACATATATGCATTATTGCATTATTATTATGAAGTGTAAGTGTATGTGATGATGCTATGTGATTTTTATGTATAAACATATACAATTCCATTTTGTTTTTAATAACTGGAGACTTAAGACTAGCAATTCTAAATGTATTGCTATTCCTGAGTTTCCTTGTTAATAACTTCCAAAATTCTATTTTATTTTATTATTTCAATTTCTGCTTTCATATATAGTCATTAGAAGTCTAGAAGAACAGTTTTGATGAGTACAGGCCATGGGGCCTAAGAAGGCCTTCCAATCCTATATACCAAATTTCTCAGAAATGATATTGTTAAAGTATTGTAAGGCATTGTTAATACTTCTAATTTTTGCCTGTCCTAATGTCATTTTCCTGCCTCTACTCCATGAATGAAATAAGTTTCATTTATTTTTCATGTACCCCAATGAATCAGTTGACTTAAATGCAAGCTTTATATGTCTCATCTGTTCCAAATACAAATCCCTAATACCCTATATACCTTTTTCTCCTATTTTAAATCAAAATATTTATTATATGTGAAATCTTCCTATCTCTTAAATCAACACAGTACATCCGTGAAGACTGCTTTGACAGTTGTGCCCTTAAGGTATATCCTAACCTTTGAAATTTGTCTTGCAGAATTGGCAGCCTACCATAATCTAAGTCCTTATTTTGTACACATCCACTACTGAATCCACCTAATAAAATCCAGGGGTGCATCAAGTTGAAAATTTAAATAATGTTTCTTCCATATTCCGGGATTTTAAATAAATAGTTGTTTTGTTTTTTTTTTGTTGTTGTTGTATACCAGCTAGTAGAAAATAGTTATGTTACTGTTATTTATTTTTAAGTCTAAAGACTTAGAAAATAACAATGTTTAAACAAATATAAGGGATCTAGATAATGTAAATACTGTATACATATATGCCAGTTTCTTTTATAAAGCAGAAAATTTTTATTCAGAATGAGCTAGTACTAAGGGTAGGGACCTTGAAAATAAATTATATTTAGGTTCTATCTATTAATAAAGCTGGCATGCTTACCACACACAGGGGGAAAAAACACATTTTCTTCTTGTTTTGGTAAGTTTACCACTATCACACTGTAGGAGTGGGTCCTTGTGGCAGCCCTCTAAACTCAAAATAACAACAAGAAGGCAAACGGTAAACAAAAATGTAAACATTACCAAGAATACAAAACAACAAAACAGAAAATGTCTAACATAGCCCTGTAGCCTCATTGGATGTACCTCTATGGTGAAGTTAATGAGGAGCCTCATGCTCTTTCTTGCCTGTCCTGTCTCACCTTCCATAATCCAATGAGTCTCTCAACATTGGATTTGGTCTCCTTGTCAGTCATAACTTTGCCCGAAATTCCATTCCATTTTTCAATACAAATGTATTGTCCGCAATAAGGCAGTGTATCACTTGCAGCTAAGTACCGGAATCATTGAGATGCAAGGCTAGTTCTCCATTGAGGAGATCCTGGTATTCTTGTATCATTAAGCCTTCAGTTGCTGTTAAAGGATTGGATCTTCTAGATAATGGAGTACTGACGTACTGCCAGGTCTCCCAGGGTTTACCCTTGAATGGACATATCATTGTAAGTACTGAAGGTAGTAGCCACATACTTCCACATAAAGCCTAGAAGAATTGAAATTACTAACCAGCCTACCTAGCACCACTTCTCTGGACACAGAATGAGGCATCTCTGGCAACTGCTAAATCATATACCCTTTAGCATCCCATAAACATAGGCATACTTATTTCCAGGTGGCATCTCTCACTAGTGCTGATGCCCCCACTCCCTGCCCTTCCACAGTACCCACAACCTAAACAAGACCCTGCATTCCCAGAATGCCATATATAGGACCTATACTTTTGCCAGTGTGATGCTTTTGGAGGTTTTACATATTATTTACGTCTTTCCTGCATACCCAAACCCTGATACCTACGGTTATTTTTATGGAGAAGTATTCAAAATCAGTTGAATTATTGTCAAATGAAGGCAGGTTACTTGTGTACATTATTTTCAATATAATTGGTTAAATTTGATCAAAGCTACAAAAGAGTGGAGTTGCTTATAAAACCAAGGTATATAAAGTATACATTTTAACTAGCTGTGTTACCTGCCATTGCCTGGGTATTATTTAAAAACATTATTATGTGTAAATTAAGTTCGATCAGTGATCTTAGTTTGCTGTGGGATTTGACTTAGCTGTGGGGTTTCTTGATACTTGAAGTGGTGAGCAGAGTAGAACAGAGAAACAACACAAAGAAGAAGAAGTGGTGCTCATATTAACCTTTGAAGCAGTTGACTTGGCTTTACTTACGGCAATCACACATATTTTTTTTTCCTGTACTTAAAGATTCCCTCTGTTTTTGTTTTCATTTCCTTGTATCTCTTCGGTTGGGAAAACGTTGCCTGTGGAGTTAATTTATTGTAGTTTGGGGTTGCAAGCTGTCACACACGTGTGAGTAGGAGTCAACTAAAGGGCCTGAATAATGGCAATTCCATGTCTGACCAGAGACCGGCAGAGTACACTAACTATTCCCTCTCAATCCCTTGCAGTCCTTTCTGGGGAAATCCCACGGGGTTCTGGCACCTCTAATGACGTCACTTCTGGTCCTGCCTCTGATGATGTCACTTCCCCTTCCGGCCCCGATGACGTAATTTCCTACTATGGCCTTTAAAGCTGCCATTTTGACTTCATATAATCAGTTCTTTTTTGGACTCTTGTAAACATCTCTTCAGAAATACCTTTTTGCAGCCCGGATATATTATACAGGTGGCAGCCCCAAATCTTTATAATATCTTTTCGTCATTCTTGTGACAAAGCATAGTAAAATGGTTGATCACACTGTAGTATTTCAAGACACGTTTTCCACCCTCGAGCCACTCCAACTGTGCCATCGAAATGCCATGTACTGTGACCCACATTCTGAGTACCATACCTGAAATATACTTCAATTTCCTAGAAAGGTTTTGCTGCCAGTTTTGCGTGGTTCCAGAACATACATACTGACGTGCATTTATTCATAAACCAGATGCTAATTCATCTTTATTTCAAAGTAATCTTTTTGATCTTATTTAAGGTGAAAAATGAGTCAGGATTTTGACATTTATGTCAACAAAAAATAAAATTTGCTTTTTGAGTGCTACTCAAATCTCCTGTAATGCTTTAAACAGTTTTTTGATTATAATTACTTTTACATTATATCACAGTTAATTCAGAATTCTGAATAAAGAAACTAAGAATAAGTAGATCCCGTGCTTAAATCACTATGTTGGCTTTGCATTATTTTTAGATTTGATTTTAAAACACTCTTTTTGATATGTAAACCTTAAATGGTCTGTCTCTACCATATAGAATTTATGAATACCTTTAGTCTATGCTATACATTTTGATCTAAAGATACAGTCCTGCTTCTTAAATCAAACTGATTTGTTTCATTCATTTAAAAGAAGAAGTCATAACATTATTGTACCATATAAGATTTATATTTCCATAAAAAATGCTGATTTTTCTTTGACTACAGAGCTAGAACAAACATCATTTGGAATCCCAGTCTGGAAATTCTATCTGCCTTGGAGAGGCAATGAAATGTTGAACACAAGCCCAATAACCAATGACATTGCGCCCAAGATGTCTCCAGGAAGTTCTCTCAGCTGAGTTGTGCACTCCACTCCACATGGGCTCTCTTTATTTTATTGACAATGACATAAATTTCTTCATCTCCCTGTGCAATATGCCTCAGGGATAAGTTGTATAAAGTGCCTTTGAAATGAATTAACCCTTCTTATTATTACAGCTGTTGTGACATTTTTTACATTTTTTGTAAAGATTTGGCAGGATGTGCTTTTAACATTTGTGAAATGTGTTGTTCTGCTCAGATCATTGGCAGAAGAACAAAGGTTTGTTAATGTATGTGCTCTGTAATAATTAATTGTTGAATTGCATAGTTAGCTGTGTGTGATCTAAACTCCTTCAGATTAATGTGATGTAAGGGTACGATTTTACAGCAGTTCAGCTCTGAGTATGAGGCACAAAAAACATCCCTGCACTGGGCACCAGTCACTCACGCCCAGGGCGTTTTGGAATGAGCACAGCTTTAAGGTTTTGAGAGGAAAGCTTACAAGTGACCTGGGAGAATACTCAGAATCCACAAAGACAAAGTGCAGGAATTAAACCTGCATCCATGAAGTGGCCGTGCTCTTCACTATGCTAGTACTAAGTACTGCTCAAATACTTATGTTTTTTAAAATGAGGATGATTATGTCTTACACCCTGAAAGACAAGTATCAGCCTGACACCCAACCATACAGTAGTGGAATAGGCATGATCTGCAAAGAGTAATTTCATTTCAACCTTGTGAATTTCTCTTGTGTCACAAATAAAATTTATCTGCCCCTTAATATAAGCTACTGTATTTCAAATGAATTAAATTAACTACATAGCTTATATAGTGATTGACTATGTGAACATTTTCGACATGTGGCTTTTTGCATTTTTCTTGTTAAACGTGTTGCTGCAGTTTTTGTCTAACTGTGTCCTTTAAACTCTGAACAAACAGAGAAATAAAAATATTCCTTTATGCATTTTTATTTGCTGGTGGTAGAGGAGAAGAGGATGTGTGACCCTTTAAGAAGGATGAAAAGATGAAGAGCAGATCTAACATGCAATTAATCTGTGACGTCACCTCCAAAGAGTCATGAAGATCCAGCATATTTATCTTTCATAGCATTTTACAAAAGCAACTTAACATTAATTCAAAAACATACTGTATGTCGGACAAAAAAAATTCTGTTAATTACTGACTGTACTGAACTGTTTGCCATATGTTACAATATGTATTGAATCCTATTAATTATGACCTAGGTCCATTCAAAATGACATCTTATTTGTGTTTTTTTAGCATAGTGACATGAAACTACTCTTTGATACAGCCCTGACTTGAAAATAACTGTCATTCATCTAACTCTAAATACTGAAAAGTTCATTATTGTTAATTATTACCCAGACAATTCAATATATTTGAATCCTTTGAAAAACTGTGACTTAAATATAACTTTTTGTCTAATCATTTCACTTACTACATTATGGATAGAGGTTTAGCTAATAGAAAACTGACTATGTTCCTAAATTTCCTTCCCTGTGTATTATAGAACTTATATTATCTATTTGTGATAAAAATATACAGTAGATAGTATTTTCAAACATGCTAATGTTTAGGACACACCTCTACATAATCAGAGGCAGAGCTGGAAACAGCAACTTTCAATTATATTTTTAGATAAGGTAGGCTAGTTAGCTCTAAATAAAATGCACTCTTATTGAATATGTGCAAAATGGCATCTAATTCCGCTCAAAATTCTATGTTGTACACATTTCTCTAACCCCACACTATTTAAAAATATTTTTTGGTCAAGACCCTAATCCTCTGTTTGGAGGAACACCCAAAGCGACAACACTGCTTCATGACCACTTACACTATAGTACATTGCCAGCACACCATATTTTCATGCTCAGATCCAAGAACCCTAATCCATATAACAATGACCAAAAGTAATTTTCATATTTACAATTAGAAAAACTTAATGTTTACTTCACAATGAACAAATCAAAAGGTATTTAGAATCTAACAGGAATTTATAAGTGCTATCTTTAATAAACTGTACATGATGAGTGATTGCCAATCTTTTGGAAATTTCAGCATTGCTTAGGGATTACTTCATATTAAACCCTTTTACGATTTGTTTTCTAGGATGGGTTGTGTGGATTTAACATGAATGATATGTAGTTCTGTATGTGTTATTGATCAATAATGTACAGCACCTATAAAAATATTCACCCACTTGGAAGTTGTCAAATTTTGTTGCTATGCAACATTGAATCATAGTGAGTTTAACTAGGCTTTTGTGTCATTGATCAACAGATAAAGACTTTTCAATGCCAAAGTGAAAATAGACCTTTACAAAGTAGTCTAAATTAATTAGAGATGTAAAACAAAATAAATGATTGCATATATTTTGACTATTTCAAGTGAGTATTTACTAGGTGCTTTGCACCAAGTCTGGTCCTGAGTCTTTGTGGATAGGTCACTCTACAGTATATTAGCTTTGCATATCAGGGCATCACAAAATTTTCACATTCTTCTATGTAAAACTGCTCAAGCTCTGTAAGGTTGCATGAGGATCGTGAGTGAAAAGCTTTTTTCAAGTCCAGCCACAAATTCTCCATTGGGTTGAGATCTGGACTCTGACTCAGCACTCCAGGGCATTAACATTGTTGTTTTAAAGCAATTCCTGTGTAGCTTTGGCATTGTACTTTGGATTGTTTCTTGATGGAAAACAAACATTCTCCCTGTTAAATTCTTTAATGATTAATTTTATTGGCTTTTTAGTGACTTTGATATTTTCTTGTGTCTGCCCCCTGACTTGTGCTTTTCACCAGAGTTTCACAGAGTGTTGTGTCTAAATTGGCTAAGTATGTTTCTCACCCCTTCACCGCCTAATAACTGATGTGTGGTGAGCATACTGGAAGAAAAATGGCTGCTGTTGTGTCATCCAGGTGGATGTTGCACATTGATGATGGTTGAAGAGGTTCCTCCTCCTCTATGTAAATCACTTTGATTGTCTTGAAAAGAACTATATAAATGTAATGTATATTTCTTCTTTACTGTGTAGGTTATGCTATGATACTGACCCATGAAAAGTTGGACCTTTTCAGACAATCAATTGAAATCCCACACGGGTGATCTCCATTGAACTAATTTTGTGACTTCTAAAATCAATTGGCTGTATTGACAATGATGTAGATATATCATATTAAGGGGGTGGTCACTTATGCTATCAATTATATTGTGTTGTATATTTGTAATTAATATAAATCATGTTGCAAAGATCTTTTTTCACTTTGACATTAAAGAGCCTCTTTTTGTGCTGATCAGTATCATAAAACCCAAATTAAATCCACTTGTTATACAACAATAAAATGTGAAAACTTCCAACAAGTAAATGCTTTTATAGGCACAGTATGTCTCATAATAAAACACTGAAACCAATAAATGATTGCATCTATGTAACATATTCAAAAATGTGCATAAACTGTAGTATATGGCACTTTTTTATATTTATATAATACAAAAATGTAAATGTCACATAATGATGGCAAGCAACTGATCTCATTCAAAAAATATTAGTAGAAGCAATTATATCACACGTTTTAGCTAAAACTAAACATTATCCGTAAGCACGACAAGTCGTAGCACAGTGCTCAATGAAGTTCATTAACTGGAATTTTAAGGCAATGAGTCATAAATTGAAAAGAATAATGAGTTTTTCCTCAGTACATCTTTGTAAAAGTAGATATTGCCTTTTGACATATAAGTAAGGATGGGTTGGTCAGACAGTTTACATTTGTCTTTGTAAGAAAACTAAGGGGCCTGCAATCGTAATACACAAAATTAACTTCTTTGCTTCTGATGTGGTTCTCTACTGTAATGGCTGGTTCATTATAGTGCATGACAAAATGTGCAAAAGCAAAGCCATTCTGACTGAGATGTAGGCTATCAAATGAGATGATAATGAATACATTCAGTTTTCTTTCTTTACTTTCAAATTTGCCTAAAGATAAACATTAACTGGTATGAAACTTTATTTTAAAATCTATTGTAGTAAACTTTTCTTAACCTATGACACTATTTTCTAAAAATGATGGTTTCATGAGAAAAATCATAAAATAGTTGTGTCACATGTATGGGTCATGTGTTCCTTTTCCATGGAAGGAGTTTAAGAGTAAAACAGGAAAGAATCTGACACAAATACACACTTTTTTCTTCATTTTCTTCTCAGGCAGGACTAATGACAAATGAGAAGCTTGACTCCTACTCTCCCAGCCTGCAAGGTTTAAATACTACCTAACACAGGAAATCTTCAAAATATTTATTCCGGCACAGGAGGAAGACACTAAACTGTGTTAAACGATTGTGTTTTGTGTTCTCCAGTTGCTATCTTTTCTCAAAAGACTATTAAAACAGGGCTTTATGATTCTGGAACCCAAATTCATTTCCACATGTTCTTTTCTATCATCTTTACCTGATTCTTGGATTCTTTTTTTGTCCACGTCCAACACCATATACCTTTCTTTTATTATTGCATTATATCTTTTCGTGAATCGATTACTTTACTCGTAATAAGTTACTCTCCTTCATTAAATCATACAAGTAGCATTCCCTAGAAATATTCATCATACTCAAGTAATCTTGGAACCGGCTATCTGCACGTCTATCTGAATTAAAAAGCAACTGGTGAATCACTCCACGCTTACCAGCAGATGACTTAGAAAAGCATGTATCATCACATATCAATGTCTTTGTTGAATACAGTTTAATTTAGAGCCCTCTTGATTATCTTTAAAGAGAAAATTATAGGGGTGAAATATTTATGTACCAAATAATCTAGTCACTCGAAAGATAACAGAAGTAACTGATTGCGACTCAAAACGTGAAAAGGATCGTGCATAGTCACCAACCTCAAATCTTAAAAAGAATGTGAAATTCATTTTTAGGATTTATCAAAATATGGAAATGCTAAGAAAAGTCATCATTTCAGCACAATGTTTTTAAAAATCATTTGTAAAATGTGCAAAATTGTGTGCCTCATAGTTGAAAGATTTCTCCCAAAATTAAAAACAGATCAGTGAGTTCACCTTAAGTTCAGCTGACAAATTTTATCCAGCTCCAGGCGCGTACTGCTTTTGGCTACAATTGTTTCCCGGATGTCTCTACAAATGCAATTGATGAAATTGTTTACATCAACAGTGGATTGCATAAGTTTAGCTCCAGGTGGCTGAGATGTGCTAAAGGCCAACTGTCACTTACGAAAAGGATATAATTTGGTCTCTATGAATATAAATTAACTTTATAAACATTATATTGCCTTCTGTTTATTTTCTTTTTCATTGTTGATTTTGACAGTTTCTATCAGAAACTGAAGTGCATCATGTAGCCAAGTTTTTTTTTAGTTAGTAAGTCTTTAATCGCAAAAATATGCCTTAATGAAATGCAGATATCTAAATATCAATGGAACTTGCAACAAAATTTGCATTTTGTTTTTCTACAGTGCAGAAGTGATCTTATTTAAATTTAGAAGTTGCTTACACAGCTTTAAATATTATTGCAGTTCAAAATGTGGTAATGTAATATAATGTGTCTTGCAATGGTGTTGTTCATAATTGTGGCTTGAAGATAATCTTCTGCCTTTACTTCAAAATGTAAGTTAAAAAAAGTTCTACCATTGTTTTTGGAACAGCTTTTAGTCTTGCTTACTTCCATCCATCCATCCATCCATTGTCTAACCCGCTGAATCCGAATAGGGTCACGGGGGTCTGCTGGAGCCAATCCCAGCCAACACAGGGCACAAGGCAGGAACCAATCCTGGGCAGGGTGCCAACCCACTGCAGGACACACACAAACACACCCACACACCAAGCACACACTAGGGCCAATTTAGAATCACCAATCCACCTAACCTGCATGTCTTTGGATTGTGGGAGGAAACCGGAGCGCCCGGAGGAAACCCACGCAGACACGGGAGAACATGCAAACTCCACGCAGGGAGGACCCGGGAAGCGAACCCGGGTCTCCTAACTGCGAGGCAGCAGCGCTACCACTTGCTTACTTGTGAATAGAAAATCTCAATTTCATTGTTGATTTTGACTAGAATTACTGAAGTTCCAGTACATTTTTTATTCTGCAAGATTTCAGTTCTGTCTGAAATCCAAAATAGCTTTCTGTGGTCTCTGTATACGATAAAGCCAATGATTTCAAAAAATGGATAACACAGTAATAATTCAAGGAAAACCTTGTCCAGCAAAGTAATAGAAGAGATAGCCTTGTTGGCAGTATTTTCTGTAAGTTTTCAAATGACTGTCTAAAATGACTGCACAGTTTTCAAAATAATTATTGCTCAAGTGTCATGTATTTTTAATCAACTTGTGGAAAAATGAGTCTGCTCAATTCTATTCTGTAAATGTAATTGTTGTCTGTAAAGGTATTGTTATTATTACTCATTATTTAGCAGGCTACTATCACTACTCATTTATCTAAACTAACATTATTTTATCTAAGTAAAAGATGTATGAAAAATCTTTTGGAATCCTTTCACAGTGTGTATGTACAGTATGTGTGTTTATATATATATATATATATTCTTTCAAAAAACAAAACAAAAACCGTCTCTAAAGAGTGTAAAAGAAAGGGAGCACCACTGAGGCCCAAAACACCAGACACACCACATTAAACAGTCCCAGGTGCAAAATAAACGTTTTATTTTCATAAAATACCTTCTTTACAGATGAATCCACAGCCTTTCAATACGCAGTCATCCTTTTCCTCCTCCAGGTGAGCTTTGCCTTCTGCCTCACTGGAGGAGGCTGGATGACTCGCTTTTGTATTGGACCTTGAAGTACTTCTAGTACTGTGGTATAGCCCATCTGAAGTAATTCCAAGTTATATGGAATACAGTAATCCCTCCTCGATCGCGGGGGTTGCGTTCCAGAACCCCCCGCGATAGATGAAAATCCGCGAAGTAGAAACCATATGTTTGTATGGTTATTTGTATATATTTTAAGCTCTTATAAACTCTCCCACACTGTTAACGTTATTAGAGCCCTATAGACATGAAATAACACCCTTTAGTCAAAAGTTTAAACTGTGTTCCATGACAAGACAGAGATGACAGTTCTTTCTCACAATTAAAAGAATGCAAATAGATCTTCTTCTCTTCAGGAGCAGAGAATTTCAGAGAGAGAGCGCTCGCAAAGAAAAGCAAACAATCAAAAAATCAATACGTGTGCTTTTAAGTTTACCGCGGCATTTTTTAGAGGAGCATCAGTATCTTCTTAGCAAACAGCCTCTGTGCAAACAACCCCTCTGCTCACATCTCCTCCGTCAGGCGCAGAGAACGTCAGAGAGAGAGAGAGAGAGCGATTAAAGCAAATCATCAAAAAATCAATAAGTGTGTTTTTGGAAGCACCGCAATAAAGCGGCATTTCTTAGAGGTGCGTCCGTATCCACTAGGCAAACAGCTTCTGTGCAAACAGCACCTCTGCTCACAGCCCCTCCGTCAGGCGCAGAGAATGTCAGAGAGGGTGAGATAGAGGCAGAGACCAGCAAACAATCAAGCTCCGCACGGGATGCATATCTTATAGTATTGAGGAGTTTTAGTTAATATGTAATACATGCTCTGATTGGGTAGCTTCTAAGCCATCCGCCAATAGCGTCCCTTGTATGAAATCAACATGGCAAACAAACTGAGGAAGCGTGTAGCATAAATTAAAAGACCCATTGTCCGCAGAAATCCGCGAACCAGCGAAAAATCCGTGATATATATTTAGATGTGCTTACATTTAAAATCCGCGATAGAGTGAAGCCGCGAAAGTCGAAGCGCGATATAGCGAGGGATTACTGTAATCCTGAGGCAGAGAGTCCCTCTCACTGCAGCACCCCCTGGCAGCACCTGAGGACCCCAACAGGATTGCATAGCAGAAGTATGACTCCCGTACATCCTCTGTGGGCGTCCTTATTGGGTCCACACCAGAGGACCACTGCCATCTATTATACTAGGGGAGGAACTGCCCTTGATGCACCAATTCCACCACATTATCCATTAATTTATCTCTTTGTATGAGGTATTGCTTCAGTTCCATCCCAGCAGGGTTATGTCACCTTCCATACTGTCCTTCTATTATGGCATCCCTGCCAGGAAAGGGTTCATCACAGCACTTGCAATACGTACTGTATATATATATATATATATATATATATATATATATATATATATATATATATATATATATATATATATATATATATATGGAGACATCATAATGGCGTAATACATTTTAAAGGTCTCACATATCATCTTCTGTGCAGTCTTTTTTTTTTTTGCACCTTCACAATACAGCAGCATATTTGAGCCACAGAGAAAAAAAATTAGGGACACTGTGAAAAAGTCAAATTTGTGATTAAAATGGAAATTTCGGCTTTAATCTGGAAATTTCCACTTTAATCTTGTAGTTTATTCTATCATTAAAGTAGGCCATTCATTAAAATTGAAATTTATTAAAGTATGTATATTACATTTTACAGATAATTTGTTAACTTCATTTAAATAATGAATACTGTTAATAATTACACATGTGGGGGTGGCACAGTGGCGAAATGGCAGTGTTACTGCTTTGCAGGGAGTCACGTCCCATGTGTTCCCTTCCTTGGAGTTTGCATGTCATCCTGGTGGCCTTCCATAGTGTGCTCTGGTTTCCTTCAGAGGATATGCATATTTTGGGATTTGGTGATGCTAAAATGACACTATGTGAGTCCTTGTATTCACCTTGCGATGAGCTGATGCCCCGTCCAGGGATTGTTTCTGCCTCGTGCACAATGCTAGATGAAATGGGCGCATCCCTAGATTGATGGATGTAATCATTGAACATCCTTCCTTTTCAAAAATATTGTGGCAAGGTGTTCTTGGAATTTAATGGGTGTTTCAGTCAATTCACAACACTGTGAAGCCCAACATTTTCTCACTGTGATAATACCTCAAACTGCCACCTGGTGGATTCTTCCAGATTTACATAAAGTACACATACAAGTATAAACAGTACAGTAATCCCTCCTCGATCGTGGGGATTGCGTTCCAGAACCCCCCGCGATAGGTGAAAATCTGCGTAGAAACCATATGTTTGTATGGTTATGTTTATATATTTTAAGCCCTTACAAACTCTCCCACACTGTTTATAAATATTTCCCACACAGTTATACAGCATAAACCCTTTATATTCTCTTAGTTATTAGGTAAGATTCGTTGAAATTATGTATGTAAACACACTGTTTATATACTACTCACAAACATACATATTGTATATCATTGAGGAGTTTTATTTAATACGTAATACAGTTTTAAACATATTGTAATTGATTAGGTAATATAAAAATAAGTGAAAAATCTTTAACATGTAAATGCTGTACATAAAACCAAAATGTTATTTTAAAGATACTGTAGAGCGTCTCCGATATTACATATGTTACAGCCATTAAGATAGACAGGCCACTGGCAATAAATACCTACAATGCAAGAAAAATTATATAAAATGTGTGTACAGTTACAATAAATGTATGTACATGTACTAAGTACGTAGAAAATTAATTATGGTTACTCACCAACAATGACACGACAACTTGTCCAATAACGATGAGTTTAATTTTACTGCACAACAAAGGAGAATGTTATAGCTCTTCTAAAGGAGCCTCTTCAGGCGATTGTGTAGCACCGCCGTTGTTCATCTTCCGGCAGTCTTTAATCCAAATCCCTAAAGCAGATTCCATCCGGACTACCGCCTTATTACATCCGCTTACAACTCGTTTTGCTCCCTGGATAAAGGACACATAGATCTTATATTCTTTTCCTCGTTTTTAAATAAAAAGAATCGTGGACTCATTGATGGCGTAATGGCATCCTACAGCGGTGTAGCTTTTCCCTTCCTTCAACATATCCAAAACTTTTACTTTTTCAGCAATCGTTAGTATCTTCCGTTGGTGCCTGGGCACGGCTCCTGAAGCAGTAGCAGGAGCAGATATCGTTTTGGAGCCATAACGAAGGGCTTGACTTTGCACAAAGATAAACACCAAAGAGCACAAAAGTTAACGCTTTACACAGCAAAATACGTTGATGCTGAATGAACGAGACGAGACTTCCTGGTTAATGCAGCGGAATCGAATTCGCCGCTCCGTTGCTGAGCCAATCAGCACACAGGAACTTAACTGCGTGCTCTGATTGGGTAGTTTCTCAGCCATCCGCCAATAGCGTCCCTTGTATGAAATCAACTGGGCAACCCAACTGAGGAAGCATGTACCAGAAGTAAATTGTCCGCAGAAACCCGCGAAGCAGTGAAAAATCCGTGTTATATATTTAAATATGCCTACATATAAAATCCAAGATAGATTGAAGCAATGAAAGTCGAAGCGCGATATAGTGAGGAATTACTGTACACCTATTTGTGTAGCAGTAATGTCCACAGGTGCATGCGTTGTGTGAAGTAAAAAACAAAGCCTATGACTGGATGTTTTGAGAGAGCAAAATACACTGAAATAATTAAACAGTGTTACTTTATACAGTACTTCAAAAAAGAACAGATACAGAAAAATGTTTTTTTTTCCAAATAACAGCTTTGTCCTATATAAAATAAACATGGACAACGTTTAAATAAAGAATTTGAAAAGAAAGACAAAAAAGTACTGTATATCCACCAAAATAAAGTGTCAGTATGTCTTTTTGCATGTTTGCCTAGTTGCTAGTCCCTGTTATCCAACAGATGTCACATCACAAACATTAGCACTACTTTTACGAATCCTTTACCAAATGGGATGTAACTGAGACATAGTAACTGGATGGACACACTGTACTGAAATCATCCAACAGAGAATAACTGTGTAACAGACAGAAATCAACTTATCCACCTTAACAAAAGGTCAAGTGTCTGAGTGTTTGTGTCTGTCTGTTTGCCATGTTTGTGTTATTCCAACCGATGGTGCACCACAAACATTTGCAATTATAAAATGCATTTGCATTTGTTTTTTCAACATATAACACAGCACAAATATTTCTAGCAATGCATTTTCTGACTACAAATGTTTGTGATGTGCCATCAGTTGTAATGACAAATACAACGCATTGCATTACTACATGCATTGAAAAACACATTCCAAAAGACAGTGCACTGCAAACCTTAACACTAGGTCTAGGCTGAGTACTTATATTTCCACCTATCTTAGATAGGTAGCACAGCTAATATATATATATACAAAAAAAAGCTTATAACTTTATATGAAACCTTAAATATTTCCATGAATGGCAAACTACAATTTATTTGGAGGAAATTGGCCAGACATTTAACTTAAAGCAACCAAGGCTGGTGAGAGATGTAGACTGTAATATTAAATATAATGCATTCCAGTATAACAACCAAATGTCACTTCTTCAGAATGAAGTTGTAATTCTAATCATTTCCTTAAACAAATTCTGTTTAGGATTTCTTTAAAACATTCAGCACTTCTGGGAGTAAATAAAACTGCAATTAACCTTAAAATACAATTAAATGATTGAAAGTTGTTGACTAAGAGTAATAAATATGACTCCATATAATTAAGGGTAATAATAATTACAATTGCATCTCTCAAAAAAAGGCATGACAAATGAATGCAAGTATTATTCCTCAGGCATGGAAAAATGGAACTAGGAAGCTTCACCACAAGGCATAACATTAGACACTCATAGACATAAACTTGTATAAATCTCTTGTTTAGTTAAATTGTGTTTAAAATTACAGTAATAATAGAAATAATAAAAAATAATGAAAGGTATCTTTTCTATCATTCAGACATTTTTAAAAATTGCAATTTTTACTGAAGTTTCATATATCACTACTTTAGTCGAGAATGACACTTACAACACCAAATTATTTGTGTGTTGGAAAAAAATATTAGTACTCTATTAGGCATAAAACATGTATGCTTTCTAAAAGAGAGACACTCCTGGTATATTGTGCCTCACTCAGGAGAGAGCAGACTGGTGACTGGAGCTCCTTCCTGAAACTGAAGAATCAGAGAAAAAGATTGAAGAAGTCTCTTATTTCATTTTTTCTTAACCTGTTTTTTTATTATGTTTTATTGAATGTACCATCAAGCACTTGTTTTGGTTAAGGACTGTGTAAATATTAAAAGGGGTGACCGGGTTGTCACCCCAACAGTTCCTCCATGACCAGTGTACTCCCTCGGTCAACCCTGGACAGAGAGCCAGTACCTAACAGGGCACACTTGTGCACTCACTCACACGGGGACACTTTAAAGTCTCCAGTTAAACAATTTCAAAGTTCAGGATAGGGGAGGAAATTGCAGTACTGGGATTACAACTCACACAAGCACAGAAATAACATGCAGACTCAGTAAAAGTTCATACCTAGGACTTTAAAGCTGGGATCTATAGCAGTATTCTGTTCTGCATTGTTTATATCCATTTCAGCCAAACTTTCTTTTCTTTCTTCTTAGCACTTTTCCTAATTGATGAACATCCAATGCACACTCACAGGTGCTGTGCAGTAGTTTTCTCAGAGATTCTTGTTCATATACTGTAGTTGAAATGACATTGTTGACATCAAACTATGAGTACTGTACTTGGATCCTTCTGTGTTGTAGTTTAACTCCTTAGGCAACAGATCAAGCACTCTACATAAGGTTATCGGTGTTGGTGTAAAATCTGAATTCTATTTATAAAGCTTATAATAGGTTTTACATTACAGCTTACAGAGGTGCTAAAGTGGTACAATGGGTACAGAAGTTGTCTGAAAGGGATCTGAACGCTTAAAGCATTCTTGGCAGTGGTGGCACCTGTAAAGAACTTGCTGGCAAACTTCAAATCAATCTGGTGGGTAATACCAAATTAGTCCAGTTTGACTGCACAGGGTGAATGAGCCCTGCAATGGACTGGCATCGGTTCTAGATTCTTTGCATCTATTATAAGCTACTATAGTTCCTCACAAAAGCATACTGGTAAAAAGTACAAAAAGTCAATTGATGAATGTGGCATTCTATAAGAACAATTAGTATTTGTTAAATGTATGTGTGCTAAGTTGCATCGATCTTAAACGTTTATTAAAGAATGAGCTTATAATTATAATCTATTACTGAGTACATGGTACAGTGTTCATAAAAATTGGTTAGTAAAAACTCATTTCTTTTCCTTTAAAACAGTCCAGCTAGCATTTTAAAATGCAGATCCCAGTTTAAAGTGTGAAACAAAACACACAATACGTGGGTGAAAGGACTTTAGCCAACTGCACCCTCTTGTGGGAAAAAATGATACAGACTACATTCTAATTTAACTGAAAGCATAATGTAAAAAAAAAAAAATCTGGAAACAGTCAACAGATGGCACTAAAACACTTTTAAGTTAGATTCAATACTTCAGTAAAGGAAAACATGATGATGGGTTTATAGGGTCGTTATTATCTTGTGTACAGAGTACAGAGATCATAATAAGCATATGCAAGAGTACTCTTACAACTCTATCCATCTATCCAACCCACCATAGCCTAACTACAGGGTCATGGGGGTCTGCTGGAGCCAATCCCAGCCAACACAGGGCGCAAGGCAGGAAACAAACCCCGGACAGGATGCCAGCAGGGCTACAACTCTATAATCTGGAAATTAAAAAAAGACAACCTGATATAATAAAATACGCACGAATATGCCAATTTTGCATGAACATCAGTAGGTTAAAAAACAATACAAAAAAAAAAAAAATTGAAGTCAAATATAAGTTTATCCCTTGGTAAGGAGCCAGTCAGCCAATAATTGGCATTGCATTTCTAATCTTGACTACCTTGTCTGATAATATTTCTTACATACTGTGGACCATCCTATGGCAATCACACCAAGGACTTTTGACGCTGAGTGCCATGGTAAGGCTTTGTTTATTTATTCCCATATTGAGGTCTCCTATTTTAACAAAAACTTGATGACAAAAAAATAAATCAACTTGAAAATATAACAAAGATATTGTATGAGACGGCCTGCAGCTCAAACCGGCCTGGATGCACCTGGGATGGAACTGATGGGGGGAAAGCAGCTTTTCAAGGACACTGTCTCCCACAAAATGCTAGATGTCAGCTCCCCTTGCCTGTAGGGCCATATGGGACATGTAGTTTAATACCACAGCCAATCTGGGTAGCGTGGGTGCCGCCAGGGGATGCTGCATATCTCATCCATAGCCCAAAGTGTACTCCCAAGTCATGAGGACAGAAGCTCCAAGTTCTCCGTCTGACCTAGCAGTGCTGGCAAGTCACATGGATGGAACGAAAGAAGCACTTCCGGGTCAAGGACTATATAAAGGACTGCTGTGAACCCAGCAAGCTTGCCAGAGTTGGTTGGAGGTGGACAAAGCTTGCTGGGAGGTGTGGAGAAGATAGAGAGAGAATTGTATGGTTATTGTGCTTATTACTTGCCAGTTTATTGGTGGCTGTGGTACTTAGGGTACTATTATTGAGAAGAAAATAATAAAAATACTTCTCAGTGCCTTTACCCAGTGTCCTATGCGTCTGTCTGTTGGGTTTAAAAGGGCAACAGTGACCCCCTGGCGTCTTACAATTTAAACAAATAAAAAAGCAGAGAAAGTCAGCTTCTTTAAAGATCTTTTGAAAATAATGTTTTTAAAGATATACTACTTATCATTTTGTCCACCATATGACCATAGGAATATGGAGGCATGAATGCACTTCAGCACACATTGACCATCATGATTTTTGATAGAGGTGAGTCTGATCAGGTAACATTTTTACTCCAGCTAATTTCTGAAATATAGTTTCATACACACCTACTTGTGCTGAAAAATGTTAATGAGGACCTTAACAAAAATCGTAGTAATCCCAATCACTTTAGTGAAAACACACAATGTGTGCGTTGAAGCATTGAAGAACAATATTTACACCGCATATTGAGTTTTGTAATGATTTTGTATATACTGTAGATCATTTTGTATATTCATATTCATCCATTCAAATAGACAAGTCAAATGAAATACCATTTTCTAAATTCAAATAATTTATATACAGTATATTACTTCAGAAGCCATCATCAAATTTGATCCTGCCATACCATCTGATTCATCTAGTGTGTGCATATAATTATTTTATGAAGTATTTACACACAGTAATCTTTCATATTTCTGCTTGGGCAGTACAATAGTCTAGTGGTTAAGTCTGAGAAACTGGGCTTGCATTCTCAGTTATTGTATGTGTGGTTTACACATTGTGATTTTTCTGATGCTGCAGTTTTCCATCTATGTGCATGTTATTGTTTTGGTGACTAAATTGGCAGGATATAATTGAGTGTAGGCAGGGAATCAGAAAATCAGAAAAATAGAATTATTAAAGCAATGTGTTTTTCAGCTCAGTGTGAGAGAGTATGAATATGTGTGAGGGTGTAAACTAGCACGGCATCCAATGTTGGCTCCTGCTTTGTGTCTGATACAGCCTGGATAGAATTGATAGATGGATGTTTCAAACTGAATCACATGGAGTAAGGGCAGTGTTTATTGTCATACATTAAACATCATATGCATCTATAAATATATTGTTTACAGCAATGCTATGATCACGTGGAGGAATGGGCAGTGTAGTTCATGCTAATGAATGCCACAAGGAGAACAGTGCCACTTTACAAGCTGATGCTGTAATCACAGATGATGGAGAGAGAAGAAGGGCAGCTTCCCTGCAGAGGAAAGAGAGTCAGAGTGGCAAACTGTGTGGAAACTAAGATATGAAGCAGACAAAGAAAATTTAAGTGAAACTCAAAGAAGACGGGTTAGCAAGTGGGGTATACGCAGTACTCTCCACTGTTCTCTCAGCATCTTCTTACTTCTCACAATATGGTATAAAATCCATACAAATTCACACTGGATTGGATTGCTGAGTGCTCTTATATACATAAACTTTAAAGAATGGGGGTGGGGGGCTTGAAGATGAAATACATGTAAGACATATTTTAAAAAGCAAACAGGAATACTGAAGGTAATAAAGGCTAAACACCACTCCAAAAGTTTAAGGCTCGACCTGTTCCCAGAATGGAGGCTGAGGCTGAACTGGAATGCTTGAAGAAGGTATGGATCCTGTCTAAGGTAGAGTGGAGTGAAATGGCTACCCCCATTGTGCCTGTAATAAAAAAGGGAAAAGAAGGAAACATGTGCATTTGTGGAGACTTTAAAGTAACTATAAATCCAGTACTACATACTGTATAGTATAATATAGTGCATCATTAACAGGTGCAGAACGCTTTACAAAAATTGATTTAGCCCAAGCTTAACTTCAAATGGAGGTGGAAGATACCTCAAAAGAACATTTTAACAATTAATACACAGAAGGGGCTTTATTGGTATAATCATCTTGTTTTTGGAATAGCCTCTGCTCCAGCACTTTGGCAGAAGGCCATGGACCAAGTACTAGAAGGCATTCCAGGAACACAATGCTATCTGGACGATATTATTGTAACAGGGAAGAATAATGAGGACCACTTGAATAAGTTAGGCAGCACGGTGGCGCAGTGGTAGCACTGCTGCCTCGTAGTCAGGTGACCTGGGTTCGCTTCCCAGATCCTCCCTGAGTGGAGTTTGCATGTGTATGCGTGGGTTTCCTCCAGGTGCTCTAGTTTCCTCCCACAGTCCAAAGACATGCAGGTTAGGTGCATTGGCGATCCAAAATTGTCCCTGGTGTGTGCGTGTGTGTGCCCTTCAGTGGGCTGGCACCCTGCCTGGCATGTGTTCCTGCCTTGTACCCTGTGTTGGCTGGGATTGGCTCCAGCAGACCCCCATTACCCTATGTTAGGATATAGCGGGTTGAACAATGACTGACTTAAATCATTTACAGCAGGTTTTGACTAGATTACGTAAATATGGTTTGGGAGCGAATAAAGGATAAGTGTGAATTTTTTAAAGTCAAGATAACTTACTGTGGACATGTCATTGGCAAAGATTGACTAAATCCTGTATATCAGAATGACTGTAAGAATGTCTCTCAGCTTCACTCTTACCTTGGTCTCATAAATTATTACCACATGTTTCTTCCCAGTCTGTCCACAGTGGTAAACCCCCTACATGGATTGCTGCAAACTGGAAGTGGATAAGCAGTTGCAAACAAACTTTTCAAAAGACCAAAAAAACTTATATAGTGCTCACAAATTTCAATCCTTCTTTACATATCAAACTGGCATGTGATGCATCCCTGCTGGTGCTGCATTATCACATACATTCCCAGATGGCTCTGAAAGGCCTTTTCTTTTGGTCACTAACAGCAGTAGAAAACAATTATGCCCAAATTAATAGGGAAGCTCTTAGTTTAATATTTGGTGTAAAAAAAATTCCACCACAATTTCATGGCTGAAAGTTAATTCTTATTACTGATCACCAACACTTAGTCCATCCATCCATCCATTATCCAACTCACTATATCCTAACTACAGGGTAACGGGGGTCTGCTGGAGCCAATCCCAGCCAACACAGGGCATTAGGCAGGAAACAAGCCCCAGGCAGGGCACCAACCCACCGCTGGGCGTGCACACACACCCACGGGACAATTTAGAATCACCAATGCACCTAACCTGCATGTCTTTTGACTGTGGGAGGAAACCTTAGTACCCAAAGGAAACCCACGCAGACACGGGGAGAACATGCAAAATCCATGCAGGAAGGACCCGGGAAGCGAACCTGGGTCTCCTAACTGCAAGGCAGCAGTGCTACCCACTGCGCCACTGTGCCGCCCTACCAACACTTAGTCACAATATTTAATCCTATAAAGAGTGTTTCAATGATGACATCTACACAGCTATGGTTATGGTAACTTTTTCTTGGTGTGCATCAGTATGCTCTTGAATATAAAGGGACTAAATGACATGGGAATTCAGATGTACTGTCTCATTTGCCACTGAAGACAAGAGAGGAGTCAAATGCTGTTGATCCAGCTGATGTGTTTGACACCACTGTTGCCTATCACAAATTAATTTATATAGAGGGAAATATTAAATGAATGAGTTTTATCAAAATGCATGAGCTTATTCTGAAAGGATGGCCAGTACATACAGACTTGTATTCTGCATTTGCAATAAGAAAAGACCAAAAATCTGCATGTCAAAGTACCCTTATGTATGGGTCAATAGTGCCCATACCAGTTAAATTGCATAACTGAATGTTAGTTGTACTGCATGAGGGACATTTAGGCACATTTAAAATAAAAAGCCTGGCTCTTAGCTACTGTACATGTGGTGGCCAAGAATCAATAAACAAATAGAGGATTTAAGAAAGACTTGTTATGGATGTCAAAAAGTACAAAATACAGTACTCCACTCTTGTCATCCCTGCACCCTTCTAAGGAGCACATGTTGATTTTATGGAACCCTTTAAAGATTTAACGTGTTTAATTGTTTTCAATGGCCAGAAGTAGTTGTTTTGAAAACAACTGCTTCAGAGAGAACTGTTTTTGTACTAAGAACTATTTTTGCAAAGAATGAATTACCCAAGCAAGTCTGTACTGATAAGGGACCACAGTTTCTGGCTAAAGAATTGAATGTGCTATTAGACATTTTCATTCTGCCCCATATCATCCTGCTACTAATGATTTGAGAAAATTTTGCTGCAACACAAAATAGATGACTTTTTATTTAAGTACAAAAATGCAGTACATTCCAGCACAGGACAAACTACTGCTATGATGTCTCAAAGAAGAAACTTAACATCACAAATGAATCTCATTAAGCCAGACATCAGGCAAAATACTGAGAATAAGCAGTTTTTTAGATTTCAATGACAGAACTAGAAGGAGTTTACAGGTGGGCCAAGAAGTGCTCGTACAAAATTATCGGCATGAGAAATGGCGGCCTGGAACAATAATCAATAGGACTGGTCTGCTTGTATATATAGAAGATAATGGAGAATCTACCTGGAGAGGGCATGCAGACCAGATAGTAAACACGCATGAGAAACCCACCTCACCTGCTGTCTGTGCATCCAGTGATGAAGCTAAAGAGTGATCTGAAAATACCATTTCAGTCATAGTTGATACCGCAGCCTCTGAACAGCATTATGTAGATCCAGATAGTCTGGATGACTTTGATTTATGCGGGGACGATTCCAGTTTGGCACAAAGACGATTCTTCATGTCGTCAGTTTGCACACTTCTCAATGGTCCGGGATTTTTCGGGTGATTTTCTATGTAATAAAGATTCACACCTTGTGGCATGGATTGTGGACTATCTTACAGACAGACCTCAATATGTGCGTCTTGGGAACTGCAGGTCTGACATTGTGTGCAGCAATACAGGGGCGCCGCAGGGGACTGTACTTTCTCTGGTCCTGTTCAATCTATATACATCAAACTTCCAATATGACTCAGAGACCTGCCATGTGCAAAAGTTCGCTGATGACACTGCTATTGTGGGCTGCATCAGGAGTGGACAGGAGGAGGGGTACAGAAAGTTAATCAAAGACTTTGTTAAATGGTGCGACTCAAACCACTTACACCTTAACACCAGCAAGACCAAGGAGCTGGTGGTGGATTTTAGGAGGCCTAGGCCCCTCATGGACCCTGTGATCATCAGAGGTGACTGTGTGCAGAGGGTGCAGACCTTTAAATATCTGGGAGTGCAGCTGGATGACAAATTGGACTGGACTGCCAATACTGATGCTCTATGTAAGAAAGCTCAGAGCCGACTATACTTTCTGAGAAGGTTGGCATCCTTCAACATCTGCAGTAAGATGCTGCAGATGTTCTACCAGACGGTTGTGGCGAGTGCCCTCTTCTACGCGGTGGTGTGCTGGGGTGGCAGCATAAAGATGAAAGACGCCTCACGCCTGGACAAACTTGTTAAGAAGGCAGGCTCCATTGTAGGATTAAAGTTGGACAGTTTAACATCTGTGGCAGAGCGACGGGCACTAAGCAAACTCCTGTCAATCATGAAGAATCCACTGCATCCACTTAACAGTGTCATCTCCAGGCAGAGGAGTAGCTTCAGTGACAGACTTTTGTCACTGTCTTGCTCCACTGACAGACTGAGGAGATCGTTCCTCCCCCACACTATGCGACTCTACAATTCCACCCGGGGGAGTAAATGCGAACATTAATTTTATTTTATTTTTTTTTCATTTTTATTACTATTTAATTTAATATTGTTTCTTTGTATCAGTATACTGCTGCTGGATTATGTGAATTTCCCCTTGGGATTAATAAAGTATCTATCTATCTATCTATCTATCTATCTATCTATCTATCTATCTATCTATCTATCTATCTATCTATCTATCTATCTCTATCTAATAAGTTATAGCGTAATGAAAATTGCATAATTAGATCTGGACCACCCTATAGATTACCTGAGACATCTGTTACTGAACAGTCCAAAATTTCCATTTTATAGGATACACAGAGACGTTACCCTGTCAGGTACAGAAAACCCCCAGAGATGCTTGATTTGTAAAGTTTATATTCTAATATATCTATATATGTATTTCGTCATCTGTATACAGTTAACTTTAGTGAGGAGGAAATGTATTGCATGAGACTTTTAGCACTAGTTTCTTTAGTGGAGGAGTACACTTAGTAGGGCAGTAAATACAGTATGCTGCATGTATGGTATGTAAAAGTAGTGTGTTGTTGTTCAATAAAGAGTTGTTAATCCAGTGGCAGTTTATTTTAGTGTATGTGTTAAATTACTTTGCTGTACTGGTATATTGGAAAAATAAGAAAAACACACAACACCATGCTGTTGTAATAAGTGCAGAATGTGGTTTGCCATTGTCTTGCTGAAATAAGCAAGGCTTTCCCTGAAAAAAAAAAAAGTCATCTGGATGGCAGCATACATTCTCCAAAACCTGTACATAATGTTCACCAATAATGGTAACTTCCCATATGTGCAAGCTACCCATGCCATGTGCACTAATGCATCCCCTTACCATCATAGATGTTGGCTTTTCAACTGTGTACTGATAACAAGTTGGATGGTCCTTTCGTCTTTTGCCCAGAGGACGCGCCATCCATGATTTCCAAAAAGAAATTTACATTTTGATTCATCAGACTACAGGACAGTTTTCCACTTTGCCTCAGTCCATCTTAAATGAGCTCAGGCCCAGAGAAGATAGTGGCGTGTTCTGGATCATGGTGACTTGAGTGTTTACCTTGTATTTGTCAATGCAGTGACAAAATGTATTAACAGACAATGGTTTTTGGAACGGTTCCTAAGAATCGTGTCTGTTTTTAATGCAGTGCTGCTTGAGCCCCCAAAGATCATGGCCATACAATATTGTCTTTTAGCCTCTGGGTTTCCTGAATATTTTAATGATACTATGTGCTGTAGATCCCCAAATTATTTACAATTTTATGTTGAGGAAAATTATTCTTAAATTGTTGCACTATTTGCCTATGCAGTCTTTTAGAGTGGTGAACCCCTCCCCCTCTTTAGTTCTGCTTTTCTTTTAATAACCAGTCATGTTACTGATCTGTTGCCAATTACCCGACTTAAGTTGTGAGGTGTTCCATCAGGTACTTTATGTTTAACATTACAAAACTTTTTTGTTGTCCCATCCCAACTTTTTTTGAAACGTATTACAAAATGAGTGATTCAAAATGAGCATGTATTTCTCATAAAATAGTAAAATTGATCAGTGTTCACATGTGATAATTTGTCTTTATTCAATTTTTAATGAAATACCAGTTTAGATGATTTGCAAGTCATCACATTCTGTTTATAATTATATTTTATACAGTGTCCTAACTTTTTTGAATTCAACAGAATACAGTTTCCTCTAAAATTGATGTTTTACTCATGTGCAATTGTATGTAGCACGTTCAAGAGTAAGGGGCTTCAGTGAACTAATAATATTAGCCTGTGGGGGAAAGAAAACAACAACAGGGATTTTAGACAGAAAAATGCTCAATTACTTGCATAGTACTTCCAGTACATTCGATTAACCCTTGACACCATATCCAAGGCCAATTGCCTTAGGAAACTTTACGGGTGAAGCAGGATAAAACAGCTATTCTTTTATAAAGTTAAGAAGCAGTTACAGTATGTGTGAAACATAGTACAATTTTTAAACACCAGACATAGCAATTTTTACACGTGGTGACAAAGAATTCTTAAATCCTTAAGGCTACCCTAGCAGCGCTGGGTGCAAAGCAGAAAACAGGATGCCAGTTCATCACAGATCCCTCTAAACACACACACACACAGCAACACTTACAATGTGGGGATGGGGAAGTTAGAGAAAAATCCATGGAGTGGATTTAACCCATGACCGGACATATGAGCAATGCTAACCACTACACCACTGTACCATGCTTTAATACTATTTATTTAACAAAGTCTAAAAGAATGCCAGAATAAATAAAGTTTTCAAGCAGAAAAGGAAGTTTTGTAACTGGAAAAATATTTTACAGCATTTTGTTAATAAGTTCGGTTTTACTCTTAGCAGGCACGCACCACAGATTGTCTCCCACCCAGAAATAAATCAAGCACTCTCACTCTCTGCTTTAAATGCTTCAAGCTGGATAAAGAAAACATACTGTAGTCTAAAATTTTAAATTGTTTTATCCAGGAGCAATGACTTTGCTAGACCGAACAGTAGTGCTTAAAGTAAGTTCAAAGGGACAAGAACACAGCTCTGCAACCTCATTGCTAAGGACAAACAGAGCAATTCAGCAGAGACCATTCTTTACATCCACTCTGTAAAACCTGATACATTCAGTTTCTAAGCATCTTATCTGGTTCAGGGTTATTGGGACTGGTGCCTATAAACTGTTTCTGTAAAACCAATCAGAGTCCTGGGAGAACAAAACACTGACTGGTGAATAGCTGGAGCCACTAAACAACTGGATTTCCAGATTCAGTCTGGTACAGCAATGAGTGCTAAAGGAGGGCAGTGTTAAACTACTGGTTACTTAGTGATCTTTAGTCTTCTTCTTCTTCATCCAGCTACTCCCGTTAGGGGTTGACACAGTGGATCATCTTTTCCCATATCTTCCTGTCCTCTGCATCTTGCTCTGTCACATCCACCACCTGCATGTTCTCTCTCACCTCATCCTTAAACCTCCCCCTACCTCCAGGCACGCCTTCCTCCTCTTCTTCTCCTTCGGCCAGCAGTAGCCCAATTTCCCCCAGCACCCTGTTGGCTAACAGTACTGGTGGCAGCTGTTGTTAACCCGGGCCTTGACCAATCCGGTATGAAAATCTATATTGTTGTCCACATATTGATCTGTCTTATGACTTCCTGGTATAATCCTCTCCATTTACCCAGGCTTGGGACCGGCATGAAGAAACACACAGGTTTGTTCATCTCCCATGTCTAAAGTGCAAATGATATTTTGTTAGTTTATGTAAGGATCCACACTGTCAATTTATATAAGGATGTCTGCATTATAATTTGTGCCAGTTCACGTTATCATCCCACAGTGTACATATCTATTATGAAAGTGCAATTCCCCAATTATTTTTCCAACTTAAGCACTACTGAACAATGTAGCATATTAAGCATTGTTATAATTCTTCCAGTAATTGTATTTTAAAATGCAAGATACGCATTACTGAAGATAAACAGAATCATTATGAATATACAATATAACATCTGGTCCTAGAACAAAATTGGAAATGGAGGTACCAGAATTGGCCAGCAGATGGGGCTAAAACATAAAAGATCATAAACCGTATTAGAATGGTGTCACTGCTGTACTTCCCAGTCTTTGCATAAAAATACACAAAAACCTAAGAGTTTAGACTGTTTTATGATGTAATGTGTGCTTACTGCAGAGTTCACTACCAAGTCTTACTTTTGAATACTTTGGATTAACTGAAACGTCTAAAGAAAATACTTGATTAGTTTTAACGGTCCTCATTTGTACATTAGGATTATTCAAACTGAAGTAATAGAATGCTGTCTAATGTCTTAGATCTACTTACATGTACAAATTAAAGCTAACAATTCATTCTTCATTGAAATCAAGGCAAACACAAAGTAAATCCATGAATCTTTTGGTAGCTTAAACAGTAACAATGCAAAGAGAGCCTAGCTATCAAAACATTTTTATAAGTGCTGATATAAATATAAATGTCTTTTTTCAGAATACAAAGAAAAAAAGAATCAAAGAACTTCAGTGATACAAAAGGGAAAAAATCAATGCAAATCATATGTTCTTATTAATTATTACATTCTTAATTAGAAGTATCTGGATGAGATATTGGGACAGCTTAAGTATTTACTAAACAAGCGGCTTGATGTTCCATGTTTTATGTGTCCAGTACTTGATTTTCCCTTTATAAAAATGTAATTTTAACAGTAAAATATTACAGTGTCATATATTAGTATATAGAATGAAACAAAAGAATAATATCTTGTAAAAAATATTTTCTTCTTCCTCAATTGTGCTGCTTTTGGAGCACAAATATAGGCAAAATACAAAATATTTATCTCTGTGATGGAAAATCTCAGAGCAGTTTTGCTTAAAATTAGAAGGTTTCTAGCACTGTGCAATGCTAATAAAATGTGCCAAGCTTCATTCTGATTAATTGTTCATTTTTTACTTATTGTGCAATCATGAAAATCCCCTTCAGGAGGCGCTCCCTTGGAGCACTTTTAGCCACAGGCTCATTCCACAACAGTGTGATAAGAAGCATCTCGAGGGGTCTTGTCTGCTCACTGCTATCAGGCAACAATGCTTCCTCCTTTTTAAATTCATTTTGAAATATTTTCACAATACTTATTAATGCGTTCGGCATGGTGGCGCAGTGGTAGTGCTGCTACCTCGCAGTAAGGAGACCTGGGTTCGCTTTTCTGGGTCCTCCCTGCATGGAGTTTGCATGTTCTCCCCGTGTCAAGCCACCTCTGGGACAGGAGTACACCATATCCAATGAGCTGATCAAAACAGTGTAAGGGGAAGAGGGGTAATCAGATTGAGAATGCCTTGAGCCACTGCTAAAGTTTCCACAAGTACAAGAGAAGACCCGCCTGGAAAAACAGCACACATATAGAATTGTCTGTCTTACAAAACTACAGGTCCATCCAGGTTGTATGGTGTGAACTGTCACACTCTATATGCTTTCAGTTATGGCACTAGCTATTGGCATAATGTTTGAAGATGAGAGCTATTAAGCCTACTTCCCTGTTTGCATGTTTACTCTACTCTACTACTCAGGCTGGGAACTGAGTTCCTTTCTCAGCTACGTCAAACATGACTCTGACAGGATGGCTACAGTGACAGCCATGCCAAGGTGAAGTCTGAAGGAACAACTGATGGAAGGCAGTGGGCTGTATATGCCAGTGAATTGCAGCTCTGAACTGTATATCCCCAATGTTAATAAATGTAAGAAAAGGCACTTGAAAGCAGAGACACAGCTGTAACATATAACTTTGAGTCTACAGGAAAAGAATATGCAAGATCAAAAAAGGGTTTATGTTTTAGGGGCAAGTTGCCTATCCACAATAAAACACTGCCATTTAGAGGACAAGATGATAGTCTCATTGTTCTCATTCCCCCTCTCTCTTTCGTCCTTAGGTAAATAATATCTGGCACACCAAGTGATTCTGAAGAATGTACTACTGTTGCATTCCTGAAATTATTATTAGAGTACAGTTACCAGACACTATGAAATTGGGAAGGTGAACTGTTAAGTCATTAGCACAGAAGTCCAAGGATTATGCTAAAGTAATAGAAGGCATTATAGGAAGGAGAAGTATAGAGCTTGGCAGGGCAGGCATGGGCAAATACTAAGAAACTGTATTGACTTTAGAATGGATCTAAAGAGTAACTGATTATGTACAGTATGTAATAGCCTAGGCATAAAAAAATTCTGCATTAGTACTCAGCCCTCTGAAATTAGCTGGTAGGGTGTGCTGAGAGCTTTCCTTCTATAAAAGTAAATAACCTAAAAAATTCTGACTCCTTATATGCCTGTATCCTTCACCTTCTCAAGGCATGGTTAAAATCACTTGCATCCCATTTTAGGGTTCATCTCAACACTAAGCCTTGGTCTTGGCCTTCTTTGGATGCCATTGTGTACAAATACATCTTCAATGGCAGTGTGAGTGTTCTTCTTTCACTTTGGCACATGCCAGACTATTCTCCTCTCCCACTGTACTTGGATGCAAGTTTTCCAACCTGGTAATCCCTTGAAAACCAGAAAATATTTCCCAGGCTTAATTGAAGTGGTCAAAGTTGGCAGACACTTCATGCTGGTGCTTGGCCCATCCAGTTGTAGACATACAGACACATTTCAGGATTGAGAGGAGCATTTTGCACCAGAAATATTTTATCACTTTCTCTTTATCAGGAGCTTCATTCTTAGTAACCCTGCTAGAAGAGGTTAGCTTATTCCTTATTTAAATCAACCCAGACTTTTCTCGGTTTCTTCTCTCTTGCTCCTAAGAGGTACAAACAATGATATTGGTGTATTTGACTAACACTGGAGAGTTTTGCAATAATCTGTTTTTACTTTTGATACCAAATAAGGTGCTTCCTGCACAATATACAGGTAAAATTCTGTTACAATGAATTGCTGGGACCTAAAAATATTTTGTTGTAATGAAAATTTCATAGTAATGAGATTCTGTATTTGTCACTATAGTGCTTTCTTTAATTTGCTTGCAGGCATTTGCAATCATTTCAGCAGCTTCTTTCACATTAATTTTAATCTCCTCCTGTCTACAGGTTATGCTAATGAGAATTTTTCTCAGCATTTCCTTGTGATAATACACTTTCAAGGTGCGAATGATGCCCATATCCAATGGCTGAAGCACTGCTGTGCAGTTGGGTGGGAGGAATTCAACACAAACATTATCTAAATGTGGAAGCATGTTGTGGGCAGCACAGTTATCAATCAGAAGCTGAATCATCCTTTTCTTCTTCTTCATTTTGTGAGGTTTCTGAACTCTTTTGGGACCCACCCAATGGGAACGACACGCTGAAGTGCATCCTGAAGTACGATTGCTGCATCTGTGGAAGATTGTTTGTCCGTTGCCGTGGCAGGGCAACAGCAGGCTTACAGCACTTCAGTGAAGTGTCATGGAAGCAAATCCTAAAAGATATTGGTTGCGCTATAAGTCCCTGTCTTACACCCCAAAACACAAGGCTGAGTCTCAGTACTTTAGCAAAACCAGCTTTATTCAGCTTGAAACAGGAACAGCACATTTATTTATTATAATGTGATCTATAATGGGTTGGATAATGGATGGATGGATCTACCACTCTCCTATACGCAGACACAGCAGTCAGGCAGGATTGTGGCCAGGTTAGTGACCAAGTAATACTGTTCTCTCCATTTACAATGTTCCTTGCATCACCCATTGAGATCTTTTCAGAGATATGAGCCTGCTTTTGATCCGGCAATGGATAAACAGTCTTCCACAGACACGGCGATCGTACTTCAGGACACTCTTCGGCATGTTTTCCACTTGGGGGAGGTTCCAAGAGAGTTTAGAAACCTCACATTTTCTTGAATGAATGCTGCATTAATAGGAATGTTTCTTGAATGAGCATCATTGAACCACATAAAAACTGCTTTTTCAACGTCTTCAAACGCAGCAGTTTGCATACGTTTGCAACCCGAGATTTTTCTTCTTTTTTTGCTCGGTCTTTCAAGAAAGTTGACAGTGTTGATGGCAAAATTGCAAATTCACTTTTTTCTTTTTGCCGGAATTGAGAGGTGCAAAAATGTAAAGTTTTTTTTTTTTAATATGAACTGTTATCGTTTTTTCATGTCTGCCATTTTTATAAGAGGGTGACAATGAATTAAATTCCAATGGATGTTTTTCAAATGTTGACGACCAGAACTAACTGCTCTGTGGATGATTCATTCAGGCATTTCAAGTTCTTTTGGGCACTTCATTGTAATGAAAGTATCTGCTGAATGTATTTCGTAGTAACGAGATGGGGAAACTGTCGAGACCATAAAAATACTTAGTTGTAATGAAAATTCCATTGTAAAGATATTCATTGTAACAGAATTTTACCTGTATTTCTCTGTGCTATCATACTATATAAAAAATATTAACAACTGTTAGGTCTAGGTAAATAATTACATATCTGAAACCTTCTGTGCAGCCTCCATAAACTCTGTTAGCTTTTTCATAACATCCTGGATCACTTTTAAATGAATCAAGCCAGCTTTCCCCCTGGGATCTACAGAAATAAGATATATGTAACACTGGATTGGTTCTGCATGCTGTTCTTTGCTCTTACTTTGCCTCTTGGCTGGTTTCTGCTCCAGTAATGCATGTTAAAATGAGAGAGGGATATGGCAGTCTGATCTCACTGTCAGACACTGTCAGCACTATTATATCATCTTCTTTATTGATGGTCTTTTCTCCTGGACATAGAAGAACCTCTTGTTGACCTTCTTGTAGATTCAGTAAGTAATTTGGGATAGCCATCTCCATTGGTTTCTCTTCATTAGCCAGTCTGAGTCTACAGTCTCTTATAAGAAGGTCCTGTCCAAGGATATATGTTCTTGTCCATGGTGCTACAATCTTTGTGGTCTTGCTCATTTGTGGAGAAACTCATGCCTCATGCAAGTGATGTTTTAGGGTTAATTCATGCTTAGAGAAATGATAGTCTTACCAAGTGAGCCTTTTTCCACATATTTTTCCTTAATTGGCTGCTTCATTTATTTTTCTGAGTTTATAGCCATATCTAATTTATTTTGCAATTCATGCATAAACCATTTTAATGTAATGCAGCATATTACTTTATTTAAAACCGTTCAATTTTTCAAAATCCACCAATAATAAGGTATTAGTTGCTTGGTAATTGCAAAAAAAATCCTTGAGCGATGTACAGAAAATAAAATTATAGTAAGCATTAAGGTTGCTTGATTTCAAAAGAATACTACGTAAGCTGCAGCATGTCCAACTGGAGAATCAGGGAGAGTTGATTCAGAATTAGAAGCAGAACAGAAGTTGAACTGTGGTAACAGGAAATGGTTCACATTAGGGCAGAATTTGAGTCTAAGTGTTAAGCAGCAGGACTGAGAATAAAAGACATAAGCAAAGAGGACCTCACTTTGACAAAATGAACAAATATTTTGCATTCATTTTTGTTTAATAGGTTCTCCTAAATGAAGCATAACTGGAAGCAAAATATAATTAAGTGTATATTCTTGCACTTTGCTGATTGACTTTGTCTGTGGCTAAAGCAAATGTTAATTATGTTAAAAACTTTCTTCTTATAAATTACCTGAAGCTGCAGCACTCAATAACTCTTGTAAGTGCTGTGCTGAACCCTTTGCCAGACAGGAAGCCGAAATGGAAGGACAGCATGAAAGGAAGCATAACCCAGCTTGGATACAACTGAATCACTCATGCAAAAGGAAGAATTAGTGAATACTGTGGGGCAGTTGGCACATCAAGAGTAGTTCCTCTGCCAATATGGTTGGTGGCAGTAAGGACACAGAGGGATTCATAGGAATCTTAGTCATAAGGGATAAACCTGTCAGGGTCCTTGGATGCCACCTGAGATAGGTGCAGGGAGAAGGACTCCCTGTTTCTAGAGGCTTCCATCTGACCAGGAAGTGCTTCCATCAGGCTATGCCCAGATACTGGAAGTACATCCGGGTATAACATAAAAGCAAGCCATCTAAGGCAGAAGGCAAAGCTTACCTGGAGAAGGGAAAGGAGGAATTTGAACTGGAAGATTGTTGATTGCTCTTTAAAAAGGTATTTTTGTGAAATAAAACCTTTGCTTTGCACCAGAGACAGTTTGGTATGTTGTGTCTGAGGTTTTGGGGCTCAATGGTGCCCTTTGTCTTTTACACTCTTTAGAGACTGTTTTCATTTTGTTTTTTGAAAAAATCTTTTTTCTTACAGGCTGCACATTCTCACTTTTATTCCTTGATTTTAAAATTCTCATCTGATAGTAAAGAATCCAATTCATTAAAAATATGAAAAATATACTCTGTATTTTTTATTGAAAACAATGGCTTATATTTGAAGCCATCCTGTAAGAAAAGACATCTAAAATGTGTGAGACTTGGTTTATCTTATGGTCTTTGTCGCCATTTACTAGATAAAAAAGAAATAAAACATTCTTGATGATGCCTTACCAATATTCAGGAGTTTTCCAAGGAAACAGCAGAAGCACCTGACTACTATTGAGGACACACAACTGCTTCTCCTAACTTTAAATTGTCTTTTGATATGAGGTACACGATGACAGACAATAGCAAACAAAGATCATTGAAAATATCTCAGGGTACTCGTGTCACATAATCCACATGTCAGATCATCTTGGCATTTGCCCTCAATGGGAAAAACAATGTATTTTTACTAAAATATTATTAAGTAAACCACTTCTGGAAAATGCTCACATTAAGACAGGACTCTTGACCAATGAACTGGTGCAGAGGTGGATTTTCAGTTTAAAAGTCTAATCCTACATGAAAGGGCTTTTCGGTTGTGGGCTACTTTCTTTTCAAAAATATTTTTGCAAAATGGCATGCATTTTGCACATTGTGAGCATACGACATTATGCGACAAGAGTATCCTAGTTGTATGGATATTTTTGATTTTGTTCGCTGTTGTCCAGCATTGTTTACTGCATGCTTTTATTCAAGCAAAAACATTGTTTCCTACATTCTCCATGAAAACATAAAATTCTTTTTTTTTTTCTTGGCCACCACTACAAACAACATAAGGCAAGTGACATTTAATCAAATATATAGTTTTTGGGTAGAGTATTGCTATAATCACCTCTCTTGCCTTTAAATGTCACAGGACACCTATAGGTGACCAGAAGATCTGTAATACACTGACTTGTAATCTAAGAACAGTATCCCAGACATGCAATGTAAAACAGATATATTATCACAGATGTAAAGCATGTCATTGCCTGTGTGTAGTATCACTGAAATATGTGCCGCTAAGTTCTTTCTACAGTTGGTGGACGAGCCAAAGCATATCTGAGGCAGTTGTGGTGACAGAGGTCAGGAACACCACCTATTCTGAGCCAAATTCAAAGGTAGTTTACAAGTCCCATAGATAAAGGCATAAAAACCTACAAACATTCTAAAGGTAGAAACTAATGAATAATTAATGCCATGTAAACAAATACACTAGGGTAAAAAAGACCACTGTACCAGTCTGTGTCAGGCGCAGCAGTAGAAATAAAGGCTAAAACATTTGTAGACTGACATGGCCCATCTAAAATAAAATGAATAAAGCAGGGGTCCCCAACTCCAGTCCTGGAGGGCCCCAGTGGCTGCAGGTTTTCATTCTAACCCTTTTCTTAATTAGCGACTTGTTTTTGCTGCTAATTAACTCTTTTTCCTTTCATTTTAATTGATTTTTTTAAGGTTTGTTCCCCTGAATTTTTTCGTCATTTGCTCTAAATTACTTCATCTCTTTCCTTAAATAGCAACTAAACTGTAAAGAAATGTGAAGTGAGTGAGGCAACAGAAGACCAGATAAGTCAGGATCTGAAATTCCAACCAATTGCTTAATTAGGCGCAGAGTCTCATTGTTAATTAAACTCGTTCTTTAATTCTGTGGCTTGTTGCTGCTCTCATTGTGCAATGGCACACATTTCCGAAATCTTTGATTTTCTCTTTTCTAAGAGCATTGTTAAAATGTTTTGGGGGCCTGAGCAGATCGACATTCCTGAGACCTTCACATTTCTTCTTTTCCAGATATTGTATGATTGACACCGTTTAATGGTCATGTTTTGGTCCATTTTATATCTCATTATTGTTTGGCTGCTAAATAAGGAAAAAGAAACAATTATGGGGTCTGAGTCTTCAAGAGCAAGTCAATTAAAATGAATTCAAAAGAAGTTAATTAGCAGCATAAACAGGTCACTAATTAGGAAAAGGGTTAGAATGAAAATCTGCAACCACTGTGGTCCTCCGGGACCGGAGTTGGGGACCGCTGTAATAAAGAATGTGTAGCCTACTACAGTAATTCTTATTAACTTATTGCATGGTTATAACCAACCCATCTGAATTAGCATCACTTTAAGAGAACACCTAAGACAATTTGTTGTATTTTACATTGGGAGATTTTACATTCCCATGGTGCTAGCATCATGACAGTAACTAGCCATCTCAGGACCCATTTGTATCCAAAGGCAGGAAGATAGATTTAGTACAATGTTAGCATCTAAGTCTCCAGATTTGACTGAGAGGTACTGAAAGGCCAAGAAGGCAGTTACTAAAGCAGTAAGGCCTGCAGGAGAACTTTGCAGACACTAGAGGGAATAACTTTCAGGTGGTATTGACTGAAGGTATCTTTGACATGTGGAAGGAACATGTTGAGGAACTCTTACACCCATTTAATGAACATTCCAGGGAGAAGTCATTGCAGAAAAGGGATACTCGATTGGGTCTGACTCTGTGGTGAAGTCACTTCTTCTATTAAAAAGCTCCTTAATGACAAGAGTGCAAAGGTGGATGAGATCTGAAATGACGAAAGCACTGAATATTGTGGGGAGGTCTTGGTTAACATGTCTTATCAGTGGTGTGGAAGGTGGGGGCAAGAGTTTTGACAATGACAAACTGGGTTGATTGACTGAGTTAAGTCAAGTCAGTTTAACATGGGCATTAGACTCTGTTTAGAGTGGGCAGGTCAAGATTTATGATCGAAATCTGTATATGTCTGTCCAGCCTAGAGTGTTGAGACCGCATTTCTCACACAAAAAAGCAAATGGAGAGCATTCAAGTAAATAAAGCGCCTGTGAAGCACCAAACTGCTAAAATTATTATGATTTTTATCTGTCCTTTCTAAAGTCAATTTTGCAAAACATTTAATATCCTTACTTTCTAACTTTGTGAATTAAAGACTCATTTAAACTAAGAATGATTAACATCATAGGTTTTGCTAGACAATACTGATATTTTATATCGGTTGAAAAAATGAAAAAAGTGATTTAGGAATGAAAATGGACATACTTATTTAATATACACTACAATTTAAGATTAATTGAAATTCATTAAGCTTTCAAAATGATAAAAGAAAAACCTTAGGGGTAAATTTATGGGAGAAAAGAAAGGTTGCTCCAAGAAACTGTAATTGAAACCGTATAAAAGATTCGATTTATTGACTCATGCGAGGGTTAACTCATCTAGGTCAAGGAAAGCCAAGAGAACACACTATACATAATTTTCTGGCTGGTACTTTGCAGAAGATGACAACTGAGAATTAATACTTTAATATCTACTGTGCCAGGCGTAGGCACTTCATGGTTTTTTATGTTGTTAATGGAATGTACACTCTGGATATAATTTTAGAAAAAAAATATGATCATTCATAAATCCATTTATAGACTTTGAAAAAAAATGTTTATCCATAAATGCATCCTTAATTTGCTAAAGGCTGAAAATGAACTTGAACCCAGTCCTGCAAATATATAGTGTTAAACAATTAGACACAAAACCTTATTGATCTGATGGAGTTTTAGTGCTGTCACCTTGTACTTTCCACAGACTAAGTCAAAAACTAAATCTGGATGCTATCTGTGTGCTACCTACACATTCTCCTTGTGTCTGCATGGACGTCTCTCCATATACCCCACAACACAAAGGTATGTATGTAAGATTCATTGGTGGCACTAAACTGGATCAGTGAGTAGGAATGATTGTGTAGGCAAATGTGTGTTCTGTAGCAAACCAATACCATGTCCAGAGCTGGTTTCTATCTTTTGCTCCCTGCATAACTGAAATTTGAACAGTCAAAGTAGAAAATTGATAAGGAGAAGATGGGCAGACTAAAGGGGTTTTAAGCCTCTGAATGCAATCCTTTCAAAAAAGATGATATATTATGTCATATTAATTGGAAAAGATCCAATATGGAAAGATATGCACTTTCTACCTCCAGGGCATAACAAATTTCAAGTGGGTAGCTAGTCAGTTAAGCACATTAGTGCTGCTATGTAGGTAGATAATGCCATGTAGTTGCTAGAATATTAGGTGCTTCCCAGCTTCAGTCATTTGGAAATAAGGTTTTTAATTCCAACTAACTTCTCAATTAGATTCAAACATCTCAAAATTAGATGTTCTAGTTAATATAACAGATGAACACGTATTGATTGTTATGGAATTAAGACTACATGTTACAGATTTTCTGTTTAACTGAATTATATAAGTTGAATTTTAGAATATGTATTCTTAGTAATCAAGACTGGTGAATGGAGTGTCATGTTATTTTATATAGGTCAATCATCTCTGAATCTAGAAACACTTCAGATGACTGAGGGAATTTTTTTCAATGTTTATGCATAATTAAATCATTTATTCTCTTTCTGTTCTGTGTGCTGACAATGTCCTATTGTTTACAGGGTGCAAAGTTGGTAATCACATAATTATATCACTGGGATATGGTCACGTTGTGGCTGTGCAATGTCATGGGACTCAAAAATTAGCAGATCTGGGAAAATGGTCGAACATTCACCGTTTTTATCGGTCCTACCACCATGTGTGGACAACAATTACTTGCAACTTTTCAGTGGCCAGTCATTGATGTCATCATATATTTATTCCTCCGTCTCTATTTGGAATGTGCATCAACACAAATAAGCAATATCTTACTCAATATAAGGGCATAAATGCCCATGTGGAGATAAGACCATTGCCGTTCAAATCACTGCCATGGAAAAAGGAGAGTCCCAGCAAGTGTGGCCTGATTTTCTTGACAACTGGTGCATTCATGTACTGCTAACTCCAATTCTTTATCCATGTTTGGCCAACAGATGTAACTGTGCTTTCATACAATTGATTTCTGGGTATGCTTCATGTAGCTTGATTGTTAATTTCCTCCTATCTTGTGGACTCCATTATAGTATACAACTAACTATCTTTAACAATTAACTGTGCTCCACTGCAAATATATTATTGTCTTGTTGGCTTGACATGTTTACATGTTTAGCTTCCTTAAAAAGGCCCTATTGAAGTATAGGTTCAGATCCATGACTTTATCTGACTGGCCTTAACTGGAGTGCTATACATGAGCTTAAATAGCCCAACATATTTGCAGATTTTCTAGGTTTTTCTTACTCTCTCCTCATTGTGAAAGATGACTCAAGATACTGGAATTTGCATGTGGTGTTTCTTCTTTATACATTAAATTATATCCATATGAAGATCATGACAATGCCCAGTGCTGAACCTATGCTGCTACCAGCATCAAGGCACCCCCCCCCCCGTTCGCCAAACAATCCCAGCAAGGGTTTGTGTTATGTCCCAGTTGTAAGTGGTTTGCCAAAGAGGTACTGATGAAACTTACTCAAACCATAGATTATTTCTAATGCTTCCTTTTCAGATCTTGGGTAGCCCTGCTCAGCTTTTGTAAAAACACATGACAAATATTCAGTTGGTCTTTCTGTTCCATCCTCCCACCTGTGGAGGAAGACTACCCCTTAATAGAACAAGGCATCACACTGTAACAATTCGTCCCGCTCACTAACACGAGCCGATTGCTACCGCTAATCTGTCCTAGGTAATCGCAGATGATAAAAGGATAGGCCAATATCACACCCCAAACAATTTCCTTTACACCCTTTATTCTACCCGGTTCAGTCCCTTAATGCCAATACTTTATAGCCCCCCAAAAAACCAATAGTCAAGATCTATCATCAAATAACGACTATATTACATACAATGAAAAAAAGAATACAATCTCTTACCCATGCACCACACCCCTGCCACCATAAATAACCCTTATTCTGTAGCGCCACAAATATATACATATATTTACACAATAACAATATTAATTCCCCCAGTTCCCCCAGAGATGATAAATAGATCCACAGATGTCCACTGTTCTGTCCCGCAACTGCCGGCAGGCCAAACGAGGAGTCCTGAAAATTGCGGACTACTAGCACAATCACCTCTTCGTCATAAAAGACATACAGTCAGTCTTGCGCCATGATACAATATAAGTCCTTTGAAATAGCTCACCCGAGTCTGTAGGAATTAGCAGAACGTTTGATTCCCCGATCAAAAAAATACCTTCTGACAGGACTGTAGGAGCTGCAGGACTGTAGGTGGAATCTGCGCCTCCGGATTACAGTTTTACACGTGCAGACCGTCAGGGAAAGAATGGCGGCGGCTTGGCAAATATTTACTCGAGCCGGTTAAAGTGTAAAGATGTTAGTTTTGGTAAATTTAAGTCATTTGAGTATCTCGCCGTTGTTATTCATGGAGATTCTAATGTTCTAGTTTTATCCATGTATAGACCTCCTAAATTTAACGCGTCTTTCTTTGAGGAATTTTCAGACTTGATGTCAATTTTAATTACGAACTATGACACATTCTTAATAGTCATTGACTTTAACTTTCATATCGATAATCAGTGTGACCTAAAAATAAAGGAATTCATGAACCTCCTGGACTCTTTTGATTTGAGACAGCTCGTTAATCAACCTACACATAAAGCAGGTCATATGTTAGACTTAGTAATTACCAAAGGACTAAAAGTTGATGTGAAGCAGATCATTGATATTGGTCTATCAGACCACTTTCTTCTACTATTTAATATAGAAATAATGATAGAAAGCATTCATGAGAAGCATGTTGTTAAAAAACGCTTCTTTGACTCATCAGCAGCTTTAAAACTTACAAACATTCTAACCAATCAGTCCATTTATAGTGCCAACTATAATAGCGAGGATAATGTAAGTAGTAAGGTAGAAAATTTTAATTCTAAAGTAAGAGCTACTGTTGACATATTGCACCTGAAAAGACAGTTAAAAATCTTCTAGCATTGTTATTCCATGGAAGACCCAAAGAGTGTCTGATTTAAAAAGAACATGTCGTAGAGCTGAGCGTAAATGGAGGAAAACTAAACTAACTATTCATTATAAGATATTGAAGGTTAAAATAACAGAATACAATAACACAGTCCGTCTTGAGAGGCGTTGCTATTTCTCTAAGATTATAAATAACAATGCTAGTAATCCCAGAGTCTTATTTTCTACAATTGATCGTCTGTTAAACCCAGGTAACACAAAGGAATGCCCCCAAAATACTTCCAGTGAAACCTGTGAGAACATTGCTGTATTTTTCAATCAAAAAATTAATGATATTAGAAATAACATAACAATAACCCTAACCCTAACCCAACACTGCGGAACCTCTTAAGCCCCAGTACTCCATTATAAACAAATTAAATTCTTTCACCAGGATAGATTTACCTGATTTACATAGAATAATCTCTCAACTGAATCCCTCCACCTACGTCCTTGACCCAATACCAACAAGGTTTTCCAAGGAAGTATCAGGTGTGCTAATTGATAATATTCTTGACATAGTAAATTTGTCATTAAATACGGGGGTCTTCGCAGACTGTCTTAAGACTGCTGTAGTTAAACCCCGACTCAAGAAAAATAAACTTGACCCTCTGCTTTTGAAAATTTTAGACCCATCTCTAACCTGCCCTTCTTAAGTAAAGTTCTAAAGAAGGCAGTCATTATGCAGTTAAATGACCACCTCAATAAACATGCTATTCTTGATAAATTTCAGTCAGGTTTTAGAAAAAATCACAGCACAGAAACTGCACTCGTTAAAGTAGTAAATGACTTGCTGGTAAATGCAGACAGAGGCCATTTATCTGTTCTCATCCTTGTCGATCTCAGTGCCGCATTTGACACCATTGATCATAATATTCTTAGAAATAGCCTTAGTCAATTGGTGGGCCTCTCTGGTAGTGTCTTAAATTGGTTTGAATCCTACCTGGCAGGGAGAAAATTCTTTGTTAGTTGTGGTAATTACAACTCAAAGACACATGATATTCTATATGGTGTTCCACAAGGCTCTATCCTGGGTCCGCTGCTTTTCTCAATCTACATGCTTCTGTTAGGTCAGATTATCTCAGGGCACAACGTGAGTTACCACAGCTATGCTGATGACACACAGCTGTACTTATCAATAGCACCTGATGACACCGACTCTCTCGATTCACTAACACAATGTCTTACTGGTATTTCTGAATGAATGAATAGTAATTTTCTCAAGCTAAATAAAGAGAAAACTGAATTTTTTGTGATTGGCAATAATGGATTCAATGAGGTTATCAGAAATAAACTTGATGCATTAGGATTAAAAGTTAAGACGGAAGTAAAAAACTTAGGGGTAACTGTTGACTGTAACCTGAAATTTTAAATTGCATATTTATCAAACCACTAGGACAGCATTTTTTCACTTAAGAAACATAGCAAAAGTTAGACCTCTTACAGTATATCATTGAAAGATGCTGAGAAATTAATTCACACTTTTGTTTTCAGTCGTCTAGATTACTGTAAAGCACTCCTCTCAGGACTACCCAAAAAAGACATAAATCATTTGCAACGAGTGGAGAATGCAGCTGCTAGAATCCTAACTAGGAATAGAAAATCTGAACACATTACTCCAGTTTTGATGTCGCTACACTGGTTACCTGTGTTTTTCAGAATTGACTTTAAAATTCTGCTTATGGTTTATAAAGCCTTAAATGCCCAGAGGGGACTGGGCAGTCTAATGGTCTGGAATCCCTACAGATTTTATTTTTTTCTCCAGCCGTCTGGAGTTTTTTTTTGTTTTTTTCTGTCCACCCTGGCCATTGGACCTTACTCTTATTCTATATTAATTAATGTTGACTTATTTTATTTTTCTTACTGTGTCTTTTATTTTTCTATTCTTCATTATGTAAAGCACTTTGAGCTACATTTTTGTATGAAAATGTGCTATATAAATAAATGTTGTTGATGACCGTGCCTAAGAGGTCATTAAAGGCCTAGATTTTGTTTTTTGTCCAGGACACTCGCAAGCCCAGACACTCAGACTCCTTGCTCGGTCTCTCAAGAGCCACCATTGACACCACGAAGATCACAGCATCATCGGCAAAATCAAGATCAGTGAATCTTTCTGTGCCAACAGATGCCCCACAGCTACTGGACCCCACGACCTTACCAAGAATACACCCCTCATGAAACCCAGAATCAACTGGGAAAAATGCAGCACTCACAGTACCAGTGTACAGGCTAGCCCTGATATCCAGCAACCTTGAGGGGATCCCACGAAGTCTTAGGATGTCCCACAGCTTTTTGCTTTACAAAAATCGACAAAGGCTGCAAAGAAACTCTGCCAATATTCAAGTTTGCACTCCATGAGAACCCTCATTACCAGGATACAGTTGATGGTAGACTTCATAGGTGTAAAATCAGACTGTTCCGGTCAGGTAAGTGAGCAAATGATCACGGATTCTATTGAGGACGACCCTAGCAAGGACCTTACCCGGCAGCGAGAGCAGTGTTATGCCCCTGGAGTTGCAGCAATTCAGGCAATCACCCTTCCCCAGTCTCCCAAATGGAAGCAAAGATTGCTTGCAATGCCAGGAGGACAGCATTACCACCAGCTTGGAGAAGTTCACCTCGGATGCCACATATCCCTGCAGCCTTCCCGACACTCAGATGGTTCACCACCAGTGCAATCTTAGTGAGATTGGGTGGTTCACAGCTAATTTAAGGATCAGCCTCAAGAACCGTGGACTCAGAGATATCCAACATCCTAGCTGGAGGATCAGTTTTAACAGCTGCTCAAAGTAGCCAGCCCAGCGGGTCACAACTGGGTCACAACTAAAATATTAGGTGTTTAATTAATTCATCTATTACTTTTTGTTTATATGGATTTTAAGATAAAAAGGTGAGCAGGAGGATAGTTAGAAATCCACATTTTTCTTTATGTAAATGTAGCACCCCTCAGCTTTTACTGAGGCAGCTGACCTGAGTTCAGTTTTTTATTTCATTCAAATAATAACTCTAAATATGACCTACTTATTCTACTATCATTCTCAGCACTATTTTTAATGAACAAATCTGTGTCAATAATATAACAAACTAATACTATAGGACAAAACAATAAGCTAATATTTTTGGCAGTTAAGTAAAATAATTTACATAACTTTACCATGAACTGCACCATGGAAACCCATTGTAATGAAATTCATGGAACCATAAAAATAATTTGTTATAACAGAAATTTTGTGATAATGCGTATGAGGAAAATATATATACAGTGTACTATTGTAACTGGAGTCACTGGTGATTCGCCTTTTCTAACAGCAGCAGCACAAGGACAGCTCTGTAGCTGCCCCGCTGCATCTGGTAGACATTAAACTAAGGGCAAAACATTAGGTTGCCCTCTGCAGGATCAGGTTTACTATGTAATGTGTTTCTCACACACGCTGTTTAGCTCATTTAACATGGGGCCTTGATCCGCACTTTCTTGCACTCTCCTCATCTACCACAGTGGTGATTCCAAGCTGCTGGTGTTCTTCCATTCTGAAGATGGAAGCTAAAGCAAGACGATTGCCCCAGTATTGTGGCTCCTATCTTGTGTGCATGAGAACTGAAGTAACATCTCCTATTTTGAATGAAGTCTTGAGACTGTACCTGCCTTCTCTATACAGTAATAAAGTACCTGGACCCACCTTCTTGTCTCTCATGCAACTCTGTGACCCAAGTTTGACAATACCTGTATAAAAAGCAGAACTTCCTAAACTGCAAAAAATATTTTATTTGAAAATGAGATGTTTGCTGCGGTGGGCTGGCACCCTGCCCGGGGTTTGTTTCCTGCCTTGTGCCCTGTGTTGGCTGGGATTGGCTCCAGCAGAACCCCGTGACCCTGGAGTGAGGCTATAGCGGGTTGGATAATGGATGGATGGATGGATGAAACGTTTGGTTTAACTTTTTTTTATACAGTACAATTACAGTTCAGGTATGAATACATAATGAAAATGAATCGTCCGATGTAACTTTTTTTCAGTGTAAACTAATGCAATTTCTCTCTTTTTTGTTCATTTGCAAAGAAAACTTTGAGAAGCACTATGAAAATTGAACAGTACAATATCCAGACACTTCAGAACTACCCATGCTGATGCTTGGTGGAGCATCGAATCAGAATTTGGCTATGTGTGTGATGTTGCACCTACAAACTCAGAGTCTTGTTGAGACTACTGAAGACCGAACATTTTGCAACAAACTGTCGCTTTCTTTTGGTCTAACAAGAAAGAGACAGCTGTTGCAGGGTTCCCAACACTTGACAAAAGTGTAGGTGCGGCATTAATTATTTTTTGCATTGTGTTATCTTCAGTGGCCATTTTTGGTCAAAAAAACATTTGTTGTACTGAAATTTACATTTTGTTAAAATGAAATCTTTTAAACATGATAAAACATGATGTTGTATGAACGCTTGTCTGGGCCAAGAAAAAAGTATTCGTTATTCTGAAAATTTAGTTGCTTCTGTATCCACTATAACAGGATTTGACTTGTATATATATCCCACATCCCATAGAAAATCAAAAATTCAGTAGATTTAAGACCAACAAAACAATTTTAGTGTTTACTCAACAGTTCTTTCTCTAAAAGCATTAATGATTAAACCAGTAACATCTACTTATTTAAACCTAAGCCAGCTAAAAAATAAATAGAGTAAAGAAAAGAAAAAAGTCATATACAGTTAGGTCCATAAATAGTTATATATACAGAGACAACTTTTTTCTAATTTTGGTTCTGTACATTACCACAATGAATTTTAAATGAAACAACTTAGATGCAGTTGAAGTGCAGACTTTTAGCTTTAATTCAGTGGGTTGAACAAAAAGATTGCATAAAAATGTGAGGCAACTAAAGCATTTTTTTAATACAATCCCTTCATTTCAGGGGCTCAAAAGTAATTGGACAGTTGACTCAAAGGCTATTTCATGGGCAGGTGTGGTCAAGTCCGTCATTATGTCATTATCAATTAAGCAGATAAAGGCCTGGAGTTGATTTGAGGTGTGGTGCTTGCATGTGGAGGATTTTGCTGTGAACAGACAACATGCGGTCAAAGGAGCTCTCCATGCTGGTGAAAGAAGCTATCCTTAAGCTGCAAAAACAGAAAAAACCCATCCGAGAAATTGCTACAATATTATGAGTGGCAAAATCAACAGTTTGGTACATCCTGAGAAAGAAAGCAAGCACTGGTGAACTCAGCAATGCAAAAAGACCTGGACTTCCACGGAAGACAACAGTGGTGGATGATCGCAGAATCATTTCCAGGGTGAAGAGAAACCCCTTCACAACAGCCAACCAAGTGAACAACACTCTCCAGGGGGTAGGCATATCGATATCCAAGTCTACCATAAAGAGAAGACTACATGAAAGTAAATACAGAGGGTGCACTGCAAGGTGCAAGCCATTCATAAGCCTCAATAATAGAAAGGCTAGAACGGACTTTGCTAAAGAACATCTAAAAAAGCCAGCACAGTTCTGGAAAAACATTCTTTGGATAGATGAAACCAAGGTCAACCTCTACCAGAATGATGGCAAGAAAAAAGTATGGAGAAGGCGTGGAACAGCTCATTATCCAAAGCATACCACATCATCTGTAAAACACGGTGGAGGCGATGTGATGGCTTGGGCATGCATGGCTGCCAGTGGCACTGGGACACTAGTGTTTATTGATGATGTGACACAGGACAGAAGCAGCCGAATTAATTCAGCTTGCAGTCAAATCGATTGGGCGGCGTTTCATGATACAGATGGACAATGACCCAAAACGTACAGCTAAAGCAATTCAGGAGTTTATTAAAGCAAAGAAGTGGAAAATTATTGAATAGCCAAGTCAGTCACCTGATCTTAACCCAATTGAGCATACATTTCACTTGTTGAAGACTAAAGTTCAGACAGAAAAGTTCACAAACAAACAGCAACTGAAAGCCGCTGCAGTAAAGGCCTGGCAGAGCATTTAAAAGGAGGAAGCCCAGCATCTGGTGATGTCTATAAGTTCAAGACTTCAGGCTGTCATTGCCAGCAAAGGGTTTTCAACCAAGTATTAGAAATTAACATTTTATTTCCAGTTATTTAATTTGTCCAATTACTTTTGAGCTCCTGAAATAAAGGGATTAAAAAAATGCTTTAGTTGCCTCACATTTTTATGCAATCTTTTTGTTCAACCCACTGAATTAAAGCTGAAAGTCTGCACTTCAACTGCATCTGAGTTGTTTCATTTAAAATTCATTGTGGTAATGTACAGAACCAAAATTAGAAAAAAGTTGTCTCTGTCCAAATATTTATGGACCTAACTGTAAATGACACCAGGTTGCAGGCCTGCTACTTGCTTGCAATTGCAGCATTACTCCACCACTGACTCCTTTACACTAATAAAGCACACGGAAATTGGTCATTCCCAGCAGAAGCAAGCCAATACTCGTATCTGCCTGTGACACCCTGTGTAATGGGAATTGGAATCACCAGCCTACACTCTAGGTGTCTAGTATGTGGGACCAAGCGTGACCAGGATGATGGTGTAAGACAGGGAGACTTGGACACAAAAAGGGTTGGGTTTTTTAAAAAATAAAGTGAGGTAGTATTTACAGGCGCAGTTAAAGAAAAATCAAAAATAATGTTCTGCAGAATTTATGTATTAAAACACAGTCCAATTCCGCAAAGGACACACAAAAACAGTAATCAAATGGAGCCCAGAAATGACTATATACAATATTTACAGTGTTTCCTGAAAGTCCCAAATGAAAAAGTATACTGAACACAAACTAGTGAAATCCAAATATATACACAAAAGCAAAATGTGAAGCTGTCTTCCTCCACAGTGATCCAAGTAAGGAAGCTGCTCCTCCAAACAGTGTATAATACATGATTCACCCAAAAATATTCAAAAATACAGAAAAAAAATGTATATACAAAAATAAGCAGTGCACCACTAACCACAACCCAATAAATACCTCCACCAAAGCTAATCGAGAGATATTTATATATACACGAAAAAATATTTACAAAAACAAAGCACAAGCCGTAATGCTGTTCTGCCAGGTACATTTCTCTAAGAAGATCTAGTCAGAAAGAACCTCCTCTAGAGGCCATGATTCCCTTTTGTATTCGGTGCCCCTACGCTGACCAATTAAACCGGCGTACGTCATCCCTCCAAGGGTACGCAATGACATGAACGCGTTTGCGAAAAGCGGCGTCTACTATCCCACATAATCTATACTAATAAAAGGCAAAGCCCTCACTGACTCACTCACTGACTCACTCACTCACTCATCAATAATTCTCCAACTTCCCGTGTAGGTGGAAGGCTGAAATGTGGCAGGCTCATTCCTTACAGCTTACTTACAAAAGTTAGGCAGGTTTCATTTCGAAATTCTATGCGTAATGGTCATAACTGGAAGCTATTTTTCTCCATATACTGTAATGGAGTTGAGCTCGATAGCCGTGGGGGGGGCGGAGTTTCGTGTGACATCATCACGCCTCCCACGTAATCACGTGAACTGATTGTCAACGCAGTACGTTGAAAACAAGGAAGAACTCCAAAAAGCGCTGAAGAAAACATGCATTATACAATTGAGAAGGCATCGAAATAATAAGAAGCGAGCGAATGACACATACAACCATATTCATGAGTGCAGCTACTTCGGAAACAAAGCACGGTGTAAACCTAAAGTTTAAATTAAGTTCATAGACAGGCTGCCGCTGGCGTTAGTCATGCCCACGGCTAATGCGGGATACAAGTTTAATGAGAGGATGCAGGATATAAACGAGAGTTTTGATCACTTTGTGACTAAGTTAAAATTTCTGGTGAAGAGCTGTGCTTATGCAAATTCCGAGAGACTGTCTTTGTGGGGGGATTAATAGTTAAGGCGGGTGGGGGAGTCACGTCATCATCTCACCTCCCATTCACCTCATTTCGCTCTGAGCTGAGCTCTGCAACTAATGCAGTCTTGCGGAACCAACTTTGTCACGCTGCCACCAAATACTCACAGAAAAATCCACAAGTTAATACACACGCTGTCTCTAGAGTTTCTCCACACTCTGAATCCTCCAGGCACTACTTACAAAAGGTTACATTGACAATCGTGTTACGTTATTTTTAAAATGTTTCCTTTTCTTAGCACAAGCACAGCTGAGAAGCTTCGATGCATGTGCTCCATAACGCGTTAAAGCAAAGGGGAACTTCTGACAATGTATGATTTCCTGGTACATCGATTACATTGATGCACACATCAGAGCTATGAAGAAATGTAACAGTCGGAAGAAAATGCATTGCTACAACTGATTGGAGGAAAATTTCATTCAAAAACACTATCTAACGGAAGCCTTGATAAAAGCGTGGTTTTGTGCACATATATATGTATATATATGTAGATGTATATGTATATATACTGTATATATGTGTGTATATATATATATATGTTTATGTGTGTGTGTGTGTATATATATATGACAGCAACACTCATGACAATGTCAATCATGTTACGTTATTATTAGAATGTTTCCTTTTCTTTTTCATTACTTCTTTAACACACTATTTCTCCGCTGTGAAGCGTGGTTATTTTGCAAGACAACCATGGAAAGCACGCCGGAAGGGGCGTGGATTCACTGAGCCACCGACAAGCAAGACACCTATGGCGCACGCAGGAAGGAGCCACGTCCACTAACTCCTGGCACCTCCGAACCACGTTGACTGTTCATAGAGGCATGTTTCTCGCGGAGGTGAATCGCCATATGCAGCGTGTAAAACGATTTGCAAGGGGTATCCCATGGGATCCTTAAAACAATCCTTTCCAACTGAGGTTAAAACACAATGAAGTAAGCAGTCTTTAAAAACCGAGTTTTCGGTTACGACGCACGACCACGCGCACCATAGCAAACTGTTTTACACCCTACATACAGCAATTCACATCTGCGACAAACATGCGTCTTCTTCACTCACGGACAATTATATGTTGCTCTCTCCAGAGTTCCATCTTTTCATTCACTTACTGTTGTATTCGCATACCAACCCGTTTTAGACAGCCGTGTGTTTCCAGAAGTGTTTAGCATTCAATTAATAATTATGCATGAGATTGAGCGTGTGTCTACCTGGCGCAGAGAGGCGTGGGTAAGCCGTTGAACCCCATTCGGGCTGCAAACCGTGGAATTCCCACTAAGTGCGACTCATACGCTCCCACTGATTACGTCCCTCCCCTTTGTACACAAAACTACTACTGTGGTCGGGTGTCTTGGTGGATTATATATAGAAAAGCAGCCAAAACCGCACAGAGCAATGAAAAGTCTACGTGAGTCACAGATGCATCTGGACTTTGCAAAGACGACAACGACTCAAGTAACGAGTTGGAGGTGGGCACATGAGCGGGCAGTGCATACTGAACGAGAAATCAGCAGACTAGCATGACGGAGGGAGCTGAGTGGACGTCCTTCTCTTCTCCTGCCGTTCCACACTCCACGCCTGAGCGCAGTGCACTCGCATCCCATCGTCTGGCAGGAGAAGGCGCGATGGGGGTCTGCCAGTTTTCAGTCACGGACGATTGTGTGTTGGTTCGTTCCGTGCATTGTTACAAGTTGCTTTTCTTGCTGATTTATTACATTACCGATTTTTCAAATGTTAATTTTCTCCCTGTGCTTAAAAATAATTAAAAAATCGGCCTGATTATGCGGCGTATGGTATGCCGCGGGTTGGCTAGTTACTATAAAAGTCGAGCAGCCGGCGCGCGCACACGCGCGCATAGCTGTGCCATCTTTTCAGATGCAGACTGTGCTTCTGCCTTTAGTGAATGTAAGCACTTTCCATTCTTTTCCTCCTTCCCCTGAGCTACAGCTCAGACAACTACGAACACGGGATCCCTATGCTAACCCGGGCTCACTAATATTGAGGCACTTTGCACTTTCTTTTGCTCCTTTAGAGTTATGATGTCGCGGGAGACGTGTGCAAGTGTGGAGGACCGAAAATGCCGGTCAATGGCAAGGCTGTCTCTCCAGTCTACATGAGACCCACCGTGACACTCCCCAAAAGGCACGAATATCGTCAGCGAAGATGTCTGTCTGCACTATATAAAATAAAAAGGGAAGTTTCCTTTCTTTAAACTTTTTTGTCCTTTTTATCCCAAACAAATGTCTCTCTCTTTACACTACAGAGGACACTAAACACATTTCCTTTAATTACTGGTAATGCCAGTAAGGCACATTATCACACTGCCGTGGCAAGTGTTAAGTCGGCTGCAATAGTTGGTCAGCTGCAGCAACATCCAACAGAGACGACAAACTTCAATGCCCTCAAAAATCTCTTTTGTTCAGCCTTTCATGGATGGCGCTCCACAGTTGACCGGTTTACTGTTCTCGACAGTCTGTTTAAACAACAACATGACCACGTATTCTCTCCCAACAGTTAACTCCATGTTGGAATCAGCTCATTGGTACATAAACTTCTGGTTGAAGTTTATCATTGAAAACAACCACATTTTGTCGACAATTTTACCCGTCCTTCTGCCATTTCTCTCCCCTTTTCTTGTTTTCTCTCCCTGTCTGACCTCTGACCTGCACCCTCATTTGGTACCATCCAAGTAAATAAAATAATCTCTATATTTATATAAAATCATACATCTGTCTGTATGTCTGTCCACTTTTCACAAGAGAACTACTTAATGGATTTAGATCAGGTTTTTTTGTATAATTTCCTTGAACATTCCGGTTGATTTTGTGACTTCCTTTTATTGCGCAATGTATCATAGTTCACTTGTGGTACCGATTTATTTGCGCAAATCTGAGAAACATGCAGTGGGCCCAAGGCAGGGGGCTGGGCCCCTCCTCGCTCACATGCCAGCCTCAGGGAGTATCTTACCACCACTTAGCTAGCGAACAAGAGAACTACTTAATGGATTTAGATCGGGTTTTTTTCAATAAGTTGCTTGAACATTCCGGTTGGTTTTGCAACTTCTCTCATCGCGCTAAGAATCATAGTTCGCTTGCAGGAACGATATATTCGCGCTAATCCAAGACAGAGGCTGCGGGCCAAGGGGAAGGGGAAGATTGACATCAGGTGTGCTGTCCTATTTCACTACTATGTGGGCGGAGCCATGGGAGATGGCTAGTTTAACATAAATACCAGTGTTTACTTTTTAAGTTTAAAACATTCTAAATATAATTACATAACAATTTAATAACATGCAAAATAAATTAAACTGTTTTAACCCAATTTTAATTATATCATGACCATTGCTAATACCACCTCCTATAACTCCAGTTTTAAAGGGTTACATAAAGAATTAATTTTTTAAGGACTGGACTGGGTGTACTTCTATTTCTTGACTAAAAATAAACAAACTCTGTGGCAAATATTGAGTTGACGATATACTGCTCTGTATCTAACTTCATAATTTTCAGAAATTCACATCTCTGCTTAATCCATTTCAGAGTGTCAGGGGATTGGAGTCTATCATGGGATCACTAGGTGAAGGGAAGGACCATGCACTGGAACATTCCTGTTCTCTTATTCTGCCATTAATAATATAAAAAGCTCTAGCACAGATAAAAACTCAGGAGGTTCTTCCAAATTGTGCTCACTTTAATATCCCAGCTGTTTTTTAGTTACTTTATAATTGAATAATATAAAGAGGTTTTTCCACAAATAAATGCATTATATATTGACACAATGTACTGTAATTATTGAGTTTACAATATGCTTTAACAATTTCAATTGCAATTATATTATAATTAGTTCTCATTATTTGGAATAAAGTTAATTTCTACAGTATATGTAATACACAAGGATCATAAAAACAATAGATAGATAGATAGATAGATAGATAGATAGATAGATAGATAGATAGATAGATAGATAGATAGAGCAGATTTAAAAAAAAACTTAATTATCTGCATAGTAGTGCAGGTAAGAATTTGGTAACATATGACAATTCTATTACTCCTACTACTACAACTATTAAATACAATAAAGTTTCATGCCATAAGGTGACTGGTGGCAGATTACTTTTTTTTTTTATTAATGCTAAGCATTATAATATTAACTCTGCATCATGTCTGCACTTCACTCTATCCACAATTAACCAGAAACTAATTAGGTGGAAAGAGGCAAATTAGCTGTTCACCACTAAGGCAATCTGCCAGGATCTGAATCTGTCTAATAATATCTAGATTGTCCTAAGCTTGCAAATTTGCTGTTGTCTACTGCCTCTAACAAGAACGCAGATGGCTACCGGAATGATATAAACATAAGTTAACTCTGGGAATGATAATAGCATCATTTCACTTTTATTATGCATGAAATATACATATTTTTGCCCTGAGTATTTTAAATAGCTTCTCTTCTTGGACTGGTACATCTGCATCTATATTAGATAACAATGACAGCTCATCCACAAGGGGTTCTGTCGTGATGCCTGATCACTTACTAAAAACATAATTATTACACATTACATTGTCAATCCCACACAATGTAAGTGCCAAAACTGTTGAAGTGCTGGCACTGCACTGGAATTTTACTCAAGGTTCTTTCCTCAAGATTTCAGGAATCATGTAGAGGTGGTATATAAATTGGGTAAAGGATGGAAAAAGCGAAGGTGAATATATCAGCTAAGCTCATTTATGTTTTGTATTAAATAAAATAAAGTTATATATATTTAAATTCTTGTTTATCATTGCACCACAAAGTGACATAAGTCAAATCAATATGTAACAAGTAACAATTTTACTATTGTGAAATACTATGCCTACTTTTCTTACTACTATTACTACTACTACTACTACTACTACTAAAAAAATTTAGATAAAACTTAAGTTCTTTCACTGGATGGTAATTCTCCAAGGCAATATGAACAAATCTTAATTATGCATTTTTAAGCTTTAGTTTTGCCTAATCCAGATAAACCTTAAGGGCTTTGTTGACACTGACCTATTCACCACTAGTTGTCACATAGTGATGGTATGTCAGACTTGGCTCCTCCAACAATATTACAAAATCACTTAGTTTATTAATGTTCAAGATAAAGAATGTCAGTTGATTAATTTATATAAACAATAATTGATTTCTATGTATGTCTATCTATATGCTAATGCCAGGCTGTTCAAATCATTCTTTACTAATCCTTTATTCAGAACACTGCACCATGGATCTAAATAAAACTCAGAAATCCAAAAGTATAACTAACTCTTAAAGCTATTCATTGGTTCCTGACTTTAAAATCATTTCCTTAACACTAAAAGTTGTAAATAGCTTTCACACACACACATACACCTTACCTTATAAAACCTAACACCTGCATTCCCACTTAAATCATAAAATGCCGGTTTCTGTAAAATTTCCATAATACATAAAAGTATTGTAGAACAGATATAACTCTGTTGGTTACTGGAACCACTGCACCCATGAGTCCTATTTTGCTATAAAAAGGCATTTGCGCAATGTACCTCCTGGGCTACCTGTTTTCTTGAAAAGGATAAAAATGATCCCACTATTGAAATCAAGGACAATGTGCCTCTTCCTACTGACCTGGATAAGATAATTTAGCGTTTTTCCAGTTCTCAATCATCTTACTTTTGTTCGGGTTCTATAAGTGTTGCCTTCATGGTAGCCAAAATATTTACGTTTTTTACTTTCCTCCTCATATGTTGTTCATCCCTTATGCGGTGAAGACACGTTATGTCAACAGTTGTCTCAGTGTTGCTATCTCAGTCCTCGACAATTTTTAGCTATCCCAGGGTCTCTCTACAATAAATAGATGGTAAGCAATGCTATTTTACAGCTCTATAGCTATGAATTTAAATTCCAGTCCAAACATTGTCTGGAATTTATACATTCTCCCCAAATCCTTATTGTTTTTCTGTGGGTATTCATAGTTTCTTCTGCATCCCAAATACATAAATATTATATTCATTGTTTCCCTACTGGTCATGTTTCCATCCTTGTACCTACGTTTGTATGGATAGAGGTCAGACTTTCTACTATCCTATAATGGATCAAGCTTATTTGTAAAAAATAATCCATCCATCCATTTTTCGACCCGCTGAATCCGAATACAGGGTCACGGGGGTCTGCTGGAGCCAATCCCAGGGCACAACACAGGAACCAATCCCAGGCAGGGTGCCAACCCACCGCAGGACACACACAAACACGCCAATTTAGAATCACCAATCCACCTAACCTGCATTTCTTTGGACTGTGGGTGGAAACCGGAGCGCCCAGAGGAAACCCACACGGGGAGAACATGCAAACTCCACGCAGGGAGGACCCGGGACGCGAACCTGGGTCTCCCAACTGCGAGGCAGCAGTGCTACTACTGTGCCAGTTTTATTGCATATCTTCAATGCTTTTATTTACTGAACTCCTTTTTGTCAATCTGCAAATGTTTAAAGCTTTTAAATGTGAAATATGCTATCTGAAAAAAAAATCTATTTGGTCTATCTCAGTTTTGGCTGTTACCAGTCAGGCATTGAACATTACTGTAAGCATTTGCCTTGGTTGAGTTTGGATTCATTTCTGCGGTTGAAGCTTTGAATTAAAGGCTTCATAGTGGCAAAGTTTCAAGGATAGAAGAAATCCAACCAGAAATGTTGACAGCAGTGTGTCTTGTCAGGGAGTGTTGGTTAAACATGCCTCTTTAATATTAGCATCATGCAATAAGTTACCAAGTAATGAAGTATCAGTAGTCCATTGGGAGACTTCACAACTTCACTTAATGTGATTTTGAAAAAAATTAGGTGAATAGAATTGGTGAGCATCTTGGACTGAATAGACTGTTCTTGTCAAAATGTTTCTAATGTTCTACAAAAAAAAAGCCTTGCCTTTTTGCTGTTACTGAAGAGCAGTCCATGCTAGGACAGCATCCTATATTCTTTTCTATTTACAAGTGATATTGTTCTCTTGGCCACATTGATCTCTGGTGTACACAGCTCAGTGTAATCTGGTTGGAATTAAAACTAGTATCTTTAACACTCCAGGTTCCTTTCTATGCAAGAATCATGAAAGAATCTGTCCTAAAGGGAAAAGCCCATGTACCTCTGTGTTTTAATAAATTAATCAATGAGGCTGCAAGTTTGGTGCAACTGCAGATGATTTGCAAATATTGTCGGGAAGTATATCTCCCTGAGATGTAAGATGTAAACTTTCTTAAGTATTCCATAAACATATTATAGTCCTTTTTCATTCACTTTGGCTTTTTCTGGTGCAGGTTGTGGCTCTCAAAAAGTAAAAAATGCAGATATAATCACCTGGATAGAACAGTTGTAGGTGAGGAGTACAATAATTTTGATAATAATAAAAACAAATACATAAACAAATGAATTGTTGTGAATTGATGTCTCCTCGTATCTTCAAACCTGCAATGTAAAAATAGGAATTAGAACCTGGTTGGATAGGTGGATTAACATGTTCTAGAATAGTATATATTTTATATTTTCTAAAGCTGATAAGATGTTGACTGAGTAATTGTTTTACTTGAACATTTACTTGAACATTTGACCAAATTATAAATGTAATACAATAGGAGGGAAAACATAAAGCTGACCAAATAATATTTACTCATCTCCTTGGTAATGCCCTAACAGCAGCATTTCTTCCAGAGAGTCGTAAACACATGGCTCCATTTTTGGGCCTTGTTTTTCTGTGCTCAACACATATTTTGGCCACACATAAAGCACTTTGGCAGGATTATGTTTTAGGGTACTGTGGTAAATTTGGGTTTCAGCATGTCACAAAGTAGAGCAACATCACAGAGATGTCACTGATTAACATTTGCATGTGAACTCCTTTACTGAAATATAAACGGTTCCAGATTCACTAATTGGACCCAGGTTCAAGAAGTATGTTTTTTTTGGAAAAGGCTAAAAAAATGTTCAAAGTACAGTGTCCCCTGGATATATTAAGGTCCCTTTATGTTAAAAAAAGAGTTATGTTGCAGAACAGTGTGGACTCTTTAGACAGCTGTCTTCAATCAAATTGAAAACCGCATTTTATATCAGACAATATAAAAGCAAAGAGATCTTTAAGGGTGGGAAAATAATTGTTTTAGCTAATTATACAGTACAAATTTCTTTGAGTTGGAATAGATTTTCTGTAGGTATTCGGTCAGCTCATTAATAATCATGTGTAAATTTAGGTTTATAGTAGCTATACTTTGTGCCAAGGGTCTGCATTAACACTGGTGTGCTGAAATCAATCCAGAATATTTTCTGATGAAATTAGTCTTGCAGTTTATATGGAAAAAAGATTTAGGGAAGATTTTTCTATATTTCTTAATCAACCATTATCTTACACAGGGGCTAATGAGCATCATCACAAATCTATCCTGAATATTTAGTCATATTAGTTAATTTCCACATGGAAATTGTGTGTTGTAACTAGGGAATCCATTCCCAGACGGGTTTATCCATTCCCGGGAATTTGGGAATCCCGCATATCATTTCCGGGAATCCCAGGCTCCTGGGGATGACACAGAGCATGGGCATCTCACATGTGAATGGTTTTAGAACGTCTGACACTTATTTTTAATAAAACTACTGCAATATGTTGACACCAACAAAAAACTAATCTTATCTACAAGCAGTTCATGCTGTCATTTAAGTACATGTATCTAGTTCACGGGTGCCCACACTTTGTCGGCTTGAGAGCTACTTATAAAATGACCAGTGAAATGATCTACCTACATTAAAAATGTAATATATATATATATTGCATAGTTTTACTGTCATATAATGCAAAGAGTACGCTACACGTGTTTCGCCTTAATTCTGGGCTCATCAGGCATACACACTCACTGCACCCCTCTTGAGGATCGAACCTCAGCGTCAGAGGCTTTGCCTCTTTATGTTGTGCCACGGCGTGTGGTTCCTTTATTTGGCAGTATGTAGATCAGGGTAATTATATTCATGGCATTCGTAGTCTGAATCACAGTCTGATTGTATGGGTGGTTACCTACTAGGTAACGCTTGTGGTTGGTCTGCAAGTTGGCAAACATCCACCACAGTGCCCTCTTCAGTTTCGAGAAGCAGATCATGGAATGTTGCATAGTTTTACTGTCAAATAATGCAAAGAATGCCCTAATTCTGGGCCCATCAGGCGTACACACTCACTGCACCACCTCTTGGGGATCGAACCTTGGACGTCAGCATCAGAGGTGAAGCCTCTTTATGTTGCGCCATGGTGTGTGGTTCGTTTATTTGACAGCATGTAGATCGGGGTAATTACATTCATGGCATTCATAGTCTGAATCACAATCTGATTGTATGGGTGCATGTGGGATGACCAGTGTGATGGAAGAAAAGAGATCTCAGACTGGCCACCCTGTATGTCAATCAAGTGGCAAATGCCATAGGAAGGTTATATGATGGACTAAGATTTAAAAAAAAATTTTTTAAATGCAACACGATCTACCTGCACTACCTTTCTGATCTATCGGTCAATCACGTTCAACGTATTGGGCACCCCTGATCTAGTTAGTTGCGGTAATAAGAGCATATAAAGCACAACGTGTCCAGCGTGCAGAGTACGCCTTCCGCTGAGAAAGCACGCTCTGCCTTCACTGAAGTAGGCGGCACAGTCATCAGATACTGATACACTTGTTCTAAACAAGCTTGCCGTTGCTCTGAAACACATCTATTTCAGCTTTTACCGATGCATCCAATTCCTTGTCATTATTCTGTGATGGCAAGTTTCTTGGCACAGATAATGTGGATGCAATAGACTGATGCATTGCAATTTCAAGTTGCTGTTCAAAACTGTTGTCTGACAGACGTCAATGAAGTCTGCCCCGTCCCAGCATTCGTGAGCTGCAGAGTGCAGACTCCTCCCGGTCCACTGTGCTCAGTCTTAGTGGGAGCCAGGAGACTTAATTATTTTCAACTATAACTCTGTTATTTCTTGATCGATTTTTACACTTTTACATGCTATATATGCAAGCTTGGCTGTTTCCGGTTTCCCGGGACTGCGGGAATAAAAAATGTCCGGGAAGCCCAGGGATGGATTCCCTACTTGTAACCAGTCAGGACAAAGGCTAGAAGCAACTGTGTGACATGAAGGACAGGAGTGGTACCATAAGATGCCATAAGATTCCTTCTGTTCATGAGAAGAAATAGGGAACACCCTGAAAAAACAGTAGGTTTGCTAATTGTCCTGGTTGGTTAAATAGTAGTACCAAGAATAAGGAGAGAGGAAGTAACGGAGGCACTGGAATGAATGAAAAGTGGAGAGGCAACAGAATCAGATCAAGTACCAGAGTTTAGGAGAAGAGGGAGTAGATGTGTAGTGGGATCTACTGCAGAACATCTATAAACAAGAGAGAATATCAGAGGAGTGGGAGACAGTGTGACTGGACCCCTTTACAATTAGGCCTTTATGTATTTAGACAGTAATACAGTTTTCATAATTTTGGCTCTGTGTGCCATCACAATGGATTCGAAATTAAACAATCAAGATGTGATTAAAGTGTAGACTTGAATTTTTAATTTAAGGTGTTTAACAAAAAAATGGTGTGAACCATTTAAAAAAGGCGGACATTTTTACACATACTCCCCCAGTTTTCAGGAAGTCAAAAGTATTTGGTCAAACTAACAGAATCATGAATATAACAATCATTTTCAGTATCTGTTGAAAATATTTTGCATTCAATGACTGCTTGAATTCTGGAACCTATCACCTGTGTTGTTTTTACCCTACTAATGCTTTGCCAGGCCTTTACTGCAGCTGTCTTCAGGTACTGGTTGTTTGTTTGACTTTCTGCCTGCAGTTTTGTCTTGAGAAATTGAAATGTGTGTCCAATTGGTTTGAGGTCAGTTGATTGACTTGGGCATTGAAGAATATTCCACTTCTTTGCCTTGAAAAGCACTTGGTTTGCTGTCACATTTTATATATATATATATATATATATTGTCACAAACTCGAGACAGAGTCATATAAAGGTTTGGGGCAGCCACCCATATAATCTGGTTTCCTGGTTGCAAAAGTAGTTTTCAATGAATACAGCACTGATGTGCACAAAACCAAGTCCAAAACAGAACTGAGGGAATAGGGAAAAGGTGGAGGCTTTTAAAGGGGAAGACAGGAAGTGACGTCAAAGGGGTCGGGCTCATGTAGGGTTTCTGCCATTGGTGCGAGCTCTGACATGACATCACAGGGGCCGGAGCCGGCAAGTGACGTCAAGAGGACCAGGTGTAAGTAACCTGTAAAGAATGAGCCTGCCAAATGTCAGCCTTCTACCTACACGGGAAGTTGGAGAATTAGTGATGAGTGAGTGAGTCAGTCAGTCAGTCAGTGAGAGCTTTGCCTTTTATTAGAATAGAAATATATACAGTTATCTTACTTCTATAACCCTTGTGTTTATCAATAAGTTGTGTATTCTTTTTCTTAACCACAGCGAGTGTGCTTCAGTTAATGTAAGTCTGTAGACTGGAGATCCACCTTCTATAACAGAGAAAGCTAAGGTAAATAAGGTAGGTGCCTTGCCAAAGTACTGGATAAATTTCTGGCATTACCAAAGGCAAATATGATAATTAATTAATCAAATTCAAATTTATTTTTCAAATACCACATTACTATGAAATCCTCCTAGGTGGCTGTGGCATTGATTAATAATCATCAAAAATTCCTACAGTAGTAAAGGGAGTGAAGGAGAAGTTATATGCTGCAGAAATGAGAATGATGAGGTGGATGTGTGGATTTACAAAAAAGGGCAGAATAAGAGATGATGCAATCACAGGTACAGCAAAAGTGGGAGAGATACAGTGCATCCGGAAAGTATTCACAGCGCATCACTTTTCCACGTTTTGTTATGTTACAGCCTTATTCCACAATGGATTAAATTAATTGTTTTCCTCAAAATTTTACGCACAACACCCCATAATGACAATGTGAAAAAAGTTTACTTGAGATTTTTGCAAATTTATTAAAAAATAAAAAAATTGAGAAAGCACATGTACATAAGTATTCACAGTCTTTGCCATGAAGCTCAAAATTGAGCTCAGGTGCATCCTGTTTCCCCTGATCATCCTTGAGATGTTTCTGCAATGTAATTGGAGTCCACCTGTGGTAAATTTAGTTGATTGGACATGATTTGGAAAGGCACACACCTGTCTATATAAGGTCCCACAGTTGACAGTTCATGTCAGAGCAGAAACCAAGCATGAAGTCAAAGGAATTGTCTGTAGACTTCCGAGACAGGATTGTCTCGAGGCACAAAACTGGGAAAGTTACAGAAAAATTTCTGCTGCTTTGAAGTTCCCAATGAGCACAGTGGCCTCCATCATCCGTAAGTGGAAGAAGTTGGAAACCACCAGGACTCTTCCTAGAGCTGGCCAGCCATCTAAACTGAGCGATTAGGGGAGAAGGGCCTTAGTCATGGAGGTGACCAAGAACCCGATGGTCACTCTGTCAGAGCTCCAGAGGTCCTCTGTGGAGAGAGGAGAACCTTCCAGAAGGACAGCCATCTCTGCAGCAATCCACCAATGATGCCTATATGGTAGAGTGGCCAGACTGAAGCCACTCCTTAGTAAAAGGCACATGGCAGCCCTCCTGGAGTTTGCCAAAAGGCACCTGAAGGACTCTCAGACCATGAGAAACAAAATTCTCTGGTCTGATGAGACAAAGATTGAACTCTTTGGTGTGAATGCCAGGCGTCACGTTTGGAAGAAACCAGGCACCGCTCATCACCAGGCCAATACCATCCCTACAGTGAAGCAAGGTGGTGGTAGCATCATGCTGTGGGGATGTTTTTCAGCGGCAGCAACTGGGAGTTTAGTCAGGATAAAGGGAAAGATGACTGCAGCAATGTACAGAGACATCCTGGATGAAAACCTGCTCCAGAGCAGTCTTGACCTCCGACTGGAGCGACGGTACATCTTTCAGCATGACAACGACCCTAAGCACACATCCAAGATATCAAAGGAGTGGCTTCAAGACATCTCTGTGAATGTCCTTGAGTGGCCCAGCCAGAGCCCAGACTTGAATCCGATTGAACATCTTTGGAGAGATCTTAAAATGGCTGTGCACTGACGCTTCCCATCCAACCTGATGGAGCTTGAAAGGTGCTGCAAAGAGGAATGGGCGAAACTGGCCAAGGATAGGTGTGCCAAGCTTGTGGCATCATATCCAAAAAGACTTGAGGCTGTAATTGCTGGCAAAGGTGCATCAACAAAGTATTGAGCAAAGGCTGTGAATACTTACTAACCCTCACCTATTCTGTTTCTTTTCTCGGTACCCAAATGTGGCCATTGGTGCCACGGCCCACCTGCCAATTTGTTTGCCTGCCTATAGTAAAGTCATCCCTGATGGAGGATCACAGGAATCATGGGAAAGAGGGGTCCTTTCATCGGAGCAACGTTTCAGCCGTGGCATGGCCAAATGGGGAGGCAGCTAGATGGATGAGGTCTCCAGGACTCTAAAAATATCCAAACCTAATTATATCATATCATCTACTGTTAAACCGTACTTCTAAAATTTTTATTATTATGCTGTCTTAAGGAATTGTTCTGTTCTGTGTATATTGTATTGTATTGACCCCCTACTTTTGACACCCACTGCACGCTAACCTACCTGGAAAGGGGTCTCTCTTTGAACTGCCTTTCCCGAGGTTTCTTCCATTTTTTCCCTACAAGGTTTTTATTGGGAGTTTTTCCTTGTCTTCTCAGAGAGTCAAGGCTAGGGGGCTGTCAAAAGGCAGGGCCTGTTAAAGCCCATTGCGGCACTTCCTGTGTGATTTTGGGCTATACAAAAATAAACTGTATTGTATTGTATTGTATTGTACTTATGTACATGTGATTTCTCAGTTTTTTTATTTTTAATAAATTTGCAAAAACCTCAAGTAAACTTTTTTCACGTTGTCATTATGGGGTGTTGTGTGTAGAATTGTGAGGAAAAAAATGAATTTAATCCATTTTGGAATAAGTCCGTAACATAACAAAATGTGGAAAAAGTGATGCGCTGTGAATACTTTCCGGATGCAAAGTATCTAAGAAAGTACATAAAAGTAGGCTGAAGTGGTATGGACATGTGATGAGGAGAGAAAATGAACATGTGGGTAAAATAGTGCTGGGAACAACAACAACAACAACAACATTTATTTATATAGCACATTTTCATACAAACAGTAGCTCAAAGTGCTTTACATATTAAAGAATAGAAAAATGAAAGACATAATTATAAAAAAATAAATCAACATTAACATCGAATAAGAGTAAGGTTCAATGGCCAGGGGACAGAAAAACAAAAACTCCAGACGGCTGGAGAAAAAATAAAATCTGTAGGGATTCCAGACCATGAGACCGCCCAGTCCCCTCTGGGCATTCTACCTAACATAAATGAAACAGTCCTCTTTGGATTTAGGGTTCTCACGGAAGGGCTTGATGATGATGATGGTCACGTAGACTTCTTCCTTTTAATCCGTCCATCATTGTTGGAGCATCATGAAGCTTTTAGTAGGTGGAGGTGGCGCAGGCCACCACCACAAAGAAACCGGAAAAAGAAACAGAAAAGAGAGTAGGGGTCAGTACCGATTTTAGAGCCACCATGAATAGTTGTTATGATGAATTGAACATACAGAGTATCAGGATTAAGTTAAATTACGATTAAAATGAAGTTATAAAAAGGCCATGTTAAAGTAATGTGTTTTCAGCAGTGTTTTAAAGTGCTCTACTGTATCAGCCTGGCGAATTCCTATTGGCAGGCTATTCCAGATTTTAGGTGCATAACAGCAGAAGGCCGCCTCACCACTTCTTTTAAGTTTTGTTCTTGGAATTCTAAGGAGACACTCATTTGAGGATCTGAGGTTACGATTTGGAATATAAGGTGTCAGACATTCCGATATATAAGATGGGGGAGATTATTTAAGGCTTTATAAACCATAAGCAGAATTTTAAAGTCAATTCTGAATGACACAGGTAACCAGTGTAGTGACATCAAAACTGGTGTGATGTGTTCTGATTTTCTTTTCCTAGTTAGGATTCTAGCAGCTGCATTCTGCACTAGTTGCAAACGATTTATATCTTTTTTGGGTAGTCCTGAGAGGAGTGCGTTACAGTAATCTAGTCGACTGAAAACAAACGCGTGAACTAATTTCTCAGCATCTTTCAGTGATATAAGAGGTCTAACTTTACTTATGTTTCTTAAGTGAAAAATGCTGTCCTAATGATCTGATTAATATGTGATTTAAAATTCAGATTACAGTCAACAATCACCCCTAAGCTTTTTACCTCCGTCTTGACTTTTAATCCTAATGTATCCAGTTTATTTCTAATAGCCTCATTGTATCCATTATTGCTGATCACTAAAATTTCAGTTTCTCTTTATTTAACTTGAGAAAATTACTATTCATCCATTCTGAGATACTAGTCAGACATTGTGTTAGTGAATCAATAGAATCGGGTCATCAGGTGCTATTGATAAGTACAGCTGTGTGTCATCAGCATAGCTGTGGTAGCTCACGTTGTGCCCTGAGATAATCTGACCTAACGGAAGCATGTAGATTGAGAATAACAGCGGACCCAGGATAGAGCCTTGTGGAACACCATATTGGATATCATGTGTCTTGAGTTGTAATTCCCACAACTAACAAAATATTTTCTCCCTGTCAGGTAGGATTCAAACCAATTTAAGACACTGCCAGAGAGGCCCACCCATTGACTAAGGCGATTTCTAAGAATGTTGTGATCAATGGTGTCAAATGCAGCACTCAGATCTAAGAGGATGAGAACAGATAAATGGCCTCTGTCTGCATTTACCCGCAAGTCATTTACTACTTTAACGAGTGCAGTTTCTGTGCTGTGATTTGTTCTAAAACCTGACTGAAATTTATCAAGAATAGCATGTTTATTTAGGTGGTCATTTAACTGCATAATGACTGCCTTCTCTAGAACTTTACTTAAGAAGGCAGGTTAGAGATGGGTCTAAAATTTTCAAGAGCGAGGGGTCAAGATTATGTTTCTTAAGTAGGGGTTTAACTACAGCAGTCTTAAGACAGTCTGGGAAGACCCCAGTATCTAGTGACGAATTTACTATGTCAAGAACATTATCAATTAGCACGCCTGATACTTCTTTGAAAAACCTTGTTGGTATCGGGTCAAGGACGAGGTGGAGGGTTTTAATTGAGATATTATTTTTTGTAAATCAGGTAAATCTATCCTAGTGAAAGAGTTTAATTTGTTTATAACAGGATGTTGGGGTTTAGGGGATCCTTAGTGTTGGGGAGATATACTATGTTATTTCTAATATCATTAATTTTTGATTGAAAATACAGCGACAGCCTCACAGGTTTCACTGGAAGCACTTAGGAGGCATTCCTTTGAGCTACCTGGGTTTAGTAGGTGATCAATTGTTGAAAATAAGACTCTAGGATTACTAGCATTGTTATTTATAATCTTAGAGAAATAGCAGCGTCTCTCAAGACGGACAGTGTTATTGTATTCTGTTATTTTGACTTTTAATATTTCGTGGTGGATAGTAAGTTTAGTCTTCCTCCATTGACGCTCAGCTCTACGGCATGTTCTCTTTAAATCAGACACTCTTTGGGTCTTCCATGGTATACCAATGCTAGAAGATTTTTTCACTGTCTTTTCAGGTGCAACTATGTCAACAGCAGCTCTCACTTTAGAATTAAATCTTTCCACCTTACTATTTACATTGTCCTCGCTATTATAGCTGGCACTATAAACGGACTGATTGCTTAAAATGTTTGTAAGTTTTAAAGCTGCTGCGAATCAAAGAAGCGTTTTTAACAATATGCTTCTCATGAGTGTTTTTATCATTATTTCTATATTAAAAAGTAGAAGAAAATGGTCTGATAGACCAATATCAATGATCTGTTTTATATCAACTTTCAGTCCTTTAGTAATCACTAAGTCTAATGTATGACCTGCTTTATGTGTAGGCTGATTTATGAGTTGTCTCAAATCAAAAGAATCCAGGAGGTTCATAAATTCTTTTACTTTTAGATCACACTGATTATCTATATGAAAATTAAAGTCGCCAACTATTAGGAGTGTGTCATAGTTAGTAATTAAAATTGACATTAAGTCAGAGAATTCCTCAAAAAAAGACGCGTTATATTTAGGAGGTCTATACACGGATAGTATTAGAACTTGAGAATCTCCATGAATAACAACGGCGAGATACTCAAAGGACTTGAACTTACCAAAACTGACATCTTTACATTTTAATCGCTCGAGTAAATGTTAGCCAATCCGCCCTTTTTCCCTGGCGGTTTGAATGAGTAAAACTGTAATCCGGAGGCAGATTCGATTAAAACTGCGCGCATCTGAATTCAGCCATGTTTCATTTAGTGCAATAAGATCTATTTTTTATCACTAATAAGATCGTTGATAAAAACGTTTTGTTAGTTAAAGCTCTGACATTTAATAGTGCCATATTTAATGTTTCGGAGGTGCAGAGATGAGTACTATGTGCGTTATTGTTATTTGGAATAGGAACTAAATTATTATTATTAGCGCTCTGTGTATATTTTTGTTTAATCTGTGATCTGTTTTATAGTTTTAATACATTGTTCCTCTAAAATAGTGATTTTAATTAGATTATTGGAGTTTATGCCGTATTTCCTAGGTTTTCTACGTGCATTGAGATTGCTTATTACAGTATTAATGGTGTGAACTTTAACGGAAGACTCTATTAAACATTCATCATGTCCTGGCACAGCAGTATTATTTCGGAAGGGGTTAAGAGCAGAGATAGATAGTCAAGAAAACGAATTACCTTCGATATGTTTTCGGAGAGGACCCGGCCGAAACTGTTCGGATGCAGGCCATCACGCTTGAAGAGACGCGCCTTTCCAAAAGAGATTCCAATTGTTGATGAAGCCGACATCCTTCTTCTTGCAGAAACCCTGTAGCCAGTTGTTCAACCCTAGCAGACGACTGTAGTACTCGTTGGATCGTCTGACGAGAGGTAGTGGGACCGAAACGAAGAGCTTTGCCGATGGGGTCCTCTCCTTCGTGTCTCTAATCAAGCTGCGAAGTCAGCCTTCAGGATTTCTGATTGTCGGTGCCTTATATCGTTTACGCCGGCATGCAAGACGATTGATCCAACTGCCCTCTCCTTGTGTTTCTCGTAGACTGCTGGCGCACGTTTCATTACATCTCGGACACGAGCACCGGGAAAACAAGAAACAAACGATTTTGCATTAGGGCATGCGACATTAAGGTTTCTAACGATGGAATCACCTACCACTAATACATCACCAGGTGCTGAAGGCGAAATGGGGACGCGGAGAGGGTCAAACCGGTTCTGAGATAAAATGCTCGCCTGTGCCGATGGAGGTGCTCTGGCCTTGAACCCCGCCTGCATAGCTGAAATCCACCGAGGTCAGCAGCGCGCGCCCTACGACGCGGGGTGAGGTCGGCACAACGCGGGGTTGATGTTTCGCCGGTTCCAGATGGCAAGGACGGTTTATCCAACAGCCGGGCCTTCAGATTTCTCAGGTATTTCCGTCGGGACAGGAGTTTCTGAATCTTTTCATCAAGTGCTTGGAGTTCCTCAATTACGATTTCAACGCGAGTTACCCCACTGTCGGCCATTTTCTACTTCGTGCCCTAGGAGAAATGAGAGAGAGAGAGAGAGGTTAGAGATCCCGTGGTCCAGAATGGAAGTACAGGGTAAGAAAAAGTGAGGGAGGCCAAAGCAGAGGTGGATGGATGGAGTAAAAGAAGATTTGAAGGAAAAGGGTCTGACCAGGGAGGAGGTGTGCGACTGAGATGTTTGGAGAAAGTTGATCAAGCTAATCGACCCCACATAGAAGAGGGAAAAGATGAAGATGAAGAACAAATAGAAAAAGAAGTAGATGAAGATTTAATCATAGAATTGCTTATATTAATATGAAAGGAGTGCACCTTGAGAGCAAGTTTTACTTGACAAAGTTAATTAATTCTGTGTTAGGATGGGCAATGCTGCATGAGGAATGAGGATTGTAGTTGGGAAACTGGAGTTAAAAACACCTGAGTCATAGAAATGAGGACAGGGCAGTGGGGAGCCAAAGGACTAATGTCAAAATTTTTTCATTTTAATCCCTAACACAAATCAGCACCCACTTTTATTTTTGTGATTTCTTTGTAAATGTCACAGGAAACATGGATGTAACTTCAGGGTCATTATAATATGCACATCCTTGGCAAAATAGCTTGTCTACAATTGCTGATTATGTTAGATTACTTCAGAAATCATTACACCTTCTCTAAGGTAACATCCTTAACAGAACAAAAGAACAAATAACCGAATTGCCACCTAGTTACATGAAATACCAAAGGCAGTTTCTTTCCATCTTAATCCAAAAACATGCAGGTTAGGTGCATTGGCGATCCTAAATTGTCCCTAGTGTGTGCTTGGTGCGTTTGTGTGTGTGTGTGTGTGTCCTGCGGTGGGCTGGCACCCTGCCCAGGATTTGTTCCTGCCTTGCTCGCTGTGTTGGCTGTGATTGGCTCCAGCAGACACCCATGACCCTGTGTTAGGATATAGCAGGTTGGATAAGGGATAGATGGATGCTATGTCCTCCTGAATAAGAGAAGAGGAACCATCCGGCTTGTTATCAGCACTTAGTTCAAAAGCCTGCATCTCTGATGGTATGGAGGCATGTTATTGCCCATGGAATTGGCAGCTTGCACATCTGGAAAGGCACCATCAATACTGAAAGGTATATACAGGTTTTAGAGCAATATATGCTCCCATCCAAGCAACGTCTTTTTCAAGGAAGTGCCTTGCATATTTCAGCACGACAATGCTTACCCACATACTGCATCTATCACAAAAACATGGCTTTGTAGTAGAAGAGTTCGGGTGCTGGAATGGCCTGCCTGCAGTCCAGACCTTTCACCAATTTAAAACATTTGGTGCTCATGAAACAAAAAATACAATAAAGAAGACTCAGAACTGTTCAGCAGTTAGAATCCTCGTTAGAATGGGACAACATTCCTCTCCCAAAGGTCCAGCATCTGGTCTCCTCCATTCCCAGATGTTTATGGGGTTTTGTTAAAAGAAAAGGGGATGCTACGCGGTTGTAGACATGGCCCTGTCCTAACTTTTTTAAGTGTTGCTGCTACCAAAGTCAAAATGACCTTATTATTTTCTTAAAATGGTACATTTTCTGAGTTTAAGCATTTAATATGTTTTCTGTGTTTTATTGTGAATAAAATATGGGTTTATGAGATTTGCAAATCGTTGCAAGCTGTTTTTATTTACATTTTACATAGTATTCCAACTTTTTTGGAATTGGAGTTATAATACATCTTAAATACTTAAAGTGGGTAGCAGATGTAATAGGCAGCTACAAAAGTTGTTGTTATAATCAAAGTGAATGTGTGGCTTGTTTTCAGACATTACAGCTACCTTCCTTGTCATAACATTGCATAAACCAACACACTAAACACATACATATTTATTATACATTTTTAATGAAATTATTAGCAATAATTATTGTAGACCATACTCTTTTTTAGCTTTAACAGGGCATGTGTCTTACCACTGGCTTTTCTCTGTATCTTACAATGAGAATAAGATGTACACTTGTGCTTAAGAAGCGATCATTTAGGTCCTAACAGGAGAAGAGGGCATGTGGGAAAAGGGGAGGAGACTTGTCACTATAGCAACCTCTTTGGGAATATCCTTGCCCAGTGTGGTCCTTTAAATGGGAGTTGGGTCTCAGGACCAAAGGGACTCCGGGGCCCAGCAAGAGTATTGTTTGGAGGCATGAGCTCAGGGAATTCAAAAGGCATTCCTGACTGTGGAAGTTAACATTTGGATGTTTCAATAACTACGTGCTGGCTGGAACTTAAAAGTTATGTCCATCTTGGTCTCAGCAGTAGGCTCAGTGCATAGTAGCAAGAATTTGAATGGCATGAATAAGGAAGAAGATCATTTTGAGGAATGGTACAAAAGGTGATGGAGAGGAGCGTGATTGGTGCCAAATTTTAGGTGGGCAAATACATAAGGCACCCTACCAGTGATTCAATGATCTTTCCCCACTTACTGTCAGTTGTAATCAACATGTTGGAGCAGGAGGTACACAGTAGTGTTGTGCACTGAATTATTATAAAATTTTTGATAAATGACGGAGTCATTCCATCTCAGATTTATTTGAGACTTAAAATCAGTTTGGGGATGTGTTTCTCGCAGTTTAGAGTGTATAATACAAATAATAAGACAATTTATTTATATAGCGCCTTTCCCATGCTCAAGGCACTTCACAGAGTTTAAGAAGGAATAGCAGGGCATACAGTATATAGCATAGTACTAAACCAGATGAATAAATAAAGAAGAGTAAGATAGTAAATTCAGAGAAAAAGCCTAACAGACAACATAATTGATGGTCTAGCACACACACATACAGGTTACATGAGCATTTTGACAGAGAGGTAAACTGAGAGAAGAGTAATAAAGTCAAATAGAGCTAAAAGCCTTCCTGAACAGATGTGTTTTTAGTTGTTTTTTACAAGAATTCATGGAGTCTGTTGACCTGAATAATTTTGGTAGGTCTTTCCAGACTTTGGGCACTATACAGCTGAAGGCCCTGTCACCCATGGAGTGTAGATTAATGTGGGGCACAGTAAGATTGCCAGAATCAGAGGACCTTAGTGGACAGACAGGCACATAGTGATGGAGAAGGTCACTGATGTAGTTTGGCAGAAGGTCGTTTAAGGCTTTGTAGGTTATTAGTAGAATTTTATATTCAATTCTGTAAGACACGGGAACCACTGAAGGCAGAGCAGGATGGGTGTTATGTGCACGCTGCTGCTGGCTTGAGTAAAGACTCTTACAGCCGAGTTTTGAATAAGCTGGAGCTGTGATATAAGATTAGAAGGGGCACCTGCCAGTAGGGAATTACAACAATCAATGCAGGATGTGATAAAAGCATGGACAAGTTCCTCAGCATTAGAAAAGGAAAGGAAGGAGCGGACACAGGATATGTTACGGAGGTGAAAGTAAGAAAGTTTCTTAATGTGAATTATGTGGGTGGAATAAGAAAGGGAGGAATCAAAAATGACACCAAGATTCTTTGCAGTAGAGGCAGGTCTGATGAGATCCCCGCCAAGATGGACTGGGAATGAGCTCATTTTATTAAGTTGCACTTTAGTCCCAATTTGCAGGAGTTCAGTTTTGTTGCAATTTAATTTTAAAGAGTTCTGCTCAATACAGGTATTAATTTCACTAAGGCAGGTTGTTAGCTGAGAAAGCTCTGATGAAGTTTCATTTTTAACATTGAAGTAGAGTTGAGTATCGTCTGCATAAAAATGGTAACCCAGTCCAAAGCTACGAATAATATGGCACAGGGGAAGCATATAAGTACCGAAGAGAAGTGGGCCGAGGACAGAACCCTGAGGAACTCCTTGTGTGACTGGCGCTGAGCTGGATCTGCTGTTGCCAAGAGTAACAAACTCTTGCCTATCAGTCAGATAGGACTTGAACCACTGGAGGGCAGTGCCAGAGATACCCAGCATGTTCTCCATTCTGGACAATAGTAGGTCATGTCTGACAGTGTCAAATGCTGCACTGAGGTCTAATAGAATTAATATGCTGGTTTGTCCAGAGTCTGTTGCCATAAGCAAATCATTGGTTACCCGTAGCAGAGAAGTTTCACAGCCGTGCTGTGCCCTGAAACCAGACTGAAAGAGTTCCATCAAATTATTAAAGGTTAAGTAATTGATGAGTTGGGAGATTACAACATGCTTAAGAACTTTTGACAGAAAAGGTAAATGGGAAATATGCCGAAAATTGTTAAGATCGTCAGCACCAAGACCAGAATTTTTTAAAATTGGGGTTATAGAAGTGATTTTAAAAGTGAGCGACACGGAGCCAGTGGCAAGGGATGAGTTTATTATTGTTGTAATAGTCAGGATTATGGCATGAAGGTAGGATTTAAGTAGTGTGCTGGGGATGGTGTCCAGTACACAAGTAGTCGGCCTCATCTTACAAAGCAGGTTATTAACAAAAGCAGATGTGACTGGGGGCAGCACGGTGGCGCAGTGGTAGCGCTGCTGCCTCACAGTTAGGAGACCTGGGTTCGTTTCCCGGGTCCTCCTTGTGTGGAGTTTGCATGTTCCTCCCACAGTCCAAAGACGTGGTGGATTGGTGTTTCTAAATTGGCCCTAGTGTGTGCTTGGTGTGTTTGTGTGTGTCCTGGCACCCTGCCCAGGATTGGTTCCTGCCTTGTGCCCTGGGATTGGCAGGATTGGTTCCTACCTTGTGCCCTGGGATTGGCTCCTGTGACCCTGTGTTTGGATCAGCAGGTTGGAAAATGGATGGATGTGACTGGTGAGAAATTAGAGAAGGAGTGGGAAAGCAGGGAAACATGTAAACAGATGATGTGTTTATGTTAGTTGAATTGTTTAGATCTTTAATTTTTTACGGAAAAAGTGGAGGAATTTCTCACAGAGTTCAGTAGAAGAGGTAGTTGGGCCAGATGCGGGTTCATGTAGTTTATTTACTACAGAGAACAAAACCCTTGGGTTGTCATGGCCACTTTCTATTACTCTGCCAAAATGGGTGTTCTTGGCAGCAGTTAGTGCTTCTCTGTAAGCTCTTTGGTGGTCAGAGAAAGCCTGGATGTGGACGGTGAGGTCAGACTTACGTGACATTCTCTCAAGGCGTCGACCAGCTGCTTTCATAGATCGCAATTCTGAGTTATAACAAGGAGCTGAACGCTTAAAAGAAACCTCCTTATGTTTTAAAGGAGTTGTTTTATCTAATGCTGAATGAAGGGCTGAGTTATAGTGGTCAAGACTATCTAGTATTGATGGAATAGGTGAAGACAGTAAAAGATCAGAAATGGGTCCAGAAAGAACAGAGGGACAGATATTTTTAAGGTTTCTGTAAGAAATTTGTCATTCACAGGTAAGAGGAGGGAGAAATAACGAGACAGTGAAAAGTACTGCTTTATGTGTCAGAGAGTCCCAAATCAGTTCTGTAAATGTTGGCAACAGATAGTCCAGAAGTGCAGATCAAATCCAGTATATGACCATCAGAGTGGGTGGAAAAATCAACATGTTGTGTCAAATCAAAACAGTCCAGTAAGGATAGGAATTCATTTCTCAGTTTAGATGTAGTAATGTCAATATGGATGCTGAAATCACCAAGAAGGATAATTCTCTGAGAGTAAGAGCTTAGGTGAGTTAAAAGTTCAATCAGATCGGATAAGAAGGAGGCATTGTATTTTGAAGGACGATAAAGAACAATGAGTGAGATGGGACCTGATTCCGTTATTAGTTTAAGAGCCAGATACTCGAAAGACAATGGACAATCAAGTGGGATTCTTTTGATGTGTATTGAATCCATTCTGACAATTACTGCAAGTCCCCTGCCTTGTCTTGATCTGCGAGGCTATGTGAGGAAAGTGTATCCAGGAGGTGTTCCCTCCGTAAGAGATGTAAATTCATTTGGTTTTTGCCAAGTCTCCATTAAACACAGTATATCAACTTTGGTGTCAATAATGAATTATGACAGCACCAATGTTTTGCCATTAAGAGATCTCGAATTAAACAATGCAATATTAGTTAATGAGGCTTCTTTTTGCACAGAGCCGTGACTGGAGTTTATTTTCACATAATGTAAATTTGCCACACTGACACTTCTATTTCCAGGGCCATGAGTAGGACGGCGTATTCCTGAGCAAATGCTGCCAGTGGTCTTTCATTCGCAGCCTGATGGTGGTGGCGACCTGACCCGCAATGTACATATTTCGGGCACTGCAAAATACCTGTGTCTTTTAGGATATTCCAGTCAGACCATTTGCTCTGGACAACCTGTTTAATTTGATGGACTTTGTCACAAGAGTGGAGAGGTAGCACAGCACAGTGGAGCCGGTGGGACAGGAGGGTGCGGTAGCGTAGATAAGCGGCGATAGCAAAGCAGCAGAAAGCATAGCAGGAGGAAGTAGCAGGATTTGGAGGTTCCAACATACAGCCATAAACAGTAACACTTAGTAATTTCAGGCATGATCGCCCGGAGCCATAAGCCAGGTTAGTATGAACATCAGATCAATTCTTAGGAATAGAGCATAGTAAAATGAATTGTGACCAGAGCAGCATAGCAAATATAATCAAGGAGACAGATCACCCCAGGCTCCTAGATCGCCAGGTACAAAGAAATGTCCGTAGGTCTTGTCCCGTGATCCACAGATTCAGTTGTTCCCAGTCAAAGTAAAGTCCATAAAATCTGTAAAAATTAAACCAAATCCATACAATTCGAGTCAGCTGCATCCACGAACTAAACGTACAATAAAAAGAATAAAACAAGAATAAGAAAGTGTAGGATTAAGGCAAATTTTGCAAAAAGTGTTGTTAATAGGGAGGTGTGCCAGCATCCCCTCGTTTGATTGGTGCAAGTCATTCAGAGGGGGACTATCATCTCTTTTGTCCACTTAAGGAAGTTTTAGGAGGAAAGTAATTCAAGTTGAACAAGGTGGTTATAGACGCTGTGCAAGAATGGGTCAACATGCAGTCAAAAGACTTATACTCTTCTGGGATTAGGAAGATTCAAAAGTGCTGGGACAAGTGTATTGCAGTGTCAGGAGACCACACAGAAAATTAGTGTGTACATTGTTTCATTGTATTTAATAAATAAAGTGTGGCAAATAAATTCCTGTTTCTATTTGAATGCCCCTCGTATTTAGACCCAGTGGGGCATCCAGAACTTTGTTTCTCCTTATGTGTTTATGTTTAATTCCTTCTTGTATTTCCCCCTCCTTGTGTTCTTTATTTTTGTTAATTAAAATACCTGTCTTTATGACTTTGCCCTCCTTGAAATTTATTTTCTTTTCCATCTCAAGAATGTTACTGCTATATTTTCCAGTAGCCGCAATATCTATTGCAGACAGATAATACAATAATTAAAAAATATTTACTATCTCTTGCCCTATGTGTACTTTCAGAGCTTGTCTTCAGGATTCGCATGAGTGTGAACATCTCTTCACCGGTGCTTCCTCTCTTGAACACTTTCCCATAAAGCCAGCTTTTCATACTCTTACGTTATTTTTGAGGCACCTTTATTAACTCCTGTTCAGTTTTATACTTGCTGTCTTAGAAGGCAATGTTTTCAGCTTAAGTCATATGCCTTTACTCATCCTCATGCATCTCACACTCGCTCTTTTGACACGTCACTAAAACCAAACTGACCAATCACACCAAAGCCAAACTCACCAGTACGATTGCTCTGAGGGACTGAACACATAGACCTTAGCATTTTATAATACAATAAATAACAATACAAACAATACTATTAGCCTCATCAAGTATTAAATCCTTTAGCTTTATGATGTTTTAAACATCAGAACTTATTAAAGACAGATTAGCTGCAAGTGCATTTTGGACAAAGTTTAAGAGAAAATGAAACTACTGAGGAGAAGTGGTGGGGTCTAAAGTTTTTACTTGTTTTTTGCAAGGCAGTAGAGGTGTTGGGTCTTTTGTGTAGTGCCTTAAATATTTTTTTTTCTTCTTTAGAGTGAAAAGACTGAGCACCACTGCATAATATTTTTGTACAGAGGGTGAGTATGTGGCAGTGCAGGAAAAAGTCAAGAAAAATGTATAGGACAAGGCGGGCAGTTCAACATGTCTCTAGGTGTCATAGTTACCATATATACAGTACTTGCGTTTAAGTTCTCCCGTAGATAAGTCAGGGCTTGATTTTACAGCATAATTTCGAGTATTTTATAATGTTGGTTGTATAAGTCAAATGCGGAAAACTCACGCTATTGGTCCAAAGAGATTATGATATGCTAAACACACACCTGAGAAAGTAACCAAGAAGTACACTTCCTTTTTAATCTATGTATTGTGCCTACGTGACCACATGGTAATACCCTAACTATTCCGAAGTGACGTTTGCACTGTTTTGTGTTTTTTGTATATCACACCCTCATACACCTTTATCGTTCCTTCTTTCAGAAAATATGAAGCTGGTTTTAAATTAAAAGTCGTTGAAGTGGTGAAAGAAATTGGAAACTGCTCTGCTGCAACAAAATTTGATGTGTCTGAGAAACTGGTGTGAGATTGGAGGAACCAAGAAAATGTAAAAAAAAAATTAAGTGGTGCATTTTTTAATGCTGTATAAGTCAGAGTCTGATTTTATGATCGATTTTTCGGGTTTTGAGACCTGATTTATATGGCATATGCATATACAAGTCCAAAAGGCAACCACGAAATATGAGGAAGCTTTTCCTCATATTTTTAATGTTGTTTCAAAGTTTCATCATTTCAAGTTAATATAACTTTTAGACTTTTTATAACTGATAGAGCATGTTACCATCCATTTTTGAGCTTCATTCAATTACATGGTGGGGAGAAGTCTATCCTAACAATATTAGGTGCAACCTTCAGATGAACAGTCAGTCTGATGTAGAGCACACTAACTTTATGTATTGTAGCATTGCTCACACTTTTTATGGTTGAGGTGCAAGGAGTGATTTGATTAGGAAGTGGTTTTGCTTTTAAAAGAGGCAATGTTAACAGCGAGTGTTTGATGAAGAGGATGGCATGGTTTTAAAGAAAGAGGGCTATTTTAAAATAAATGATGATAGCTAAGTAATACATTTTCATATAAAACTTGCTCCTATAGTATTACTCAGTTTCACTAACACAGTCACTCCCACTCATACAGATACAGTATCAAGAGTTAAACTAGAGCATGCATGTTTTAGATGTAAGATGAAAGTTGATGTATCTAATGAAAAATTCAGCAGGAGACATACGACACAGTAAGTACACGCAAGCTCCATACAAGTAGTCCCTAGGCCAGAATTTGATCCCAGGACTTAAGAGTAGAGAAAGAGAAACAGTAATATTGCTGATCCTGGAGCACACAGTATAAAAGTAAAATAATATTTGTAAATACTGTACTGCACTTCTGTTGTTTTAAGTGTTATCAATCTTTCCTCAGCAAATCATGTCTACAAATAAACACAGAGGACTCCAACCTTAAACATCTTTGATTTGGAACGTCACTAAATAACAGAAAAAGAAACATGAAATCAGCTATTATTGCTTTGCCCCTGTTGGCTACAAATTATTTTAATAATTAAATTCATCCTTTAAATGAGTAACAGTACAAGTACACTGGAAATTAAATTTGTGTAACTGTTTTTCTAACCATGCAGCAATTTAAACTATAGAACCTACTACACAGATATTTCACATATACTTGCCTTATTGTGAATAAGAATACAGAAGTGCCCATGGGGTCCTTAGCCAAGGTTTTCATTTCTGCATATTTGGCAGTTTTAGGCTTGTAAAACACTGCATGCTGTCAAAAGGCCATTTAAAGCTGAGGAGTCACACATTCCCTCTCACTGTGACTTATTGTGAGGTCTGCAAGGGGAGAAGGAAAGCACAAGTTTGTATTTCCACTTAAGTTCAAGGACTCTATTCAAGGGTTTTGCCAAGCAAAACGTCAGAGTCCATTTAGTTTGGGTTAAACATTCCTCACAAACATGATACAAGGAGGGCTTTTCTAGATTTGCAATTTAGTGAATGAAAAATTATTGAAGATTTGTAGAAATGAGAGTCAGTCTGTTATTTGTTTATTGGCTTGATACTAAGGGAAGTGAGTTACACTTTGGGAAACCCCTTGGGTTGTCCTAACTATTGAGAAACTAAAATGTGTACATTTTCATATTCTGAAATACAATATTTAGTTTAAAAGCAAAGTCACTGAAGCAAAGCCATACGTATGTTTCATAAACAGTTACATGACTAGTGAAATTGGCACTTCCTAGTCATAAATGATAAAAGATGTGTGAAGGATTCTTTTGCGCTGCAACACCAATGTTAGGTTCTTCAGACTGATTGACTATGTTCTTTACTACATTGTGTGCCTTTTATTCATTCATTTCCTTTTGCTTTATGTGATGGTGCTCTACCGTAGTTTTCAAGGAAAGATAGTCTCCACCTCATGTAAAGGTATTAGAGACATTACAAAATAATTTATGTCTGATGTCACTGATTTGTGGTCAGATGGTTTTGTTGCCCATTTTGGAACACTGATCAAAATATACAGTAAGGCAAAAATCTGTAATATTTAATAATCATTTTCCTAATTAACTAATAACTTAACAAAACTTTTCAGATTTAGATATTTTATGTGTGTTAGGATATTAGACCTCACGGATCTAGAAAGTCCTCAAATTTCAAAAAATGCCTAAGGCCTCATAATCTTAAATTGTTGTACCAGTTACAATAACCTGATCTGTTAGATAGAGTCCACCTGCTTTTTTACTTCCAGCCACCTTCCCTAATTTTTGGGCTGGCAATATGGTATGGAAATAAGCAAATATGAGAACTGTGGTAACTGGAGCAAGTATTATGCATTCATTCAATTGGCTGTAATGTGAGTCAGTCTCTAAAACTAAGAGAGGCTGCTACTGTATGAATAGTCGAAACAAGGATTTTCAGGACTGTTAACTACAACCGAGATGTTAACACAGTGAACAAAGCCAAGAAGTGGAATGCTACGATCATTGGATTCTGCACTGAATGGCTGGTAGGTTTTAAAATGAGCAATCCGCGACATGGCTCATGGTGCCATCTGAAAAGCAACTGTGTGGCATGTCCTAGTAGCACAGACATAAAATGATGAAGATACAAAATGCTGACATGGCACACTTTACCACTTTACTTCCCACTAATTCAAAGCTATAATACTAATATTCAACACTCACTCTAAGAGATTAAAGTGCTCTAAAGACAGTAGAGCAACAGGAAAAAAGTATTAAACAGGTATGATGTTAACAGGATGTTCCAATGCATAATACAAACTGAACTGCTTACGGAAACTAAAAAAGAGTCCAAAACTCAAAAAGGTTTCAAAAATAAATTCTCAAAGAACACATCTAAAAACACAAAATTAGGTCAAGAGGAAAGTTTCAGAAATATTACATAGAAACAAAATTTTTACAACCAAAATCCAAACTAATACATAAGAGAAATTAAAGGATAAAAAAAAAAGCCAGATCATCCAAAATATTACATTTTTAACCACAGACACACTTGATAACAACATTCATTGTTAACAAAGCCATTTTTCTAAGCAAAAACACTTACAAATCAAATCAATCCTGGCACCTCAACCATAATAAATGAACAACGGTGCAACACATAACAGTTAGTGCGTCCCACAATGAACTGACTGTTCGTCTGAAGGTTGCACCCTATACTGCTGGGATGTCCTTTGTCCTGCAAAACTGTAGTTGAAATAAAAAATGAATGATAATATGTACTAACATAAGACAATGTCCGGTTTTAACATACAAAGTAATAATTCAAAAATCACATTGTAAGCACCAAGGAAGCTGAAGTCAGAATCTAATGTCTGTAGTTTGGCTAAGATAAGCCAGGCATTTAAATTCAGGGAAAGCTACATTAGATTTCCACACTTCAGTAAGCTCAACATACAGACTGATACAAATTACAAAATAATCTAAAAAGACAATACAACAAAACAAAGTATCAAATGAAGGAGAAATGTTACACTGAACAATATCACATAAAATCCACAATAAAATCACAAAAATGGAAAAACTAAAATGAAGGAAACTGAGAACAAGAATGGCAGCCTGGTGAGACCATGACAATCCATAAACTTAGATTACTTGATTGCTGAATAGTCATCTGAATTAGAAAATTATGTAACATTTAAAGCCATCTTAATTCAAGCAGTTCATAAGAAATTTAATGATTTGCTTCATGAGCTAGAAGTATATAATAAACAAGGATAGATCCATTGAATATTTGAAATATTAGAATGTCTGTTACAATTCAAATTTTTAAAGTTTAAATATTATCAATTCTAATAGAAATTGTTATTTTTCCATCCTCTGGTACAGGTTCATAGATGGTTAGATACCTAGTAAAAGGATGAAAAATAACATTATATTCATAATCACTGACCTTGAAATACTCCAAAATGTTACCACACATATTTGTATTTGTGTTTGAAATTTGTCAACTTTTTAATGTCTTGGCAGTGTCTTTTACAGGACAAACACCACCAGTAAAAAAAAACCAAAAATCCAAAATATCATATTCATGACCAAGAACCTCGAAATACAGTACCATAAAACAACACTCCATATGCCTATATTACTAATTCTTTTTTTTTAAATTTTAATTATAAGTATAATTTTGATGTCTCGTGTACCAGTAGGGAGTAGTCATGTGTCAGTAGTTTATGTGTCAAGCACAACTTCAGGTTCTTCTTTTTTATTTCATTTGAAGAAAATAACATTCCAGATGATTAAGGAGAACTTATACAACAAAGTAAATAACATTACATACAATCAAGTCAAACTTAACAAACCAGAATTTCACCCCTGCCTCAGAGAAAGAGAGGAAAGGCAACAGCAAGAACAAATCTTTACAATGAATGTCCTTTTCCCAGAATTAAATGCGCATTCTGAAGTTGTATTAATTAGATCTTGCATATTTAAAATAAGAACTTCAACTCCTTCTGATTATTTTTGCTAAAGACTCATATTGGGTTTCTTTTTATCATAAGGGTGTAATTTCCTGAAAAATATAGCCAAAACATTTCCGGAAAATTAGGGGTTTTGAGGTCTAGAAATTGTGATAAAAGAGATCAAAGAGACAGATTAAGGATTGGGGAACCGTCCCCATATACTGTCGATGAACCAGAATAATTGTAGCTTCTTTACAGATTACAAGAACTATCATACACATTTGGTCAAAACATTGTAAAGACGGCTGATTTTTATGGTGGACAAGAAATTGGAGTAGAAGTGAAACGTTGGATGGGAAGGAATGAAAATTATGTCATCAGAGGGTGACCGGGTTGAAATGTCATGTGGGGACGGCTGGAATGCAGAAGGTCTTCCTTGTTCGTGCTCGTTTTTTAGTGGAGACTTCACGCATCAGGTTTCATCTGCTCTTTCGTCTTTCTGATGAACAAAGGAGAAAAGTGTTAGTATACCGCCTTATATCCCCGTCTGATGAGTTTTCAGTCTCCTTTGGACCTTTTGGCTGCCAACTAATTGCGCGTGTGTGACAAAAGCCAAAAATAAGAGAGAATCTTCTTGAATCTTAATCAATGCACTATATAAATTTCATAAGCTGCTTTTACAAACAAGTAGCACATACAGCATGTGATGCCCATGTTGCCCGTTACCTGCAGGCACCTTTGTAAAGCTGGAATTCAACAGTTGTGACCACAATGGACAAGCAATGATGGTGTGAAAATCTGTTGTGCAGTTTTATTTAAATCAGAAAGTGTCCACTAAAAAAGTGTAATGTCAGTTCTTCAAATAAATGACCAATTAATAATCCATAATAAAAACAAGTGCTATCAGTGGGAGTTAAAATCAATCCATAAATAAATAAATAAATAAATAGTTAAAACAAATGAAACAAGCAAAGTTTAAAATTGCAGAGATAAAACTGGTTTCTCCTCTTCTCCTGTTCACTCATTTCTGCCCACCACCCACTGAGTCTCCACAGTTGGACAGAGGTGCAGGCAAGCGTGGTCTCCACTCTGACTGTTATCCCAGTGTTTACCTGTATGCATGGGAGGCAGATAAAGGGCTCAGAACAAGGTAATTCCCAGTCAGACCAAGGGTAATCCTTTCTCTTATCTCTCCGCAGACCAAATGCGGGAAATTCTGCCTGGCTCTCAGGACAATGTCACTTCCAGTTCCGCCCTAGAAGATGTCACTTCCAGACCAACAGAAGAGCCCAACTCCTAATAATGTAATTTCCACATCCCAAGAAGTTGCAGCCCGATGACTTCATTTCTGGTTCCGGTCCCAAAATCCCTCCTCTTCCTGCTTTGCAACTATATATCCACCATATTTCCTAACCTGTTCAGTTAAATTGTAGACTCTTGTCTGTAAAGACCTTTGCATCTACCTTTTTTCACAATTAGCAGCCAATTCTCAATTATACGGGAGGCTGCCCCAAACCTCTTTATTGTGTCAAGGCTTGATTATTATACCGCCATGGACCCCTAATGCACTTCACTACAACATACAATGGATATTGATGGGCAACTTAATTCTTTGATCCTAGTTTGTTAACACCAGGCCTATGTATGCTTAAATGCTTTGCTGCCCTCTTTATTGGTTAATATATTAAATAATTGAAAATTTCTATTTATTTATTTGCCTTTCTATTTTTACTATTCAGGGGAAAAGTGCAAAGAAAACATGTCAATGAAATGCTCCGAAATTACAAATGCATCAAGTTAATGCTCTGTTTTTACTGTCCAGTTGAAATTCTGTCATGATTGAAACTTTGAGAGTCTTTTTTAACATATGATCCCTATTTTTCTGAACTAAAATTCAACTGTTACTCTTTAAGCAGTTCTGTAGGCAAGACCCTGCTGCTAATAATTAATGTTTTTGTATCATAACTATTATACATTTTATTAGAATGCAGAATGATTTCCTTAGAAAGTCACAATTTAATACTTTTACTGCAGCTAATTTCATAAGTTAAAGAGCTGTCTTTCATTGACTTGTTTCATAAAAGTTCCACAATGGTAAATAAACTTCATGATGTGTGTTTTGATTTACCAGGAAAGCCAGTTAAGTGAATTGTATTTGAGAATTTTACTTCACATAACTGCACTATACTGTATATCTTACTGATGATATTTTAGAGGGCTTGCTTTTACATACATATTTCTTAAAAAGGTAATTAATTCTAATGGCGAGAGACGCATGTAGTCAATGATGTGTCCTGCTAAAGCTAATTTCACAGCTGGCATAATTGTGATATAACAATTAGCATTCTTTTTAATTAAAACAATTATCATAATAAAGCCAAGGACGAAAGTTCTAAGCAAATCAAAATCAGCTTAACTACAAAAGTACAAACACATGTATGATGTATATTTCCATATGCTCTTTTTATTTATTTCAGCCTGTTTCTGTTTCTCCTGACAACAATGATGAAGACCCCTGAGGAATCTAATATGAAAAAGAACATGCAAACTGTACAGGAAATCACCATGACCAACACTAAAAGTTAAGTTTAAGTGCAATTAGGCATCTTTGACCACACAAAAATTATTTATAAAGTAACGTACATGGTAATATCAGTTTAAGTAAATCCAATATAGGTTACAGGAGGCCAAAAGCCTATCCTAGCAGCAACAGGTTTAGGGCAGGAATCAGACCTTAATAGGGCACCAGCCTATTGCAGAGCCAACTCATACTGACAAAGGGTTACTGGGTTAGAGCCCAATACACTGGAGTAGAGAGGCAGCAGCACCGTGTACAATAAAGGCATCCGTGATCCGTAGTATACAGCACCAAAAATTAATTTAGTGAGGGGTCATTGATGTAAATAGCTGTATGGTTAATGAGAATATGTTTATCAAAGTACATTATATGTTTGTCATCTATCACAAGAATATTTAAATGTTTTTGAAACCAAAGCCCATTTTCAAGAAATATATTAACTACACTGTTCTACCTGTAAATGTATATTCTATATTTGAGGTTAATTATCACCAGTGGTTTAATTTTCTACTATTTAAAAATACAAATATTCGAACAATTTATAATATGAATTGACATTTGGGATTTTGAGTATCGTGGGACTTACTATGCTTTGGATCTCTCTACTTCATAACAGCAGTAAATATTCAGCAGTGTTAAGAGAGCATATAACAATAGCTAGATAAGTATTTTGTCGTATAAATGTGCTTGTATCGACTCCTCACATGTAGCATTTCAGTCAAAAGCAAAAGTATTGATTTCAATAATTATTATTTGTTGTTGGAAGTAAAATATTTTTCTTTGCAGATATCGTTGTTATTGAATCTTATATAAAGAAGGATGCTACTTCTTATAATGTAATTAACACAGTGAAGAGTGTATATTTCTAGGGCCTAAAATTGAGACTTTATTTAATACTAGGGGGCTTAACCCCTGCTCACTTTTCTTGCCCACCCCCCTGGCCTGTGCTACACACCAGCCACTTCGCATCTCTGCCACTCGTGTTGTGAAGAGGGGAGCTGAATGCACCCCAAGGAGATGCGGTCCCTCCTCCGAAACCCCCTCTTAAATGGTGATACAATGGGAAACAAATACAGTTTTTTTTTTGTTTACCTCCTCTTTGCTTGATCAGCTGCTGGCTTGAGCTGCTGCTGCCGCCACCGCCATGCTGTCTGATCTGAATCTCACATGGCTCTTCGAACATTTAAAAGCCTATACAGCAGCTGTCTTGTCATCTGGCTTTTATTTCCGGCCCCGGGTGTGGTTAAATCTCTTGGCACAAAGTCTCGTCTCGAAGGGATGTGAGTTCTTGATATTTTAATTTTAATAATTTAAAGTAATTTAAAGAATGATACCAAACATATATATGTAAGTTTTAAAATAAGTCCGTGTGACAAAAAAGTTCACATAAAATCGTTGCACAAAATCATTGCACTTTTAGGCTTGTGATTTTATATACATAGAGTACATTTGTCCTAAACATTACCTTCAGTCTCTTAGACTTCATTGTTTTGATTTTTATAGCCTACTTGAGGAATTACAACTTACAAAGTAATGAGTGTAGCCCTGAATATGTGTAAAACATCCATTTATCCTTCTATTTACCAAAACCATTTAAACGTATTATAGGATTGCAGCGAGCCTGCACTTATCCTATAGTGGCATTGGGCAGAATACATGAATCAGTCCATCACAAGGTCCACTTCTGTACACAATCACACAACTTGATTCAAGGCCAAATTAAAGTTACAAGTCAACTTAACATGTATATCTTTATAATTAGAAAATAAAACCTACAAAGAGACACTGATAAAGAGGGGAGCCTCCTGTAGCTGCGGGGAAACAACACTAAGAACTACACCAGTATGCTGCTAGGTGATTAACAGTGTACTGATTTTAAGATATTGCTTTGATATTCAGTATAGCAACAAATTTAGAACCCTACTGATCCGTAAAAGATAGGAATTGTCTTGTCAAAAACTGATTTTAGTGACTACAGTGTTGCAGAGCTTCCATTACTGCTGACAAGAGAGAGAGAGACTCTAACCTGGCATGACTACAGGTCATACTGGCATCAGCTCTAACATATTCAGGGTTTGTGCAAGTCAGTTACTTCTTCAGTACATATTGGGCTTAAGTCTAAGCCTGGAAAGGGTCACATCTGTGGAAAATATTCTGCCTTGCTCTAATGTCAAAATAAGCATGAACATAAGCAATTTATGATGACAGACCAGCGGCCTTAACTTCTTAAATCATGAAAATCCTAGAAAGTATTGCATTCCATTAACATAAACCACAGGTGAAAACAGCTTTCCCCACCTACATTTCCAAAACATTCCTTCCTCTCTTCCTGTAATGTGCGTGCTGATCTTTGCCTGAATGCCATCTTCTGGCAGCTCCTAGAGGGTTAAAACAGTTGTTTCCTAAATTAGAGTTGGGACTGGTCTCCTAGATTAGGATAATTGATAACATACTTTCACTCCTACTCCTAAGAGTAAGACAAAATTTGTGTCACTCTGAGAATTTTAAGTCATTTAGGACCATTTTTGTATATGGACAGGGAAGATAGACAGGTTGGCAGTATTAAACTAGTAAACTGAATCAGGGAGACAAATCCAGTACTAGTTAAAGAAACAGGCAGGAGATCCTAATGTTAACATCTTGATGAAAGCCCCTTTAAACTACAGTAGTGAGAAAGCCAGTAGGAAGGTCAAAGCTAAAACATAGTCAGGGACAGTAAAAAGGCCGGTGATTCCATAAAGGACTAAAAAAAACAACTGGCAAAATACAATAATCAAAAGAAAGAAATCAAGGTATACAAAAACAGAAAAGGTTCATATACTAACTTGTTTTGACTACCCTACCTCATTATGAAAGGAATAGATTTTAATTACAGGGATTAGGACCCATAGTAGTGTGCTGCACATCATATCTCAGATAGTTTGTGTATGATGATGTTATAGTCTTACTATATTATGTCACAAGCCACACCACTGTGACAGGCATCATTACCAAATACAGGATGAGTATGCCCAAGTATCCTCTCTATAAAATGACATTGCCCATAACAAATAAAGCATCACAAAATGACAATGTATGATGTCACTTTGATAACACTAAAATAATCAACAAGCAAAATTACATAAACTGTATGAATCAAAACAGGAAAAATAAATTCTTTACATTAAAAAACTCCAATTCATGACAGTTAGACTTACAAAATTAAAGAATTTGTATGATTAAGAATTTCAAGCTTCCTTATTGATTTCAGTCCTTGCTCTGTTATTCTGCATTTTCACATTAAAGTTCACCTTATAGATCAATTCCAGCTAGTCTTAATGTTTCAGTTTCTGGTTTGTATATTGAGCCTACCACCTATAAAAGATAAATTAATTAAATGCTCACTTTAAATGGGAAACATTATCATTAGTCACCAGATTTCACTAATACACTCACTGAAACACTAACAAGGAAAGCACAATGGTTTACTTCTTTCTTGTCTTTGTTTCCCAGTTTTCTCCCATAAGGAGAATGCACCATGAGGAGAATTGCATGCACTGCAACCTCTGATATGGCCTAAAGGATAAAGGAAATCCTTTATGTTTTGTTCACTTCTTTGGTTATGGGCTTCTCCCTGGGTAATAGTAACAATATAGGAGAGCAGAGAGGGAAAGCAGAGTGTATCAAATGTTTGATTGCATAAAGGAGGGCAGAAACCTAGTCTAACTGGATTTCTGGCCAAAACTATGCCCAACCTTTTTGAAAAATTATGCATAGGTTTATCCATAAAGGTTGTTGATGAGTTTTTTGTAACCTTTTACTAACCAGGCACAGGAAGAGATGTCTGAGAGTCTGTGTAATAGTAGCAAGCTGTCACATTACCTTGATTAACACTGGCCTTGTCAATTGGGAAAAATAAACATTAGCTTGCTTTGTTGAATCTGCTCTTACATGCCAAGCAGGTCCATTTCCCAGTTCTCATCACAGGGTCTCATTTTGTTAGTTTCTTAAGGAATTGATTTTCCTCCAGTGGGATTTTGTATTAAGTAAACAACAGTGATTATATCTTCCAGAATTTAATCCAAAATCTGAATTCTGATTCACCATACCTAATCAAAAAGGACAATGTCAGCTTGGTCCAAGATCATTCTCACTTGTAGCACATCTTTGCCCAGTGGTTCAAATTTATAAAAAAACATCAATGACATGCTATGAAAGTATGTTAAGTGCAGGAGACAGAAGATAGAGAAAGTGGAAATGCCAGGCCTTTCTTCTGGTAATTTGATGATTCATTCCATTGCCTAAAGTCAGTGCACAAAATTAAACATTTCAAATAAATGCTGTATATATGTTTTATTTCCAAACACTTTTTATGAAAAGTGCAAGTCACCGTTCTAACAATCCTAAACTCAATGCGAGATACAGTAATCCCTCGCTATATCGCGCTTTGACTTTCGCGGTTTCACTCTATCGCGAATTTTAAATGTAAGCATATCTAAATATATATCATGGATTTTTCACTGGTTCGCCGCTTTCTGTGGACAATGGGTCTTTTAATTTAGGTTACATGCTTCCTCAGTTTGATTGCCCAGTTGATTTCATACAAGGGATGCTATTGGCGGTTGGCTTAGAAGCTACCCAATCAGAGCATGTATTGCATATTAACTAAAACTCCTCAATGCTATAAGATATGCTTCCGCGCGGTGCTTGTTTGCTTCTCTCTGTCTTTCTCACTCTCTCTGCCTGACGGAGGGTGTGAGCAGAGGGCTGTTTGTACAGAGGACACGGACGTTCCTCTACAAAATGCCGCTTTATCGGTGCTTCTGTATACTTAAAAGCATGTATTGATTTTTTGATTGTTTGCTTTTCTTAGCGAGCGCTCTCGCTGACATTTTCTGCTCCTGACGGCGCTCCTTTAAAGATAAGATATATTTGCTTTCTTTTAATTGTGAGAAAGAACTGTCATCTCTGTCTTGTAATGTAGCACAGTTTAAACGTTTGACTAAAGGGTGTTATTTCATTTCTAGAGGGCTCTAATAATGTTAACAGTGTGGGAGAGTTTATAAGGGCTTAAAATATATAAAAATAACCATACAAACATATGGTTTCTACTTCGCGGATTTTCACCTATCGCGGGGGGGTCTGGAATGCAACCCCCGCGATCGAGGAGGGATTACTGTATACAACACTGTCAGCTAAATCATAAATGAATTATTTTTCTACAGTGGACCTAGGTTGTTCTGCCATTCTCCTCCCAAACCTCACAGTCAAGTAAAGACAGAAAAAAAAAACCCAAAAAGACAATAACAGTATTACAATATACAAAGGACAGAAAAATAGATCTATTTTAATTGGTTAACTAGGTACAGCCTCCTCAAATACCATGCAAGTTCATTCACATACCTTTTTTTCACAATGCATAGATGTATAAAGCTACATTGACCTGCCACCTCAATCACTTTCCCACGCTATGTAAATGAATAAACATAAACACACTCAATAGAAATTTTAACTACAAAGGCCATACCTGTACAGAAAACCCAACTTACATATAAATAAATATACAAAACAATTTTCAATATAAACTTAATACATGAAAGACGCACCCAGTCAGATAACCCCACATATACTGTATATACATAAATATACACTAAAATACTCAATACAGACTTTATAGATTCCAGACACAATAGTTCAACGGTGTATTGCCCATGCCGGGGTGGGAGGATGTCAGAAGTTGAAAAGACAGCTTTTACAAAAGAAGGAAGATAGGAAGGCAGCACTATCCTGAAAGCAAAAATGATTCAGATCTCACCCTCTGAAAACTGGCTAACCATGTCTTAAGGACAGCCTTTAAAAGGCGACCTCACTGTCCTTGCCCATGCCAACAGCAGGTGAGTCTTTTATACCTTTACTGATCGGCATTGATAGAATCCATCTCTTTACTTCTTTCCTTATCTGCAAATAATCCCTGCACAAAGTCCAACCACTCCCTCCTCAGATTCCTTCTTTCTCCCCTTTCTCTCCACTGGTTAATGACTGGAACAGTTTCTGATGGACGTTTCAAGATCCCACCCACAATGCCGTCAATCACCAACTTGGGCTCACAGTCCTGTCCTGAGATAGACTCCCCTACTTGTATGTAAACATGTGGAAGCCCAGGCAGGGATGAGCAGCACACAAAAAAGAGACAATGTCCAATACAAAGCACACAGATACAGTATAATATAATATTGTGACTACAGTGCGACATAGTGTCATATGATGGAAAACCTTACGCGGAGGCAAATGTAGAAATTCAGCAGAATAAAAATGGTTGGAAACATCCAAAAAGATTTGAAAGATCTGTTTCATTTTCTGTAAATATCTGTAAAAAGACTTTCTTAGGGTTTCATGGGTAAAAAATATTGCTTTCACTAAAACAGGGCTTATATTGAACCCCTTTTGTTTGTAATCTGTTTTGGCATTTCAAAATTGCAAGAAAAGTAGCAAATGGTGATAAAATGCAAAATACTTTGGACATTTACATGTTTTTGGATCATCCCCTTATCATGTTCCTTAACCTCCAATTTCAAATCACAGTGTAGTGGAGAGGTAAAGTGCTTCCTGAGTAGCACTGGCAAGAAGTAGCTAAAAGTGTCTCATTACAGAGTTTATTCATAGGAAAAATGTAAACTTTTCAGTCAAGCTAACATGCATGTCTTTATGATAAGGAAGGAGACTGGAGCACCAGAAAAAAAAGTTCTCACAGTTCAGGAAGAACATACAACTGAACAACTCCTTGTAGATAGTTAATGGCCTGGGAATTGAATACGGGTGCCTGAAACAGTGAGAAAATAGTGTACTGCTCCACCATGCATCTTTTTTGAGCTCCTTTCAACTTGTTTCTGAGTTTGCAGGAAAATATGCACTTAAAATATTAACTTTTCCAAGATACATCTTAGTGACAGTTAAAGAAGAAAATTGGAAGCAAAAAAACCCCAACGTGATAACTATTTTCCAGCTCCAGTGAGGCTTCCAAGTTCTGACACCATACAGAAGATGTCCATAATAAGCCAATATTTTACATACTGGGATTTGCATCTGTGAAAAAAATGAACTAATTAGTTGCAGGTTGATCCAGCGCACTGCTTCCAATATTTTCACACTTCAAAAGAAGTCACCTATTAAGAATCAGAGCAGTAAAGCTTTTCTGAAATGTATGAAGAAGAAAAAAATAGTTTGAATGCTTAAGGCAAATCTTAAATTATGTACATGCAACATTCAGAAATTAACATTTTTGTAGACAAATTGATGATAATGATCTGCTTTTAAAAATGATTTGCAAATGCCAGTAGCCATAGCACACAACTTTCTCCTCATTGAGGTGCCAAATGCTGTGTCCCGCTTTTTCCAATGATCTCATTTTCTCCACATGCATAGAGCAGGTTTCACAAAGCACAACAAAAAACTGACATATCTTTTTTTCTTTTTCTTTTGAAGACAAAAATTAAAGGGAAATAAAAAGTCTAACTAATAGCAACTTGTACCCATATATTTAATTGTTACCACTTATATAGCAGTTATATTCAGTATATGCCTTCATAGTTTTATTAGTATCAGTTATTACTTTTTTTATGAAAACATAGCAAGACAAGTGAAAAAGGAACCAAATATTCAGTCAGTCATCTTCCATCCTGCTCTATCCTAACACAGGGTCACAGGGGTCTTCTGGAACCAATCACAGCAAGGCAGGAACAAACCCCAGGCAGGGCACCAGCCCACCGCAGGGCACACACACACCCACACACCAAGCACACACTAGGGACAATTTAGGATCGTCAATGCACCTAACCTGCATGTCTTTGGACTGTGTGATGAAACCAGAGCACCCAGAGGAAACCCACACAGACACTGGGAGAACATGCAAACTCTACTCAGGGAGGACCCGGGAAGCAAACCCAGGTCTCCTTACTGAGAGGCAGCAGCGCTACCATAACCAAATATTCCTCCATTTTCAAATCTTACTTATCTAAATTAAGGATATAAAATAAGGTATTCTAGAATAAATGTGCACAATATGCACAAACTGACAAGCTAAGTCTATGACCCTCATTGTTTTTGAAGTGGCTTCATGTCTGCTGACTGTTGCAGGAGAAAATAGAATATGCCTATTCAACATAGAAGACATCCAAGCTAGAACCTGATGTGAAGAAGCCATGCTTCTTACTAAGCTATTGTGATATTTTTGTTTCCTACAAGGGTTTTTTGGGGAGTTTCTTTCTTGTCTTCTTAGAGAGTCAAAGCTGGGAGCCTGCAAAAGACAGGGCCTGTTGAAGCCCATTGCAGCACTCCTTTTGTGATTTTGGGCTACATAATTGTATTGTACTATATATACACTGTCTTTCTCTCATCTAAAACTCCAGCACACTATAGGACATCATTTTTCGCCTTCATTTACACAATCACATGTCATGAATGGTTCTGCTGCCCATCCATGGCCATCAGTCACATAGTGTAACATTCTTAGCATCTCAACCATAGTGCTGTATAAGCTGCCACAACTAATGCAAATAAGCACTCACCCTGAAGTACAATACAGCCACAGGAAATGAAGAAATTTGGGCATTTTAAGATTTTTATTTAAGTGTGATCTCCCACTTTATTTTAATTATCCTTGTAATCATAAGCTTGCATCTTGGGATCTTAACGTGCACTGTGGTTTGTAAGCAATGATAAGTTCAGTTAATTAAGTAAGTCGGACCTTGGCCATTTAAGGTTTTATACTTTAAAAGTAGGATTTTGAAATCTGCCAGAAACATTACTGGGAGCCAGTGTAAGGATTTAAGAACTGGAGTGATGTGTTTGTATTTTCTTGTTTTTGTAATAATTCTTGCAGCAGCATTTTGGATTAACTGGAAGCTGTATAAAGAACCATTTGAGCATCCAGTGAAAACTGCATTACAGTAGTCAATCCTAGAAAATAATGCAAGAATTAATTTCTCAGTATCCCATATATTTAGAAAACACCTTAATTTCCCAATATTTTTAAGATGGAAGAAACATGTTTTGGACAATTTTGTAATGTGAGCTCTAAATAACATGCTTGAGTCCAAGATAATGAATACATTGTGGGTTGATTTAGTAAAATTAATGGTGATTCCAATTGAGTTAAATAATGTCAATATATTGTTGTGATCAGCGTCATTCCCTCCAATAAGCATCTCTGTTTTTTCTGTGTTTAAAGACAGATAGTTCTCATCCATCCAACATTGTTCACATCAGAGAAACTTAATTTCTCTCTCTTATAAAAAAAAATCCTGGAGAGAAACACTAGGGACACGAGATGTGATCTTCACATTAAGATCACGGAAGACACTTAAAAGACCAACGAGATGAAAGAAAATGGCCATGGAGTGTCTCGCGGGGACCTTATACATGAGAAATTGTGCCAAGAGATTGACCCAGGATGATGTAGAACATGAAATTCTTGCAAGACATGCCCTACTTACAATCAATATCAAATAAGACCATGGGCAGCAAAACACTCAGTCGAGTAAACTAAGGCTTTGTGCACACACAGATCCAGGGTCTCATATAAAGCGTAAAAGGACAATACGTTATAAATGAAACGTCGACGACTAAGCGAAGAAGAAAGAAGCGCGAAGAAAAGAGTCTCAAAAGCGTTAGAGAGAAAAAAGAGCAAAAAAGAAACAGAATAATCTAGGTGCAAATTCAGAAAATAAGGAAAGTAATTATCAGCGCGGAACAAGTGGAATTGAAACAAAGCACGTCCAATTGGGCTCAGAATTAAAAGACAGAGTAAAAGACAAAGTAGAACTCCATAAAGACGTTCACAAATGTTGCTGCTATACACATGCAGAGCAGGTTAGAGATTATGAAAGCAGTGGAATTCGAAAGGCTAAAAAAAAAAAACATAGAGATACACATGTGGAGAAAGTTAAAGAATATGAAAGTACGAAAATTAGAAAGTATAAAAAAAAGAAAGTAAAGATCGCAGTAGCACAAACAAACAGAAAGTATTACTCGAAAAAGGGAAAATAATCACCACGGACCAGGTGTCACTGAAAATAAAGCAGGATAAAGCGAAGTCAAAAATAAAAGGCAGAGTAGGAAAAAAAGTAAAACATCATAACGAAGTTAACAAACAAGGGGGCCAAACACATGCAGAGCAGGGTAGAGATAATGAAAACTGGAATTCAAAAGACTCAAAAAAAGCGTAGGCGCGAAACACATGCAGTGTCAATAAAAGAAAGGGAACATTGCATTAGCGCAAAAAAATAGAAATAATTACAGTACTTGGAGAAATAACGAAAACGCGATTAGAGATTGAATATATGGACACAGGTGATTTGTCAGAATTATGTAAAAATTGTAGGGCTTTGAAGTTTAAGTCAGAGAATTTCAAAAATGTGGTTTACCTCACATGCATTTATTGGTTACTTTGCAAAAGAAATTATTAACTGCTGATGATGTACATCATTTTGTCTGTGCTGAAATTCCAAACAGAGAAAGCTATCCTGAATTATGGTACAAAGTCATTAAACACATGTCTCACTAACCTTATTTAAAAGATTCAGCATATTGGGACTCGAAAGATTCCTAATACTGTTTTTAACAACAGTTCTGAAATAAAAGTGAAACTAATGAAATAGCAACAATTCAAAGAAAAAAAAAATCTTAAAAGTGTGTATCCGGAAAACCAAACACAGGGGTTGGAGAGCGAAGCGAGCAGGGGGACGAAGCCCCCTAGTAATCTAAAAGAAAGGTATAACTGGGTGTCATCTGCGTACAAGTGAAAATTAGCATTATGTTTTCTACTGATAGATCCCAGTGGAAGCATGTAAGATGAAAACAGTAAAGGTCCCAGTACTGAGTCCTGCGGGACACCATATCTCATTTCTGTGTATAATGATGGAGTACTGTCGGCACATTTCTGTACAAATTGGAATTGATTTGATAAGTAAGAACTAAACCAGGCAAGGACATTGCCTGTAAGCCCAATGTCATTTTTAGTCAGCTAGATTAGTGTAATGCACTTCTAACAGGACTACCTAAAAATGACATCAATCGGTTACAATTAATGCAGAATGCTGCAGCCAGAATCTTAACTAGAAAAAGAAAATGTGAGCATATCTATTCAGTTTGTGCAACATTACATTGCTAACCTGTGTCGTTTAGAATTGACTTTAAAAAACTACTAATTGTGGATAAAGCCTTAAATAATCTTGCTGATTCCTATATTTTGGAATGCTTGTCCCCCTACACTCTTTAGATCATCTAATGGTGGTCTACTTCTAATTCCGTGAGCTTATGCTTAAAAGATGTGGCGACGTGGCCTTTCACTGTTGTACACCAAAATTCTGGAATGTTTTACAAATGAAGATATGTCAAAGTAATACTCTGGAAAATTTTTTAAAAACTGCTAAAAAGCCATTTTTTAATTTGTCTTTTAATTTGTACTCCTAATAGACTATATAGGCATAGAATTATTATATTCTTCAGAGAGTTGCAAGCTTTACTAATCTGTACTTTTCTCTGCTTTGATTTATTTCTATGGTAGCGTTTTGCACCACCACCACCAGCAGCTGACCAATGCCTCAAGAGACTGACTGCATCGAATCCTCTTCGATGAATTGTGGAAACAATGAGGAATGACTTAAGAACATTTGTGTTAGGTAGAAAGCCCAGTAGGAGCTGGGTGGTCTTTTGGCCTTGGAACCCCAGAATATTTTTTTTTGTTTTGCTTTTTTTTCTGTCTTTCAGGTGATCTGACCTTATCATCATACATATCTTTAGAGATTTACAATATAATATTGCATATTAGGACACTACTTTTCTACTAATTATATATCTCTGTTATTTGATCATATGGATTTATTTATTTTTTTCTTTGTTACTATATTTCTTATGTTTCTTTCCTAATCTTATTTGTTTTTTTTCTTTTCTTGTAACTTTCTCTTTGACATCTTGTAAAACACCTGGAGCTACATTCTTTGTATGAAAATGTGGTATAGAAATAATTGTTGTGGTGATTGTTGTCTGAAAAGGTGACAGAGGATAAATAAATATAGCAAATTGATAGATGTAGGCTCTTTTAAAAATAGGTTTGGCTCCCAGATTGCATTGTGATGTTTCTGCCATATGCACGGTCTCCCTTATGGCTCTGTTAACAGAACAAAACAGTCTTGGAAAACAGAATCAACTCTTAGCTACAATTGGCCTAAATAAATTTGCAAAGACAGCAGCCCTTGTCAGAATGAACACCTCAGAGAGTTTTTATATAATAAATGGAAAGCTTCATATTAAATTACATTCCAAATTCTGTAACCTGGCATGCAATTCATACACTGTGCATGCAAGGTATTAAGGGCAGACTTAAACATAAACATATTAAATATAAATAATAAAAATTAATCTTGCATCATATTTTCCAAATCGTTTTAATTATGTGCTAAAGTATTATGATAATAAAACTGTCTGAAAATAGATATGATGACCCTTCAAGGTTCAGTGCTGGAATCATTGCTGTTGTCTCTGACTACATTAGCTATAAGAGAAGAGGTCCAAAACACAATAATCACTTTTACTCAAATGAGGACAAAAGTCAGCTAAAATGCACCTATAATATTAAAGTTGGATTCTAATAAATGTATTTTCAGAGTAAATTGAGATGTGCTATGTAGTGTAGCATATGCAACAACGTAGCATCTTATACAAAACAGTAGTGCCCATGAAAAAAGTAATCTGCAAAATTGTGAAAACTATGACATTGCCATGTGATAAAGCATGTTAGGGGTCTGTGGCAGTGTACCAGTTTTAAAGGAAAACACAGTGTTCAGGTCTGGGGGGCGGGCATGGTTGTGCGAAGTAGCAAGGTGGAGCAGCACCAAGGTGCTGATGAGGAAACTGGTGTAGCCTACATTCACATGCAGACATCCCTAGTCCAGCCTTTTTCCTCATTAGCGCTCTGGGGTATGTAATCAAGTCCCTTATGCCAACATTTGTATAAAATGAGCCTGAGCAGGTTAGACAGGGAGAAAACAAAACAAAAAAGAAATGAAAAAGACAGTCCAGACATTGGCCTTGTTTGGCGTGATCAAACAGCACTCTCGGCTGAACACTGAGGGAGCAGGAGTGAATGGAAAGTCCCCCACAGAATGACAAGTGATGGCAGTGGGAGAAGGGAGCAGGGCTCAAGGGTTCCCAGCAGAAGGCTGTGAGATGGTGGTGGTAACTCAAGCCAGTAGAAGAATGACTGTGCTTGCTGGTGAACGTCTCCTCTCACTGAGGAGACCTTTTAAATGGAGAGCAGAGTAGACATCAGTTTGAGATGGGTGCAACATGGCTCTTTCTGGGTTTTATGGACTGGTTCTGACTGTATTTTAACCTGGATTTGTAATAATTTTGATTATTTATTTATTGATTTTTAGACTCCTCAAAGCCAATTGTTTGTATTTTGGATTATTTTATTTATTTAATGAAACTGCACAATACACTGTTTTCACCACAGCTTACTGTGTGCAAGTCTCCTAATTTCCTAGTCCAGGATGTCCTGGGTTCAAGAAGGTAATGCCATATGTGGGCAACTGGACATCACTTAACAACATAACAGCAAAATCATAAACAATATACAAAATATCAGTTAAGTATCATATTCTCAGTGCTGGTAGTACAACAGTCAAAGAATGTTCCTAAGCTTTTGTGAATATGTAATAGGTGCAGCTAATATATTTGAATGGGATTATAAAATGCAGGTAAAATTCCATTAGAACAAAGTACTTGTGACTGAAAAAGCTGTAGTACCCGGATGGGGGTGTTATCCAGCCGGGACACCAAAGAAGACCGGAGGAGGGCTTGTGCGTCCTTCAGACCTCGAGGGGGCGACCGCCCTGGGGGCCACGGGTACAGAGTTGGGAAGTTCAACCCTGTAGGGGCCCATGGTTATCACCAGGGGGCACCCCAATACCTGGAGGACCCTGGACCTCAGCACTTCCGCCACACCCAGAAGTGCTGGGGAGAAGAAAAGCAGGGACACCCGGAGTGCTTCCAGGAATACAGCCTGCACTTCCGCCACACTGGGGCGTGTCGGTGGGAGATTGTCAGGAACACACCTGGAGCACAACCGGGTGCTTATATACTGTAAAGGGGCCGCCTCCCTTCAGAGGATGACTTGAGTCGGGTGAAAGAAGGACAAGGTCTCTGGAGGAGAGAAGGAGGCAGTCTGAAGGAGAGAGTGGGAAGGCACTGTGTATTGGCCTGGACTGTGGGGTAATGTAAACGTGTCTGCCTGTCTGTGTCCAGGTCATATTCCATAAAGCAATTTGTTATAATAGGGGTTTTGTTATAATGGAATTAGAACCTAGCATAACCTTCAGAACGTACACTTGACAAAGCCGGCTGTGGAATGCTCAACTTTATCACAACATCTTTTTTCATTTTCCCAGCATCATTTCAGTTAGCTGGGCTCATAAAATAATATGTGAACAAGAAACACATTTTATATAGTGACACTCTGTATAGTTTCCATTTTGTTTTATCGTGTGTGCATTCTGTTATTTTGCACTTTGTAGTTATGATGAGAGCAAATATAACCCGAAAGGATGCTATCAGATGAGTAGCTTTTCAAAATTGCTCTAAAACTTTCCATAAAGCCACTTCAGTATTTATTCATAAAAGGTAAAATGACACATTCAGCTAGAAGTATAAAATATTATATTATGTTTGTAAAATTACAGCTGTAATTACATATTTCACAGATTATGAAGGTAAGAGGCAGACAGCATGATGAATAATACTGTCCACATCAACAGTTCACTGTCATTTTCCACTCTAAGTGGCTCATGCATCAAAAATGGGTACACTGTGTTCACTTTTATTTTATTGCATCTCCTTGACCATTTTTTGTGTCATCTCACAGTGGCTGGCAGCTCTCGTCTCATTTTTTTTACAGTTTAGTATGGAGCAGGGTTGTCTTTTGAGCAAGTAACTTATTTTCCATGCAAAGTGATGTGAAAACATTGTCAGCAGTGACTTTTTCAAATGGTCTGTGACAGGCTCACAAGTCCCATCTTTCTCCAAATAGGGAACAGTATCCAGTATATACATCTGTTACTTACATCAGCAGATATTCAAAATTTAATTCTGGATGTGTCAGGTTCGTTTAATTTTTACTCTGTGAAAGGGTATTTCATCAGGTATTACTCCATTCTTACTTATAATGCATGATGCAATTCTGAAAAAAGTGTGCCAAGTGTCTGATATAGCAGCAAACCTGTCAGTATATGGAGTGTAGAGTCAGCACCGATTTTAAATGAGGAAAGGAGAACACATGAGATGGCACATTGTGGATGGAGCGCTCCACAAGTGAATGCATCACACTAGTAACATTTTCATAGATACGGTTGACCTGACAATATACTCCAATACAAGAATTAACAGTTGGTTTTCTTTGCAAGTGTATGCATCTGCCATCAAACCACATATGTGATTCAATAAGTACAACTGCATGTATATGTGATTCAATATATGTGCCAGCATTTCAATATAACTGTACTCAACTAATATTTTTTCCTCCTAAAAAAGCTGTCACTTAAAGTCAAGTACCATGTTGCACTGGTCATTCGACTTTAACAAAGAAAACTCACCATTTATTCTCATGTTTGCATTCATTGTTGGGTCTGCAGTGTCTGTGAAAAATTTGCAAGTATGCTGCTGTTCACTGCTGCACTCTTTACTCATAACACTATTGCCCCATCTTTTATGTGCCACTTCACATGTTCCTCCATCCCCACATCAAAGTTATCCTGGCTGTGTACTTTGTAATCCACAGTGTGTGAAAAACATTGCAATGTGATTTCAGGTGAGTTTATAGTCAATGTTTATCTAACTGAAATAACTGGAGCACCGACAGTTTTCAGAGTTGTTTTTCTTCTTCATCATGCATAGAGAAACAATGTGTGATTTTTTTTGTTGAATATTTTATACTTTTCTGCTAAAGATAGACAGAAATTCACATTTTGAATACAAGGCTCAGTGCCAGGAGACACTTTATCGAGGTATAAGATATATGCAAAAAGCAGTCAAGTGTGAGCTGCAGTAGAGAGACAGCAATTCACACCTAGGTACCGACAAGCAATGGCATTGCTTTTGGCAGTAATGGGGGTGGTTGGGTATTTCATCTAAAAAGAAACAAAGAACAATACCCATCACCTTTTCTAAATACAGTTTCAGAGATGCAAAAATATGGACAATTTGAAATGGAGCAATTTAGGAAATTCAAGGAAGGACAGGAGCATGACATGCACACTGATGACATTATTACAGAATTAAAAACATGATGCCAATTGGCATTGGCAGTGGCATTTCTAGTGTTAAACTTGTCACTTACAACAAAAGAAAAGACTGCAAATTCCGTAACTGCTCAAGGTGAATCATGTGACACAAGTTTGCTGTGTGGAGATTAATTTCACTTGTTCAGCTAATATGATTTTATTTACTTAACCACTGAGTTTTGATGTGTTTGGCTTCTCTGTAAAATACCGTATATATTTGCGGATAAGTCAGGACTTGATTTCAACATGTAATTTCCGGTATTTTATAATGTTTTATAATGGGGTATCCAGTTGTCAGAGTAGGTGTCCAAGACTCTTTTTAAAGCAGCCATGTTTCAGTGGGGGCATTTAGAGCACATGATGTGGCAAAGAGAGCAATGCTTCTAGGAATAAAAGGAAAGGATAAAGACAGCTTAAGGGCACACCAGTCTTCTCTCTTTGACCAGAGTTGAAGAATTAGTCCCCTGTAGTTAAAGTATTTAAGGAATTAGTACACAAGGTTGTTGTGTTACAACATGAAGCAAAGGAACCTTCTCCAAATAATGTGAGTTAAAGTGTTGACACTAAGGTCACCAAAATTTAAGTAGGTAGAAAAGAAAGTAGTGGGAGCAGTAGGCTGGCTACTTAATATTGGTGTCAGTAATTAAAAAATAGGAATTAAAAGAGGAGATGAATTGTTAGATTAAGTGTATAAATTAGAGTGGGAAAATAAATGCAGTAGGTAAGAGGGTGTTTAAAAATTACAGCAACTTGAGTCAAGAGTGACAAGAGAAATTTGAAGTACTTGTATGTAGGACAGCAAAGGCTGGTTAAATAGGGAGCAAAAAAAGAAAAAAGACAAAGGGTCAAAAACATTAGTGTCAAAGTTAGTGTTGTGATAACTATTCCAGAATGGATCTTGGAACAGTGGTCTGGAGATTTACCAGACACTCACCATTCTTCAGAGGAGAAGGAAAGTAACTAGGAATGTATTGTTGGATTTCTCCTATTAGGTCAAACTATGAAGATCTGCTTCTAAGCCAGATGTTGTGGGTTTGCAGCTGGCCACCGTCAGTTACAACAGTGTATAAGTACAAACTGTTATAGTTTGTGGTGTGAGTCCACAGAAAAACATTATCATAATCAAACATTGATTCATTTGCAATTTCAGACTTGCTCCTCAAGTGCGGCTATGTGTGTTATTAGGCCCTTCTGTAGACTGGTCCATGGCAGGTTTTTGCATTGGTACTATTAGGACAGTGCCTGACTTTGTGTGACCAGCACCTGAATTTACCAAGTTTTTGAATCCTATGTTAAGTTATCCCTATATGTCAAATTGACTGTCTTTTAGGTAAATGTGATACTTGAGATATTCTAATGATTTTTAGAATGACACTTGATAAAATACCTAGTAAGTAGGATTCTGCCTTTTGGTGTTTTATTTGTTATGTTAGATAATGTGATATGTACCTTTAAATATTTGTTGAAATAATGCTATTTTCTCATTAGGAAATTACTCCGTGCAGAGCACCAGTGATATTTGAACCAGATGTAAATGATTTTTTGATTGGTAACAATACTTTTCAAAGAGTAGAACAATCTACAAACAGAAGCAGCTTGACAAAGATGTCCCAGTGACACTTCTTTTTCCTTTGAAAATATCAATTACTCAGTTACTAAGTATGCTTGGTGCATATACAGTATGCACACACACAAACACACACATAAGTTGTAAAGAGAGATATGGATGGGTTAGAATCCTGGCTGGGATAGCTGGTGGTACCTTTCCTGGTAGGGAAGCCAATGTTGTGGAAGGACAGTGGGGGACTCCCTACTGGGACCACGTGTTCCTCCAGTGTACTAGGCGGCAGCATCCATCTAGTGAACGTCCCAGCTGGAAACCTAGAGGGAAGTTATTTGGGAGTTGTAGTCCACAGCAGCAGTATTGGGGTCTTTGAGTGCCTCAGATGTAGTGTAGATTAAAAAGGGGCCTTACATCTCAGCTTGGGGAAGCTGGGAGTAGAGGAGAACATAACTTGCCTGCTGAAGAACAGACGCAAAGATGAAGTAAGAGAGAAGACTTGTACCTCTGGAAATGTATATGTGGGCATTACCTAGAGGCCAGTTTGTCCTGTTTAAGAGTGTGATGTCCCCTAGTGGCTATAATATATATATTATGTACCTCCATAAGGGGGTGCGCTTCATGCAGTGTTTAAAGATACATTCTAGGATGTGCTGGGACACATCATCAGTGATACTTCCTGAGGTCATCAGGGGCCATGTTGTGTAAGAACTTTTCCACGTTCAAATGATGTATAAAACCTAAACTTGGCATAAAGCCACGCACTTTTCCACGGTACCTCATACCTTGTCATACGCAAGTTCTCTGCTCGGTTTTGTAGACTGGCGGCACCCAGCGTCAAAGCAATGCTACTGTTCCTGTGTGGTTACTCTTTATTTTCCTGACGCGGTTTTATAAATGCACTGAAACTAACCGCATATTGTTTATTTGTGTAATGCATCTGATTGTAATTAACTTGTAACAATATAATGATCTAGGGAATAGCCATAGTATTCCAAATACCATAACTGCTTTAGCATTGTTACTCTCACTGCACCTTCTTCTTCTTCTTCTTCTTTTTCTTCTTTCTGCTACTCCCTTTAATGGTTGCCACAGCGGATCATCTTTTTCCCTCACTTATATCACTGTATCTGAGTGGGGAATCACAGAAGCAGCTCATCAGAAAGAGAATTATCGGTATACAGCATCAAGCACACACTGCCTCAGCCACAGCAAAACGTTTCAAAGCCTTTCCTGTACGGATCTCGTGGTTCAGAAACAGTTTCATCCCAAGAACTATAAATGCATTCAATCAATTGCTCCTTGTAGAACTGTTTGTACATATAAAAACAATTACCTCACTGTAAACTTGCACTACAGTTATAATATTGCACAACCTGCGCCACTTTATAAAGTGAGTATTTACATATGATGACGATAACACTTGTAAGATGAAATGCAGCAAAATATTTATTATATTATAAAGATAAAACTTTAACTTCATTTAAATAATCTGTATTGTTAATAATTAAACATGTGAGGACACGGTGCCGAAACGCTAGCCAGTTCACGTATTGTTCCTGCCTTGCGCGCTGTATATTGGCTGAGACTGGCGCAACACTGGAAGGATAGTTGGATAGAATAATTAAACACGTACTATGAAGATATTTCAATGTTCCTTAAAAGTTTTGAAGAATCGTCGTTGTAAGCTTACAGATGGATTAACTTCTATTACAGAGCTGATTGTGTGGCGATTGGGTATTTGGGGAAAGAAAAGTAAGGACAGGAATTGGAAGTTAGCATGTTTGAAAGAGACAGGACTGCTACAATAAAGTATTTCATCGAAGGTCGCGCATGGAGCAGCAACATCTTGTATGAGACATGAACAATCACCGCGCCATCGTGTTCGTAATAACATGCTTTCATTCCAATCATAATGAAAATGATATCATGTATACATCTCTGTATTTCAATTATTCAGAGAGCTGTAATATCACAAATGTAATGGATTCTGTCTCCTGTCGGAGAAAGAGAAAGCCTGTTTAAGAAGTATGTAGTGATTCACACACAGAGCAAATAGAAGATCAAATACAAAACCAAACATTTAACGTGCTACTTTAGTTACGATACATCCTATCTCATTGGGTTTTACAATGAGCATTCCAGCCACTCCTCCGGCACTACTTCACCAACTCATGGTACTTGGACCACTTTTGTTCATTAGCCCCTTAAATGAGGTCCTCCCAAGAGACTGTCAGATCCATTATGAGCACTTGCTTTGAAGAGGCAAATCTTAACACCATGTCTGGCCTTAAAGAAGTTGGTGTAACATTGTCCAGGAACTTGTGCTGCTTGATTGAATCTGCTCACAGCTACCAGTCCAATGCCAAGGTGAGCAGGCCAGCTGCTACTGTAGGTTGTGGCTGAGGTTGCTTTCCCTTTCTGCCAAAGGTAATGTCCCTCTTGCTGTGGATGACCCTGTTGCTGCCATGGCTTGAGAGAGTGGCCCTACCACAGACAAAAAAAACGAGAGTAAAGATTGCATTAGCGCAAACAAACGGAACAGAACAGCAAAAATAGATCAAATAGTGTTTGAGGATGTCTGGGGGAGAAGAGAGACAAGGCAGTGAGACAAAAGGACAGCTGCTGTACAGGCTTTTAAACATTTGAAGCACCACACAAAATGCAGATCATGTGGCAAGGCAGCAGCAGCAACCCAGCAGCTGATCGAGCAAAGAGGAGGTAAAAAAAAATGTATTTGTTTCCCATTGTCCCATTTTGAATAATAGTCAATTAGTGTGAAGGCAAAGCATGGCTTACTGCCTTCACGGCTGAGGACTGGCCAACATACTCCGGCACTAATTCAGATGACACATTTGGATCAGATATAGGGAGTCAAGATAGGCAGTCCGCAGTCAAATTTTGCACTCCCGGCCGGTACAACATGTCATAATTAAAGCTAAGGAGATGTGCTGACCAACGGGCAATATGCAAACCAGCTCTCCCCATACCTTTTATAGTAAGAAGTGTTGTGAGGGCCTGGTAATCTGTTTTCAAAGTGAAACGGTATCCCCACAAATATGTACACCACTTTTCAACTGCCCAACCGCACACTAAGGCCTCCATTTCCACTGTAGAATACTTCCTCTCGGCCTTAGAAAGTGTACGGTGTGCTCCGTTCCATCTGCATGCATTTGTAAAAATACTGCACCTAGCCGTAGTCTGAAGCATCAGTTGCTATAGTTAAGGCCAAAGTAGGACTGGTCAGAATTAACCCTATGGATGCTACACTGTGCTTCCTCTGTGAAGTCAAACTTGGATTGCCCACGTAAACAAGCAAGCATAGGTTCTACTATCGTGGAGTAATGCGGTATAAACTTTGCATACCATGATGTTAGCCCTAAAAATGAACACAGAGCTGAAGCATCTGTGGGAAGAGGTGCATTAAGGAAGGCATCTACATGCTCTGTGTCAGGCGAAATACCCTCCACAGAAATTACATGCCACAAAAAATGAAGGGAGGAGTGCATGAAATGACATTTGTCCTTGTTTAATTGTAGCCCTGCCTTCTCCAAGTTTTCTAAAACAGCTGAGAGGTGACGATCATGTTCAGCAGCCGTGGATCCATAGATTATAAAATCATCAAGGTAATTCTGGACACCTGGAAGATGACAGAGAAGTGTTGACAGTAATTTTTGGAGCAGACAGCAGCCCAAAACAAAACACGACAAAAACGGAATAAGCCATCGTGTATTTTATAAATGCAGTCAGGTCCCTACTCTCCTCGTGCAAGAGCACTTGATGGTACGCGTTTGCAAGATCTATAGTAGTGAAGACAGTATCACCTCGTAATTGAGAAAGCAGTTCCTCAATATGTGGCACTAGAAAAGAATCAACCATAACAGCCTTATTAGACTCATGAAGGTCCACACATAAGCGTATGCCACCAATTTTCTTTTGTGTGACTACTATTGGTGATACCCACGGAGAAGCATCCACGGACTTAATAATTCCTGCATCTAGCAAGTAGCGCAGTTCAGCAGAAACAGCAGTCCGTACCGATATTGGCAAGCTCCTCAATCTCCGCTGCACCGGCAGAACTTCTGGCTGGATTCTTACCTTTTGCACATCCTAGGCCTCTGAATGGAGTGGAAGAAAACTGTAGCACTGGGGCTGGTGGGGTAAGTACTGTATTACCTTCGATGCGCAGTTTTAAAGATGTAACTAAGTCCATGACTAGTAAAGGGGCACTGGTTTGCACGATGAAGAAAGTAGCCGGTACTGTGACAGCTGCATATGAAACTCGGGCTTGGGGGCATCCTATGACCAGTAGTTCAGTTTTGGAATAACAGAGCAGGCATACAAGAGGGGCAGATAAATTACAAGTAGCAAAATGCCGGTTACATAACCCGCTAGGTAAAATGGATACAGATGAGCCAGTATCTATGAGGAGATGCACCGAATACGGTTTAGAATCATTTGCTTGAATTGTAATAGCACATGAAAATTTTTCAGGCCTGTTTGTACCATACGGTGGCGCAGTGGTAGCGCTTCTGCCTCGCAGTTAGAAGACCTGGGTTCGCTTCCCAGGTCCTCCCTGCTTGGAGTTTGCATGTTCTACCCGTGTCTGCGTGGGTTTCCTCCCACGGTCCAAAGACATGCAGGTTAGGTGGATTGGCGATTCTAAATTGGCCCTAGTGTGTGCTTGGTGTGTGGGTGTGCTTGTGTGTGTCCTGTGGTGGGTTGGCACCCTGCCCGGGATTGGTTCTTGCCTTGTGCCCTGTGTTGGCTGGGATTGGCTCCAGCAGACCCCCGTGATGGTCCATTCAGATGGTTGGAAAATGGATGGATGTTTGTACCATCATTCACACACAAAATGGTAGTTTCTGGAACCTCAATACCCCGAACTTGGTCTTGTGGAGGAGTGTTACATACACAAGAAAAATGTCCAGATTGCCCGCATCTTCTGCACGTAGCTGACGCAACTGGACACTCTGGAGCATTTGCGAGATGTGCTTTGGATCCACAGTGGAAACGTGACTGATTCTTATTGGAGGTAATAGAAGTGCCAGAAATAGGCTGTACGTGGGCCTGGCCATCGCGGCGTTGTGTAGATACCATCGTGCTTTAAACTGCATCGACTGAAGCTGTAGAAGAGGCTGCCAGGATCCCTGCTTGGTTTTTAGCTGCTTCAATTTGCGAAGCGAGCATCACCGCTTTTTCAAGAGTGAGGTCATGTTTAAATAATAACCACGTGGACAAGCTGCCCTTTCTACCAACTGGTTCCATAACATTTCATCAGTTTTATCTTTAAAGTCGCAGGTAGATGCAAGATCTTGTAACGCAGAAATATACTGAGCCACAGTTTCGTCATTTCGCTGGGCTGTACTACGAAATTTATGGCGTTCAACAACCACATTGCACTTGGGCAGAAAATGCGCCTTCAACACTGCTACGGCCTCTGCGTATGTGTTACCTATACTTGGTAATGTATAGAAAAGTCTGTGTCCTTCAGTGCCCAAACAGTGCAGAAGCAACACTCATTTCCTGGCTTTTGTCCAGTTGTCTCCATGTGCTCCAATAACAAGCAAATAATTTTCAAATATTTTCATCTACGTATCAAACGGAAGCGTGGGCTCTCCTGGACAGGGAAGAAAAGCAACTGGTAGTGGAACAGTAGAGGTATCCATCATTGCTTAGAAATGTCCCGTCACCAATTTTGGTGTATAGATTAGTACACAAAGAAATCTCCAAATACCTTCTTTATTACAGAAAGAACTCTGTCATACAATCTCCTTCTGGGAACTCTCCTCCCATCCCTCTCCCAGTTCTATTTATATACTGTATATTGGTACAGTGCCACCTACTGTCCACATTAAATAACATTAATACCACAACATAACAGTCATTATGAAGTTTTTTATTTCTGACCCGGATTTGACCTACGAGCTTTTCAATTCCACTTGGTCCGGGCTGATTATTACTTTCCTTTCTTTCTGAATTTGCACATAGATTATTATTGTTTTCTTGTGCATCCTTTTTTGCCTTCTTTTCCCTCCAATGCTTTTGTGTCTGTTTTCGATGCGCTGTTCTTTCTTTTTCGCTTAGTTGTTTACATGCCATCTAGAACGTATAACATTTTTAAGAGCTGGGAGCACATGAAGTGTGTCTGCCAAAACTATTCCAACAACTGAGAGGTTAGATGTCTGTGAACTTGTTTTAATTTGTTTGTAAGTAGGGTGTGAAGTGTAAAAGTCTCCGTCTCATGGGTCTTCCTTCCTAAGGTTGTAATGTCTAGTCTCGCATGACGCCAAAGTGTCTCTCCGAGATGATCATGTCTCGACCCAAGATTTATATATATATATATATATATATATATATATATATATATATATATATATATATATATATATATATATATATATATATTTTCATCATTTTAAAATCATAGGCTAAGATGGTATTGGAGTTTATCTAGATAGCATTGTGCACAAGGAAGGAACCTGAAAGAGCTGGGCCATTTTGAATCACTAGTTGACCTAATAAGTAAATCTTTGGGATTTGGCAGGAAACCCAATTGTTTTAAGAAAATTACCTGGATAATGAGAATATGCACTAACTCCGCAAAGGCAATGTATGGAGCTGTAATGCAGCATCTCTAACTTCTTCACTTCCCAGTCAAATACATATGCAATATGATTAATTTGTTGTATAAAGGTTAAAAGCTGTTCTCATATATTCATTTTCTGTATTTTTTTCATTTTTTTAAATATACGTTATGCCATTCAACTGAAAAGAGCTTCACAGGCATCACACAGTTTTTTTTCTCATTTTTTATGCCTGACGTGCTGTATACATCATTGAGACAAATGTAATTGATTGCATTGTAAAAAAATGTAATGCAATCAAGGGTACTTAAAGGAGCTTTCAGATGTTGTAATTGTAAACAGATTGAAGAAAATGTGCACATTTCTGCTGACAATAGGATAATGGAAATTGTTAGGATGTGGTGCTCTGCAAATAATTACCATTACAAAATTTCTAGACAAATATCACCAGTTCAGTTCTTTTCATTTCAATATGCTTCATTTATGCAAGATGTCAGGGCATTTATCATTGCAGCGGCAACTCCACAGGAGCTGACAAACAAATTTAATCTCCATTGTCGGAATCTAATTGAATTAAATCTTTTCAAGGATTATAATTAGTTTTTTTATTAAGCCACTCCAGGTTTAAAATCACCTTCTGTCATTTTTTTTTAGTGGATGTATAAATCTTAAAACTGCACAGAAGAAATACTTTCGATGAGGTAAGTAGTCTGAGAATTTGATAGGGGTTACCTAAAGGGGCCAATCTCATGTGTCTGGTAATTATTGCACAAAAGTCTGCTGAAGAAAAAAAAAAAAAGAAAAACTTTAAAATTTAGTAGCACATGTTCCACTTCCACAAATGAGATTTCAAATCTAGCTTTTCCACTCCTGGGCACAACTTTGCTTGTTCTGTACATGCTCTTTTCAGGTTCCCATCCTTAAACCTCAAGTGAAAATCTCCAATTCTGGATGACTGTTTGGGGTTGCAGTTGTTTCAGTGTCAATCTCCTAACTCAATGCTGATTCCAACATTTTACTGAACTGTTGAGTTCATTTACTTCATATCTAGTAGTTGTACTCATTAGTTTTAAAATACCCTTGAAACCTGTGTTTTGCTATCACTCAGAAATCACTAGAAGACAGGTTTGTGCAACTTAATTTTAAACCTTCAGTATGGTTGTTAAATACTCCTTTTCTGTCTAACCTGAACTGACTTTATAAAGTAGTTCATTCTGAAGAACATTTACAGATTAAGACGACTTTTTTTATAAAGAGGCATTTAGTTTCTTTCTGTTATAATGATACTTAATATTAAAAGGTATTAAACAACGTGCAGCACTGTAGCACTGTAGATACCATTTCATGGCTCTTAGAGACCCACATTCAGTTCCTGGGGCCTCATGTATACAGTAATTCCTCGCTATATCGCGCTTCGACTTTTGTGGCTTCACTCTATCGCGGATTTTAAATGTAAGCACATCTAAATATATATCACGGATTTTTTGCTGTTTCGCGGCTTTCTGTGGACAATGGGTCTTTCAATTTATGGTACATACTTCCTCAGTTTGTTTGCCCAGTTGATTTCATACAAGGGGCGCTATTGGCAGATGGATTAGAAGCTACCCAATCAGAGCATGTATTACATATTAACTAAAACTCCTCAATGATATAAGATATGCTTCCGGCACAGTGCTTGATTGTTTGCTTCTCTCTATCTCTCTCACTCTCTCTGCCTGACGGAGGGGGTGTGAGCAGAGGGACTGTTTGCACAGAGGCTGTTTGCCTAGAAGATACGGACGCTCCTCTACAAAATGCCGCTTTATTGCGGTGCTTCTGCATACTTAAAAGCACGTATTGATTTTTTGATTGTTTGCTTTTCTTAGCGAGCGCTCTCTCTGACATTCTCTGCTCCTGAAGGCGCTCCTTTAAAGAGAAGATATGTTTGCATTCTTTTAATTGTGAGAAAGAACTGCCATCTCAGTCTTGTCATGGAGCACAGTTTAAACTTTTGACTAAAGGGTGTTATTTCATGTCTAGAGGGCTCTAATAATATTAACAGTGTGGGAGAGTTTATAAGGGCTTAAAATATATAAGAATAACCATACAAACATATGGTTTCTATTTTGCCGATTTTCACCTATCGCGGGGGGCTCTGGAACGCAACCCCCGCGATCGAGGAGGGATTACTGTAAACAGTGCATACGCACAGAAATGATGCGTATGAACATTTCCGTGTTCAAATCGCGCTGTATAAAACCTAAACTTGCCCTAAAGCTATGCACATTTCCACGGTACATCATTCCCTGTCGTGCGCAAGTTCTCCACTCAGTTTTGAAGACTGGCGGCACCCAGTGTCAAAGCAATGCTACTGTTCCTGTGTGGTTTATTCTTTCTTTTTCAGATGCACATCCCTGACGCGGCTTTATAAATACACTGAAATTAACCGAATATTGTTTATTAGTTTAAGGTATCTCATTGTAATTAACCTGCAACAATATAATGGTCCACAGAATGGTCAAACTATTCTAAATACCATAGCTGCTTTAGTGTTGTTACTCTCACTGCACCTTCTTTTTCTTCTTTCAGCTGCTCCCATTAGGGGTTGGCACAGTGGATCATCTTTTTCCATATTACACTCACTGCACCACTCAGAGCAGCTGATCAGAAAGAGGATTATCGGTATACAGCATCAAGCACATGCTGCCTCAGCCATGCTTCCTGTTTGAACTGCTGCTCACACGGCAAACACTTCAAAACCTTTCTTGTACGGACCTCGCGGTTCAGAAATAGTTTCATCCCAAGAGCTCTAAACGCACTCTATCATTCCATCAACTGCGCCTTGTAGAACTGTTTGTACTTATTAGTACAGTTACCTCACTGTAAACTTGTGATACAGTTATAATATTGCACAACCTGAGCCACTTTATAAAGCGCGTATTTACATATGATGACATTATCATTTTTAAGATGAAATGCAGCAAAATATGTTTATTATATAATACAAATAAAACTTTAACTTCATTTAAATAATCTATATTGTTAATAATTAAAGGACATGTTGTCGCTACGCTAGCAAGGATCTGCCGCTCCGTTCACGGATTGTTCCTACCTCGCACTGTATGCTTCACTGGGACTGGCATGAAGGATGGAATAATTAAACATGTACTACAAAGATATTTCAATGTTCCTTAAAAGTTTTGAAGAATCTGCGTTATAAGCTTACAGATGGCTTAACGTCTATTACAGAGCTGTGTGGCAATTGGGTATTTGGAGAAAGAAAAGGAAGGACAGAAATTGGAGGTTAGTGCTGCAATAAATAATTTAATCAAAGGTCGTGCACAATCACTGCGCCACCGTGTTACCATGTTTAATAACATGCTTTAACTCCTATAATCATGAAAATGACATCTCATATACATCTCAGTATTTTAGTTATTCAGAGAGCTGAAATATGACGAATGTAATAGATTCTGTGTGCTTTTGGAGGAAGAGAAAGCCAGTTTAAGAAGCAGGTAGTGATTCACACACATAGAGCACATAGAAGATCAAATACAAAACAAAGCATTTAACATGCTACTTTAGTTACGATGGGATGTGAGAAACTAGTACATTAAACGACTTTAAGATGAAGTTTATGATGTTCTACTTTAATGACAAAATAAACTACATGATTAAAGCGGAAATTTCGAGATTAAAGTTGACATTTCATGCTTTTTACCCACTGTGTGCCTATTTTTTTTCTCTGTACCCTAATGAACTTTCATATGAAACTCAGACGGTGGGTTACGACTCGCCTTTTCACGGCGACTTTGATATGTGCAACTTCTTTTTTATTTCGGGCACTCTGCGACTTTGTGAACTTGAGCTTAAGAGTTTCTCCGACACGCTATGTCACTCGATCAGCTTCCTTTTCTTGTTTATACCACTGTTTAAACCAACAGACAGTCCGTTTTTCTTTATCTCCATTTGGTATTCCCTGAAATTCTATTTTCCCCCGTGCTTTCCCATTGTCTTTTCACAGAACGCTGAGTTTAAGGGCTATTTATATTGATTTACATATTCAAAGAGGTGTAATGCTGGGAGAAGTTGGGGTGGGGCAGCAGGCGCATGCATGTGTATTACTTTTCACGCTGACCGGCATTTATGTAGTGGAAAAACGTGGAAGTGGCCGAACGCACAGATTTATGCATCTGGATTTTTCTGTGCGTAAGCACATTTTGGCTTTTGTGCTTATGTCATGTTATAGTGCAAATTCTACGCACGCCGTTATGCCTGAGGCCCCTGGTCACTATTTTGGAGCCCTTTGCACATTTTTCTAGGTTAACTGATTACATGATTACATCTTGCCTGAAGAAGGGGCCTGAGTTGCCTCGAAAGCTTGCATATTGTAATCTTTTTAGTTAGCCAATAAAAGGTGTAATTTTGCTTGGCTTTTCTCTAGGTTAACTGGAAATTCCAAATTGTCTAAAAACGAGTGAGCTTGGGTGTTTGCATCAGTGTTCCTTGCAATGAGATTGTTTTTTAAACTTGCTTTATGCCCTAAGCCCAACAAGTAACTTCTAGTTCTCCATGGTCATTTAATAGAAAAAGTGGTTTCAGAAAACAGATAGATGACTGTTTAAAATAGGCAAGCTGGATGATGAATGAACTTCTAAATGCCGAAAGACAACACAGTAATAGATGTTTATTACTGAAGAATAATCCTGTGTCTCCAAAGGGACAACATCCATCTAATTACATTTTAAAAAAAATCATTTGAAAGTACAAATTAGCTCCTGATTAATTAATCCATTTTATCACCCCACTTAATCTGCTTAGAGAGTCTCAAGGGCCAAGACCCAGGTCTGTTGCCGGCAAGGGTAAAATGCAGTGCCCAACCTAGAACCGACTGCCAGTTTACTGCGAGCCTCACTTGTGCATGCAGTCACAATCACTCACATCGAGTTATTCAAGATGATGTTAAACGAGATACAATGGCTAATAATGTAAAATCAATAAAATCATTACAAACTGACCTGGACAGAAAAGCTTGGACAGATTTGTGGCAGACAAAATTTTATATAAATAAATGTGAAATATTACATGTAGGGAGTAAGAAAGTTAGATTTGAATACATAATGAAATTTACCATGCCTAAAATGTATACCTTAGCTAGTCATAATGGACTCTTCACTGTTTACAACATGGCAATGTAAAGAAGTGATTAGAAGGCTAATAGGATGATGGGTGACATAGTAGCACGATGTGCGGAGTACAAGTCAAGGGAAGTTATGATTAAACTGCAGTATGTAACCCATTAGTGAGGTACCATCTGGAGTCCTGTGTGCAGTTTTTTGTCTCCATATTTAAAAACAAATCTGAAAATTTAACATTCAGGTGTGCTTGGAAACTTAGTTTGTTGTGATCACTTGTTTATTAAAATTGTAAAACAACTAAACCAAATATACAATAGCCAGAGAAGGCCAAACCATCAAGTGAGAGATGCAGCCGAGCCTAATGGTCCCCAGTGCCCTAGAGGTACTTTCTCGATCAGCAGTGAGAATGACCCGTAACCTGTTTTTTGCAAAATCTTTAATGTTTTTAAAATATTAATAATGGCACACTGAGATGGGGTGATGTTCTTACATTTTTCCAGCAAAAAATGAATTTATTCAAATTAATGGTTTTCTGTTGAAGTTAGTGTAACACTTCAATCTCAGAGACTGGATCTGAATGCAATTTGCTGTCTGTGTGACATCTTCATGTTCTCTTTTTATACGTGTGTTCTTTATTTGAACACTACTCCAGTTTTCCTTCCACATTCCAAAGTTTTCCTTGCATGAGGAAATGTGTGTGCTGTGCTCTTTGATGGAAAGGCTTTCTATCTAGAACTTATTCCTGACTTGTACCTTGAGCCATGAGTTTAGGCTCTGGTAGAGGTCATGTCAAGGGTGGAGGGTTACCATTTGAATATCATTCCTTTCAGGACCGGTGACAAAAATGTAGCCAGGGGCAAGAGGCATTTTTGCCACCCTTGAGCTTCCCCATAAATGCTTATTATAGGTGTGAAACAATACACTTAGTCCACATACTGCTACATGGGCTTCAAGAAACTATACTGCCACAATACAGTGCATCTTTTGAACAACAGAGAAAATAATAACAAATAACAAAAATATTAACAAATAAAATAACCAATACTTATAAGACAAATAGAATATTTTTGGAAAAAATGTGAAACAAATGAAAAAGATTAGCTTTAAAACAGGCATTAAAACAAAGCGAATGTGTACATTTTTCACTGCTTCTGTTTAGGCACCCCCTTCCACGAAAAAAAAAAAAAAAATATATATATATATATATATATATATATATTAAGTTTTGTTTTTGTGAAATTGAAAGTGGAATAAAAGTGTTTTGCTTGTCTTTTGCTCATCCCACATACTTCTTTAGATACGTTAGCGTGGTGCAAACTTAATAGACGTTTATTAAACATTGTACCTGTGGGTGACACCTTAATAGCAGACACTAAATTAATTCAGTTTTACAAAAAAGACAATTAATATATGCACAATATGGTGTGTGAAAAAATCAGGGAAATGGATGCCAGTATCATTTACTGGTATTTGTATTTAAAATGTGCATGCACTGATTTGATGCTTGGATGCTTGCAGTGCAGCAAGGCTGTACAAATTGTGTTCTGAGAAATTTGAAACTAAAAGAAAATATTTACCATAGCTTTTAAAGCTTGGTATATACATAAGTCATTCATAAGTTCATACTTCACTCTGGTTTTAATGTAATATTATAGATAATCACCTTGTCTTCTCACTCTCCTCCTTATGTGGAACCAGCAAGTTAAGGCTCTACAGTGTAACCTTTGTGTTGGAGTATCTAATTATTTATACAAAATTAGTGTCACATAATGTGACCAAAGCTTCAATACACACTTACTTGGTCGGCCACATGAAGTGTGTCAGGCCTATGCTTCTCACTAAGCTGAAGAGGATTTCTCTGAAGCTGACAGTCTCTTGTCAGGGATGTTCAAGCTGAACCTTTGCTTCAATTGTAGGATTTCTCATTTATTTCTACACACATACCCAAGTGCCAAAATTAATGGGCCCAGGCAGTTTAAACATATTATCTCCATTCAAAGAAACTCTTTCAAATATCAGTTGGGATTACTCATTCATTTTTGGACTTTGAAATTTTAAATTTAATGAAAAATAGCATTTTAATGTTGCTTTAGAAACTAAACAGAAATATTTTTTTTTTTTGTTGAGGTTCTGTTTGCAATCACAAAGGAGACAACTGCAGCTAACAGACACACTTAATGAAGATGCACACGTAGTTATTCTGACTTTAGGTGGCTTTATATCTTCATTCAGTAGACCTTTCAGCTTGCGTGCTTCAGTCCTCCTTAAAACAAAAGAGTATTGTGAGGTTTGATGATGTTTCACTAAAAAAATCTAAATGTAGAAGTCCATTGGTTATTTATCAAATCTCTGTCTAGAACATCAGGTGACCCGTGTCACAGCCCATGCGCCGCATGGGTCACCAGTCCAATGAAGGGCCACACTCACTCATAAAGGTCCAAATCTGACCATCAATTCCCTTAGACTTTGCAATATGGAAGGAAAACTGTAGTACCAGAAGAAAGATCCACACACACCCAGCAAAACATGCAAACTACACTTAAAGAGAGTTCAGGCTAACCTATGTGCCAGACTGATTCTAAAATGAGGCCAGTCATATAGTTTTGGAAGGCTGGCATTAGTATTAAAATTTGTTCTGTGAGAAGCTTTGCCACAGCAGTTGTGTAAAAGTTTTAGTGCTTACATATTATTTGTTTCAAATTAAACAATAGGGTAGATAACTGTTTTTTAAATTGTGAAACAGATTATTTTATTTGATAATATAGTGATCTTTATGTTATATTGGAAAATTTCATAATGAAAATGTTTGCAAAGTCAATACAACCAAAATGAAGCACTTTTAAGCTTCACTTGTGAACCTGTTTTCCACCTAAATCCAACATGTTGCTCCTCTACAACTGACTTACCAGCCACCCCAGACATGAAGTATAAAAATACCAGTAATGACAGACTGCATGATAACATGCAGTGAATACACTTGATTTGAGCATTCCTAGTTTTCATACTCTTTCTCTGTATATTTAGCATTCATTTGCTCAGAGGTTGATGCGCTTGCTGCTTTCTGAGCAGCTCTTTTTTACTTCACCCTAGTGGCCCACTTCTTCTCTTCTTTCGTCGGGCATCTTTTCAAGTTAAAACTGATTAAGTCAGTGTTTGTGTTGCAATTACTTAGTATGTTTTTCTTAATTTTTCACTTAAGCTCGCGCTTAACTCTTTAATGTGCCTTAAGAATGATTTAAGATATGAAGAGGTAGGGGAAGTGATGACAATGTTGGTAGGGAATAAGAACAGCACACATATGCATGCACTGCATGACCGCCCTGCTGCCCACTGATGAGAGTTGATTCTACAATAAAATAAAATAAAAATAAAAAAGGAATTAACCCGAAAGCAGACCGTAGGGGTCACATAGTGTATGTGTACCAAATTCCAGGTCAATAGGTTCAACGGTTTGCGAGCTACAGGTGATTCAAAATCCTGGACAGACAAACAGATAGCCACAGTAGCATATTATATATGAAGATATTCTTTTTAAAGGTAAAGGCAATTCTTTTGGAGGCAGAATAGCCAGAAATGCATTAATTCAGAAAGTTTGAAAACTTAACTTATTATCATATTTATCTTCTGGACCTGCGGTGGGTTGGCACCCTGCCCAGGATTGGTTCCTGCCTTGTGCCCTGTGTTGGCTGGGATTGGCTCCAGCAGACCCCCGTGACCCTGTATTCGGATTCAGCGGGTTAGAAAATGGATGGATGGATGGATCTTCTGGACTTGCAAATATTTACTCTGTACACAATCTATAGTTTATGTTTTACCCTAAATGATGAGACTGTGAAACTCAGTTCCTAATTTTGAAAGTGAAGCAAAAGGCTAATTAATAAATACTGTATAAATACTCATAAAAAAAGAAATTTCCTTTCCACTTTTAGACCTTGTCGTCATATACGACTGCAGGGCCATGTTAAATATTTTAAAAACGTGCTATATTAAAGGAAATACAGTGTAATATTGCAATGAAAAATACAGCATGTCAGTGTGAAATGTATGTTACCAATATTATAGTAAGTTGTCATTTCATTTAACAAGTTGCTTATAAAATACAGCAAAGAAAAAACAAATCAACAACAAATATGATTTCTGAGGCATATGATTTCAAAAAGGTAAATAGCTAAAATGAATGCATGTACTGTATTTGTCTCCTCTTTATCCTTTGATCTTTGCCTTTAAAAACAATTAGATGTTTTCAGACAGCAATAATGGCTTATAGAGATAAACTTGCAATCTTTCCTTCTCCACCTAATTAAAAATATTATATATCTTGTGAACATTCCAGCCCGGATCAATGACAGATGGCTAAGAACACAAATACCAAAGCACACGTGATTTTATTATTCTGTTAACACAGTTTCAATAAGCACCAACACACTCTTCTTCTTCTTTATCTCTCTTTCTTTCTCCTTCACTCTCCCTCCGGTAAGCTTCGTCCTCCTCCTCCTGATTCTGGCTCTCGGAGTAGTGTCTGCTGGCCCCTTATATAAGGCCCCCGGAAGTGATCCAGATATCTGATGATGTGTTTCTGGCAGCACTTCCAGGTATAGGGGGATGTAATGCTCTGGCCATGCTTGCTCCCCCGGTGCTCCCAGCGTGAAGGCATCCTGGCCGGGGCCCCGTCACAATATCATATTTTAACATCAACCTTAGATCAAGTTTCCCTTACAAAATACACTTTTATTTCTTCCATAGGAATGAAACATCAAAAAGAAATCTTAGCATCTTTTTGGTTTCTCCTAGACAAATATGAGACATTTTTGTTTGTCTCTTCCTCCTCAAATTTTTCTCCTGAGAATAAATACCTTATTAGTGTCAAAGGGCAACCTTTTTGTGTAATGGGTGGTTTTCTTTTTTCTTTTAGGCAAAAAGCATGTAAGTAAAAACTATGAAAAACAGTAGATGAATGAGCAATAGGCTCCCTTTGCTTGAAACGAGGATGATAAGTGAAAAGGCAAATTTTCTGAATAATTCTGTTACAGGTTATTGTTGATGTCTGTCTACAGGACATATATATTTAGACAAATACATGTCTCACAAAAAAGTCACCTGCTTTGAATATAAAACTGCTTTGTTTCTCATCAACATACAATATTGTGATAACGGAACTGCCTGCTCCCTTGGGAAATGTTGTATTTACCTGATTTGAAAATTAACATGTTCTGGGGACATTGGTTTATAATCAGCATACAGTGGTATATGTACTTCATGACAGCTGACAATACTCTTTTTTAACCAATGAAAATGTGTTCACACTATTGATAAGCAAAGGAAATTGGTATGTACCATTGTTTAATCGATTATCATGTTGATCTAGGCAGAGACTGACATAGTTGTACACTTCTGGGCAGTGGGTGGTGTAGAGGGATACAGTCCACTGAGAACACTGTCAAGATCACTTGCAGTGAGCGCAGGGTCTCACACACAGTCAAGGGTATGTAGCTGACAAGATGCAAGGGACACAGATGGTGAAACACACCTTTAGGGAGGAAGAGGAAAAGACAGTTTCACCAGAGGGACACCGGTTGTGGGTCAAGTGAGAGAGAGAAGGCTCAAATTACAAAGACTTCTGTTGCGAAATAAGTGTTCGGTGAACAGAATGTTGTAGTGGGACAGTTGGAAGACTAATCGTTGTGTTAACACAGCATGCGACTTGGACTTCGCACCACCAAAGGTTGTATCCTCTACTGTTATTTTTTTAACAGACTTTTGAGTGTGGACTGTGTGCTTTTATTTGTAAAAGGTTTTGGCTCCTGATATGTTTAGAATAATATGTACTTTTATCTTCTTGATAGATTTTATATTGTCTGGTGAAATGTAAATTATTGTTGTTTTTTTTTTAAAATTGCTGCTGTGTCTTTCATTGTGTGTTTACTCATTGTTCTATTATCTTTAAATTTCAAGAGTTCCCAGACTCTTAGTAAAATGGGGTGACATAGTCGGATATAGTGTGACCCAGACACCCGTCACAACAGTCCCAGAAGTGTCTCCTCTTGAGCTTCAGCAGAGATCTCAGCAAAGTCACATGATGAGCTCAGATTTTTCAAATAGTGTCTTGACATTTTTTTTTTTGTTTACAATTTTAAAATATTTGCTCAGTAATATATGGTTAAATGTACAGACAGTTATTGTGGTTAAAAAACACTTTACAATTATTACAAATTTATAGTCATTGCTTCTGAAAAATACTATTAGTTGTTCTAATTTATATTGCCGTGCTCCATTTAGATCATACTCATTCTGGAAGAAAAGGCTTGCAGTGTGGCATAGTGATTAAGACTTTGAACTTAAAACCTTGAGGTTGTAGGGTCAAACACCACTTCTGACTTTTTGTGTGGTTCATCTGCCTGTTCGTCTGTTGGAAAAACAAAACAAATATATCTAATTGTCTGCGGTGGGCCCTGCCCGGGGTTTGTTTCCTGCCTTGCGCCCTGTGTTGGCTAGGTTTGGCTCCAGCAGACCCCCATGACCCTGTAGTTAGGATATAGTGAGTTGGATAATAGATGGATGGATGGATGTATCTAATTGTATTTCAAATGTAGTAAGGCATCTTAGATAAAGGCATCAGTCCAGTAGTCTTGAAAGAGATTAAAAAAAAGATTAGAAAGTAATCTCACAAAATATACCATGGTTTTGAAACTGAATTCTTCATTTTGATTCCTTTACCCAAGTTGTATTTAAGGTTTAATTTTTGTCCAAAGTTATTGCTCCTAAGTAATTTTATAAGAAACATCTATATCAAGTTGATTCTCAAAAGACATTCATTTATGTTTCATTTAAGTCTCATAAGCCATCAAAAGATCAACCTTTCTGCAGCAATTTTTTCCTATCAGTGAAATATGTTTTGTAGGTTGACAAATCAGTGACTTTTGACTGTTTTTTCTTTAAGTATTTCTCTTAGTACTTTTAGACTGAGTCTTTCTTTTCTTCATTTTGTATTTGTGCAATTCTAAATATTTCTTCTGAGCCCATCAATAGAGACTTCTATTGATTCTATTGACTGTCCAGGAAATAAATGGACAGTGTTTTTAGAGACTACTTTAGCTGCAAATTGAGCCATGTAACTTTATAAATATATGAACAGAAAACAAACAGGACATATAAACACACACATATGTAAAGCCAGAAGTTGTTAAGCATTAATATGTCAGTTGTCACACACGTGCGCTTGGGAGGCAGACAAAGCGTTCAAATCTAGATCTTGACACGTGACTGAGGGCTGGCACTGAATACTAATACCACACAAACCCTCCGAACAGAAAACCACTTAAGCAACTCACTTCTGCCTGTTCCTAACCTCACTTTCAGCACCCACGAATAACCTCATTCTACTTCCTGCCCTGAAAACACACCCTTCCTGTTCTAAAATCAATCAGTTAACCCAATCAGTCAGTCCAGTTATATGGTACTCATATCAGTCCTTGGACACTACTCAGCTTCTTATTTTCTACAATATATGGTGTGGATCTCATAGTGTTTTTTGGGTTGTTTTTGTGCTTATTATACAGCACAAGATAACAATACAGCAGAATCAGGATCAGTGCAGATTCAAATGAAGGATATATCAATAGGATCAACAGAGCATCAGTAATTGGAAATTTCTGGTAAATTTAGTGCATAAGATAGAAGAGAGATGTTCCATGTCATGTTTACGGTTCACAGTATCTTCTCCTATAACCTCTCCTGCAACCCAGTAATTTAAATCATGTCTTTCTTTGTAGTACAACACTTTCAGGATAAACAGCAAATCAAACGACAGGACACCAGGAATAGAGTCAAGATGGATCAATTCTGGTTACATTGATTTTAAATATTGCTAAAGACATTAATTTGGGTCTGTGAGTGTGACTTGCTGAACTGTTGTTGTGCAAGTGGATTAATTGGATCAGTGTTTCCTTGAACTCTGTAATGAATTGAACTATTAGTGTAGCCTTTCTCTCTAACTAGGCAATATAACTGGAATGGATTTTCTTGAAAACTTCATATACACTTCTTGGACTGGTTGATGATATTTGGGCTTGTAGTGGCCACTTTCTGATGTCTTCTAGGCTCCTTTTCATTGACTCCTCAAACAAAACAAAGACTCCGAGGCACCTAGAATCCTTAAAGGATAAGTCTGGTATTTTTTAATTTAAAATATTTTTAAAACAATCACAAAATACTGTACATTTAATTGCACTAGAAACATGTTATCACAGGAGAAATATAGGTTTATAGGGTCACAGGTACAGAGTGCAGTGAAATTCATACTTCCATGTGCTAATCAACATTCAACACAATGTCATTGTCTGGAGCCATGATCACTGAGTATTACTACTGTCCCTAAAAATCTCTATATTGTTTTTATATGCAGTTGTATATACAGTACTGTATATAAAACAAACTTCTCCTCCTTTGTAACTGTTGAATACTATTTATGATGTATTTGCTTGTTTGTTTTTGTTTTGTCTGTTTCTTAGTGTATTCTTTTAAGATTTTCTCTAGAGAAGGAGGAAAGAGTGACAGACATGTGTTAGTATTTAATTTCTTGCACCCATCTGTTTGTGATATGTGTCACACACGTGCACATGGGAGGCAGCTAAAGCACTTGAATGAGAGTAATTCTGAGCCAGACTGGGAGGTGGCGGAGTGTACTGACTCTTTTTCTCGCTTTTCTGTAGACCGTTCACAGGACATTCCACCTGGCCCAGATGACGTCATTCCTGGTTCTGGCCCCTTTGATGTCACTTCCGGGTGCAAGCCTATGGATGAAGAACCTTCCGGTTCCTGCCCCTTTGATGTCACTTCTTATACTGGCCTTTGAAGCTGCCACCTTTCCTCCATCCCCTCAGTTCTGTTCTGGACTCCAATCTGTACTCTCATCAGTTCAAACCTTTAAACCATTTTGCAGCCAGGAAATAATATACGGGTGGCTGCCCAACAATTTCTGTGGCTTTTTTTGATTTTTGTGACACATGATATTAATTTTTATTAATTCTTGCTTAAATTTTTATGTTTTCTTTTGGATACAATATTGTCACTTTTATAATCAGCTCTAATATTTTATTTAAGAATAATCTTTTACTCATACTGAATAAAAACACCAAGCATACTGAAATGTGAAGAAGGCATTATACTTCAAAAATCACTTGAACTCAATTTAAATTGATTCGATTTTATTTTCCAAAGCATGACTGAATGGTTTATGAATGATTGGCCATCATTGGTAACTGTGGAACAAACCCCGGACACAGATTGACGGACAACCTTTGGTCGCCCAACACATACATATTTATTTACAGTCCAGTATTTACAAGGGTGCACAACCCAGTGCCTCCAGCACCAATCCCCCAAAGTCCAGGCCTCTCTCTACAGTGCTTTTCTTCTTCAGGCCCCCTCCATTCCTCTCCAACAAGACTTCGTCCACTCCTCGCCAGACTCCAGTCATCAAATGTAGGGAGGCGGCCCCTTTCATAAGCACCCGGATGTGCTCCAGGTGTGTTCTGGCCATCTCCCACCGACACGCCCCAGTGTGGCGGAAGTGCCGGCTGCATCACCGGAAGCACTCTGGGTGTCCCTGTTCGTCTTCCCCCCAGCACTTCCTGGTGTGGCAGAAGTGCTGAGGTCCTGGGCTCTCCAGGCACCGGGGTGCCCCCTGGCGGTGACCACGGGCCCCTACAGGTCCCCAGCGCAACCAGGGCGGTCGCCCCCTCATGGTCTGTAGTCCTGGCTGGGTACCACCCCCAGCCGTGTGCCACAGTACCCACCACAAGCTGAGACCCCTAAGGGCCAGCGGCCCGTCCGGCGAGGGCAGGTCCTCCTCGGCGGGAAGCCGACACGCTCCAGTCCAGGGCCTGGTCCTGTAAACCAGAAAACAGAACAAGGGGAGGAGATGTTGCCCTGATGCCGCAACTCGGTGTCTCTGTGCCTTAAACAGAGGCAACGCTCCCCACTCTGACCAGCACCCCGGTGCTTGCGACCTCGGCCCCCCTTTTGAGATCTCCGTGTCCCCCGTGTTGGGACATAGGACGGGACCGCACACACCCCCGTCACCTCAGCCGACTGTGGGGTTTCCCTCTGCACCCACAGAGGGTGAACTTTCTTTGGACGTGAGCGTCCTGCCTCATGTCCTCCCTTATCGGAGGAACCAGCATTCTTCCCTCAATTCCTCCTTTTCCTCTGGGACACCGTGACAGTCTGGGTCTGCCCATGGCAAAAGCACAGACCCTGATCCGTTTGCATCCCTGTATAACGGTGCGAGGCTGTGGCTGGCTTGGGGCAGAGGGTGCTAGGACCTGGAGCACACATGAGCTCGCGTCCTGCCAGCCCTCTCGCTGTCTTACCCTCACACTGCACGCAGCACCCGCCATCGCGTCCACTATCGGAGATTCCCCTACTTGGTTCCGTACACATGGTTCATGGACCTTTTCGGTGGGACGTCCTGGATGCTTTACGGGGTCGGATCTATTTACTGTCGCCACTGTACCTCTCCGGTCGAAGGATCCAGTGTTGCGTCGTTCCATTTGCGCATGTAGTGCCTGCCCTAATGCGACTGCCTTCTCCTCCGGCTTCTGCACCTCTGCACAGAGGGCACACAGCTCCTGTGTAAGTGACCCTACAGACCAAAGGCAAACCTCCAGTGTCCGCAGAGCCACAGACAAGGACAAAAAGCCAGCCGGCGGTGCGCTTACCTGTCCATCAGCCTCACCCGCTGGCTGCTTCCTGTAGGTCTTCTCTTCAAGCCCAATCGGGTCTCTTTCCGGCACAAGATGGACATTCCTTGGTCCTGCCTCTGTACAGTCATTGGCGAGCACACAAGACACACCATCCAATTCCGTGCCTGTCATGGAGAGGGACTTCCAGTCCGTGGCCATTTTATCTCCCCCTCTCCAGGTGCAGTGGCTTGCCTCCGGGCAACCTCGCAGCTGCCATGGCCTCTCGAGCTGCAGCGACTCCGTCCTTGCAGCATCTCCTGCTGCCAACGGCACATGGACCGGCATGCCCCTGCCATGAACGCGGAACTGGGCAGTCCCTGCCTGAAACACAAAAGGTGAGTCCGACCCCATAGGGCCGACCACCGTTGGGAAGGGCACTTTCCTCCCAGATCCCGTCACTCCGAGGCGCCTGCCTCGGTGTGGCCTTCGTAGCAATGCCATCCTCACTGTCTTTTGCGACAGTGCATCTGTCGGAGCTTGCTGCAGTCAAGCAACGCCCATGGTTGGTCTTCCGCACCTGGGGAATATGGCCTTTCTGCGGACCGGTGGCGGTCTGTGGGGAGAATCGCTCCCGTGGGGTTGAGTGTGCGCCGCTCCCGCGGCATGTGTGTGGGTTCCGCTGTTGCACCGGGCCCTCCACAGACTGATTTTTTGAAGTAGGTCCCTGCCTTCAACCAGGCAGAGCATCCTGCCGACTACGCCAGTGTAAGAAGACGCTATATAGCGCCTGACCCGACACAGATTGGACACTGGAGGCACGTGTAAAATAACCAGACTTTTATTTATCTTCAGCTGGAGAGCACGTCTTCCCTGTAATCCCTCCAGCCACAACACAGTCCCAAGCACTATTACACCCCAGTAAAGCACAAGCACTTTCTTTTCCTTGGCACCATCACTCCTCCCCAGCAACCTTGTCCTCCTCCACCCGACTCTGGCCATCAAATGTAGGGAGGCGGCCCCTTTTATAAGCACCCGGATGTGCTCCAGGTGTGTTCCGGCCATCTTCCACCGACACCCCCCAGTGTGGCGGAAGTGCCGGCTGCATTTCCGAAAGCACTCCGGGTGTCCCTGTTCATCTTCCCCCCAGCATTTCCTGGTGTGGCTGAAGTGCTGAGGTCCAGGTCTCTCCAGGCACCGGGGCGCCCCCTGGCGGTGACCACAGGCCTATACAGGGTCGCCCCCTCGTGATCTGGAGGAGGCGCAAGCCTTCCTCCGTGCCTCCTGGGCATCCCGGCTGGGTACCACCCCCAACCGTATGCCACATAACATTAAAAAATGCCCCTGTGAGTTAGCGTTTGGTTATCAATAACTGGGATTTGGGGCTGGGAAGAATTGTGGAACTATTGTCACTATTTTTGTTCTTATTTATTAATAATGGAAGCAATTTGAATGTATAGATTCTGTGGGTTTTTCAGATGTGTACAGAACCAAGTAGCCTGCCTAACATGAGTACCATGTGCCTAAGCGCAGCAATTGTCCCAACCAAGTCATCCGGACTTCCATAACTTTCACTGATATGAATAACTTATCTTGACTTGAGCTTTTATCTAAATTACCTCTACAGCCATATTTACTTTACATGGTTTTGGACCCATTGGTTTTTGAAGAACTCAGAAAAAGATTTACAGATATTCTTTAACATAATTTTAGGCAGAGTGATTCAATGTATAAAGATAAGTTAAACCAAAAGAAAGTGACAAAAGCAGTTCCTGTAAAATGAAGGTGTTTGTCATGGAAAAGTTCAATGGTCAATATATTGTTGCCTTCAGATTCACTATATAGATCTGAGTATCTCAAAACGTTCACACTTACTAGGCTACCATGAAGATTTAAGTGCTGTCGGCAGCTCCATTTGTGCTCACTGTCAGGACAAAACAGGATTGACTGCATCTATGGTTAACATACTTCCTTGGTAAAATAATCTCTCAACTGGGACCCTCCACCTCTGTCCTTGACCCAATACGAACATGTTTTTTCAAAGAAATATCAGGCGTGCCAATTGATAGTATTCTTGACATAGTAAACTCGTCATTAGATATGGGGGTCTTCCCAGACTGTCTTAAGACTGCTGTAGTTAAACCTCTGCTCAAGAAAAATAATCTTGACTCCTCTGCTTTTGAAAATTTTAGACTTATTTCGAACATGCATTTCTTAATTAAAATTTAAGAGAAGGCAGTCATTATGCAGCTTAATTATCACCTCAATAAACATGCTGTTCTTAATAAGTCTCAATCAGGTTTCAGAACAAATCACAGTACAGAAACTGCACTCGTTAAGAGTAGTAAATGACTTCTGGGTAAATGCAGACAGAGGCCGTTTATCTGTTCTCATCCTCCTAGATCGGAGTGCTGCATTTGATACCATTGATCACAATATTCTTAGAAATTGCCTTAGACAATGGGTGGGCCAATCTGGCAGTGTCTTAAATTGGCTTGAATCCTACCTAGCAGGTAGAAAATTCTTTGTTAGTTGTGGTAATTATACTTCAAAGACACATGATATTCTCTATGGTGTTCCACAAGGCTCTATCCTGGGTCTGCTGCTCTTTTTGATTTACATGCTTCCGTTAGGTCAGATTATTTCTGGGCATAACGTGAGCTACCACAGCTATGCTGATGACACCCAAGCACATGACGACCCCGACACTATTGATTCACTGACACAATGTCTCAGTTGTGTTTCCGAATGGATGAGTAGTAATTTTCTCCAACTAAATAAAGAGAAAACAGAAATTTTAGTGATTGCCAATAATGGATATAATGAGGTTATTAGAAATAAACTTGATGCATTAGGATTAAATGTCAAGACGGAGGTAAGGAATTTAGGGGTAACTATTGACTCTGAGCTGAATTTTAAATCACATATTAATCAGATAACTAGGACAGCATTTTTTCACTTAAGAAATATAGCAACATATAACATTGCAAGATGCTAAGAAATTAGTTCACGCTTTTATTTTCAGTCAACTAGATTACTGAAATGCACTCCTCTCAGGACTACCCAAAAAAGACATAAATTGATTGCAACTAGTGCAGAATGCAGCTGCTAGAATCTTAACTAGGGAAAGAAAATCTTAACACATTGCTCCAGTTTTGATGTCACTACACTGGTTACCTGTGTCATTTAGAATTGCCTTTAAAATACTGCTTATGATTTACAAAGCCTTAAATAATCTCGCTCCATCTTATATTTCGGAATGTCTTACACCTTACACTACAAATCTTAACCTTAGATCTTCAAATGGAATGTACAGTAATCCCTCCTTGATCGTGGGGGTTGCGTTCCAGAACCCCCCGCAATAGGTAGAAATCCGCGAAGTAGAAACCATATGTTTGTATGTTTCAAGCCCTTAAGAAACTCTCCCACACTGTTTATAAATATTCTCAGCACTGTTATACAGTAAACCCTCGTTTATAGCGGTTAATCCACTCCAGACAGATAAATGAATTTCCACAAAGTAGTATTCTTTATTTATAAATCTAATATTTTTGCAGTTAGAGCATAAAAAAACCTGTTTACGTCCTTCTAAATATGTTTTTTAACATTATTAGAGCCCTCTAGATATAAAATAACACCCTTTAGTCAAAAGTTGAACAAGACAAGACAGAGATGACAGTTCTTTCTCACAATTAAAAGAATGCAAACATATCTTCCTCTTCAAAGGAGTGCCGTCAGGAGCAGAGAATGTCAGAGAGAGAGAGAAATGTAAACAATCAAAAATCAATAGGTCTGTTGGGCTTTTAAGTAAACTAAGCACCCACGATAAAGTGGCACAATGAAGGGATCAATGTGAAGGTAGTCTTTCAGCATTTTTTACAGGAGCGTCCGTATCTTCTAAGCAAACAGCCTCTGTGCAAACAGCCCCTCTGCTCACACCCCCTCCGTCAGGAGCAGAGAATGTCAGAGAGAGTGAGAGAGAAAGAGAAAAGCAAACAATCAAAAATCAATACGGGCTGTTAGAGCTTTAAAGTGTGCGAAGCACCACGCGGGAAGCATATCGTATATCATTGAGGAGTTATATTTAATACATAATACATGCTCTGATTGGGTAGCTTCTCAGCCATCCGCCAATAGCGTCCCTTGTATGAAATCAACTGGGCAAACAAACTGAGGAAGCATGTACCATAAATTAAAAGACCCATTGTCCGCAGAAATCCGAACCAGCGAAAAATCCGTGATATACCGTATATTTAGATATGCTTACATTTAAAATCTGTGATGGAGTGAAGCCGCGAAAGGTGAAGCGCGATATAGCGAGGGATCACTGTATAATTTGTGAAGGATGCTCCTGCTGCTTATGTTCCGGGGGAGCCGCCATGGGCAGTTCAATACCTCCCCCGGGACGGTTGGTGGCAGCCTCCCTGGCCGGCAGTGATTCCCCAACCACCCGCAAGGCTCCATGGGAGATGGAGTCTTCCACAGCTTGGTTGGGGCCCGGGAGTGGCCACTAGGGGGGCTGTCTGCTTCCCACAGCCCGGCTGGATGAGTCTTCAGCCCCACCCAGAAGTGCAATTAGGACCAGGTGGTTAATCACCTGGAACGCTTCCGGGTGGGCTATAAAAGGGCCCAGCCACCACCACTCGAAGAGCCAGTTGGGAGGAAGGTGGCGAAGCTTGAGAAGGAGTGGTGGTAAAGGAAGGAAGAGAACTGTTTTGTGCTTGTGTTTGGGCTGTGTGGCACGGGGAAGACGTGTCCCACAGCCGAAGAAAAATAAAGTCTTTGTGTTTTTTTATATGTGCCTCCGTGTCCATCTGTGTCGGGTCAGGCACCTATATAGCACCTTTGTTACAACTCATAATTCCAAGAGCTAAACTTAAAAGAAGTGGTGAGGCAGCCTTCTGCTGTTATGCACCTAAAATCTGGAATAGCTTGCCAATAGGATTCGCCAGGCTAATACAGTGGAGCACTTTAAAACACTGCTGAAAACACATTACTTTAACATGGCTTTCTCATAGCTTCATCTTAGTTTAATCCTGATGATCTGTATATTCAATTAATTATCATTATTATTCATGGTATTCATATTTAAAATCTGCACTAACTCCTACTTTCTCATCTGTTCTTTTTCCTGTTTTCTGTGGTGGCATGTGCACCACCACCACCTGATCAAAGCACCCTACATCGATGGATTAAAGGCCAGAAGTCCACATGACTGTCATCATCAAGTTGTTCTATGAGAACCCTGAATACCATGAGGACTGATTGAGGTCATTTATGTTAGGTAGAATGATTAGAGGGGGCTGGGCAGTCTTGTGGCCTGGAACCCCTGCAGATTTTATTTTTTTTCTCCAGCTGTCTGGAGTTTTTTTTTTTGTTTTGTTTTTTCTGTCCTCCCTAGCCATCGGACCTTACTTTTATGCTTTGTTAATTAGTGTTCCCTTATTTTAATTCTTATTTGTTTTGTCTTTTTTCTCTTTCTTCATCATATAAAGCACTTTGAGCTACATTTTTTGTATGATAATGTGCTATATAAAAAAATGTTGTTTTGGTGGGCAGCTGGGGCTCTTGCCTAGCTGGGATGCCTAGAGGATGGAAAAGACAATACCACCCCCGGGACACGAAGGGGCAGCTCCCCTGGTTTGAGTCGGGGCCACGGGATTGGAGCTTGGAAACTCAACTCTGTTGGGGCTCATGGCCACTGCCAGAGGGTGCCTGGACAATTGTGGAGTCCTGGACAGCAGCACTTCCAACCACACTTGAATGTGCTGCCAGAAGAAGATCTGGGGACACCGGGAGTGCTTCCGGGTGTCCAGGTAGCACTTCCACCACACCAGTAAGTGCTGCCGAATGATTGTCAGGGAGCACCTGGAGCACTTCTGGGGCCAACTTAAGTGGCCGCCTCACTCTATATGGTGAGCCGGAGTCAGGAGGTGAAAGACAGAGCTTGCGAGGAGAGGAGTGAAGGCGTCAGAATAGAGAAAGAAAGAGAGTGAGAAAATAACAAAGGACTGAGCAGTAATTGCTGGGGATTGTGCACTGTGTGCTGTAAAGGAAAAAGAAATAAAAACGTATGCTTTTGGGACTTGTGTGTCTTTGTGTCTGTCTATGCCAGGGCTATACGAGGTGAGACACAAAAATAACTGGATTGGTAAAAAAAAATATTTATTCCTGAATTACAGCATTCTAAACATTGTCACCTTGTATATACTCCCTCTCCCGATTTCTACACCGCTCCATATGTGTCTTCCATAGATTGAAACAGTGCTAGAAGTCTTCTTGCTTGAGGCGCTTCAGCAGGCTTGCCATTTCTGTCTTTACTTTATCCATTGAAGAAAAACGTGTTCCTTTCAGGTCACTTTTGATTTTTGGGAACAAGTAAAAATCACAAGGAGCTAAATCGGGCGAATAGGGAGGATGATTGAGGACAGTCAAAAACTACTTTACGGAAAAAGCATTGTGCTCGGGAGCATTGTCTTGTCTTGTCTCGCTGTTCACTTTTTTCACCCGACATTGTCGTGGCAACTCATGTAGCAATTGTTGTGCAAATACTGACTGGGCCATTCACAGGATATACCTAGCAGGTCAGCGGTTTGAGAGGGCGTGTAGAAGGGGATATAGTTCTATGATTCATGTCCAGCCAACCTCCAGACGGTTTTCCAGGAAAGCCCCAAGCCCAGTCCGGTTACTTTTGTGTCTCACCTCGTGTATATATATATATATATATATATATATATATATATATATATATATATATATATATATATATATATATATATATATATATATATATATATATACACACATATTACTACATTTACAAACAATAGATTTTACTCAAATATAGTTATTTGTATATCATGGTGTCCCACTGTGAAAGGTGCCTTAAATCTGATGCTGATGGGGTATGTTCTAGATCCCTTAAATCTTAATTGGATTAAGTAGATTTTAAAATAAATACAGTCAATTACAAATGGAGAATTTATGCTTAAAATGGCTGCATCATTGTAGAAAAAAAATGAATCAAATGTAATTGCATGTCATTGAGACACCATGGGAGTGAACAACACATTTTTTGTTTTGTTTTCACTGAGGAATTTATATACGTTTGGCATAATCCTGAATTTAATAGTACCATTGTAGTTACTGCAAATGAACACCAGATGGCGCAATTAACTTACTAAATGACAACTGTTAATGGGGATGTATTAAAGGTCCTATAGATCTATATTTAACTTACTTGCTGTTCTCTAATTATATGGTTTCTATTTAGGTTAAAAATAAATATATTTAAAATATAGTGTTTAAACCATTTTTGTTTTACACTTTTTAACTTTAAAGTGTTTTGTTTAACACTTTTAACTTTTTAATGATAACTGACATGGTTTAAACAGAGATTTCAGTAAAAACATAAGCAGCAGGTGCAAAAGAAATGCCTGAGTAAGTTAGGTTTTTCTTTTTTTGTAAAATGGAATATACTTGAGTGAACAATACACTGTTTTAAATTTTTTTTTTCATGCATATCCTGAACCTGCATAATCCAATTTAAATAAATAAATAAACAAACATTTTTAGTATCAACCCAATAATACATAAAAACAAATGTCCACCACTTTTGCAAAGCTGTTCTGTGGTGTGGAAAAACAAAGCCTATCGTTGTAGCATTATACCATCCCTGGTGGGTCTCCAGTTTTACTCAATCCGCATAACCATATTTTAAAACTAGATATTAAACATAAAGCTTCGTTTTTGATATTTTACATCTTTTTGTTCCAATTTGACAAAGTGGTAGTCCAGTCTTAAGTCCATTATTATAAAATCTAAAAATGACTTATTCTTTATTAACTAAAGTTCACATCTCAAAAACTGACTGCAATAATCAGGATTTTAGCATTGATGTTCCTTATTTTAAAGGAATCTGACCACTATTATGTTTCTGCTGGCTCAAACAAATGTAATTTGTATACCAGTATTTAATGACAGCTTGTTGCTTGAAGCCTATGTCAGTCATTTAAAATAGACCAAGTAGTTAGTTATGTTAAACATTGCTGAACATTAGAATTTCTTAAAAACAAAACCTCCACACTATGTCACCATAAGGCTGCTTTAGTCGTCTCAAGTTTTTATAGTTCTGACTTTTTCTAATCCCCATAAACACTTTTTCCTGAGGAGGATCAATCATCCTTTCTTTAAGAATGCAAATGCCATCAAGCATTAATTGCTTATTTTCTTGGTTAGAGTGATGACAGTTATTTGTAACACCAGTTGAAGCCTGCAGATTTAAATATGTGTTGCTTCACTTTGAGACACCTTATCTGTACATTATGGATGACTGTTATACTGTATTTTATTCTTTATGCAAAATGAATACGTACATATTTTATTACTACAGTCATAAAAGTATGATCATTTTAGGAAAGGAAACAGAATAAAGTATTTTAAAGGAGAGCAGGATTTACTTGTTAATAAAAGAAAATAATAGGCATGTTTAACTTCTTTAACTGAATTGTAGAATACATTTTCATGTTTTTAATTCAAACCCTTTTCACTCAGATGAAGCAAATATACTGCCATATATGTTGGGAAATAGCCATCAATGTTACATTTCTCAAATATTCATTCAATATACTTTTTGGGGGGCTATATTCTTAAATGGCAATACTTGGCATAGACAAACATCATAAAATGACCACAAGAGAGGCTAAATGCTGTTTCCTGTGTGAAAAATAATTAAAAAGGTTGTCCTTTTTCGCTGAGTTGCACCTTTTCCTCCTATCACAAAGGACTGTGTGTTTTGCCTATCTGACCATGAGCCTTACAATAGATAGTAATAAAGCTGCAGAAGAAGTAAAACTTCTTTAGCACACTTTGTGCAATGCTTGTAAAGCCCCATTGTTTCTCAACAGGCATCCAGCTGTGGGAACAGATGTGGGATCCCATTAAAGCCATCAGAGTTCTAAAAAGCCTTTAACCCCAGATTTGAATAATAATAAAAAAAAAAACCTGGGTGGGTAAAGAAAGCTGAATCATAATAAAAAGGAGTGGGTGAGTTTTTTAAAACACTAAACATGTGGAATTAGGTTTGTTTCTTTTTTGGGCTAGTAACTCATACCTTGGTAAGGAAATTAACAAGAATGTTTTTGGATAATCAAATAATTGGAGATAACTCTGGTACTAAAATAATCCTATTCATACTAAATAAGAAAAAAAATCCCTCACCTAAGTAATTTTTGTAAATATTAATGCTTTAGTAGCCACTGTGCCTGGAACATGTTACAATTATAGAAATACTGTCATCACCTCAAGACCCCACATCAATCTTGATTGTCATTAATTAGTGGCTGTTATGTATTGCTAAGCTAAGACCTCTGACCAGACTTTATCTGATATTTTCAGCAGAATCACTCATCTTATAACTAGAAAGAGGGCACGATTTTCTCTTTAATCGTCCTTAATCGTCTTTAATGGTCCTCTGTGAACAAAGGGTGATTTGAACCCATTATGTGATGAGCCCATGGTGACCTTGTGGGCAACGTTAAATGGACTGAGTTAAAAGTGTCTATTTAGAAGAGTAATGCTGACTAGATCTTTGTTGAATTATACCAAAATCACATATAAAATTAGAATATCACTGAAAATCTGAATAAATATGCGTTTAAAACTGCTACGGAAATACAGTGTAGCTTGTTGTGACCCCGATACCCTTATACTCAAATGAAAAAAAGGCTACAGAATTAGCAAAGCCTGCATGTGAAGACAGCCCCGTCAATCACAAGGTACACTCAATCATACCCATCTTCACACAAGCAATTTATCACTGCCAGGAATTGTTAATGCTAGGACTTATTGATGGTGAATATATATATATATATATACCGGAGAAGGCTAAGTGAATAAGCAGGGAAGTAAAAGAAGGTATGCCATCCTAGGAATGACATATTATTAAACAAGATTACCAGGGCTCAGTCCTGATGTTTCTGTACGAAGAGTGTCAGGGGCAATGGAGATAACAAATATTATGCTCCTAAGGACAGTTGCCTGTCTCACACTGTGCGATGGCTTATTGTGTGTACCGATGGGGAGGGCAGGTGAAGAGGTGGGTGATAATCTTTGTAATGCATTGTTTTATCAAACCATGAAAACAATATTGCAGTGCCGCCTTTAAAATGCATTGAATGCTTGGCCCAAGACTGTGTTGTCAACTGTGTGTTATCCTTTTAAATGGTTATTTTAAACATTTTTGCTATATATAGTTTTTTTTTTTACTTTTGGCGCTGATCATTTTGTCACAGATTAAAGTCATAGATTAGATTCATGAGTTGTACTGATTGGCAGAATTATTTATGCCTCTTTTACACCAGCACTAGAGTTTAGCATGCCATAATCTGGCTACTGGCGTATTATGTTGCATTCACGTGCTATCAGACAAGTTGGAAATTCCATCTGAACACCCTATAAACTCAGAGCTCTGAGTCAGACAATTAGGAGAAAACAAAGCTACCCGAATTCTGGTAGTTGTGACTTAACACTGATCATTCACTTTAGTCAATTGTAAAATATATAAAATATAAGCTAGTCAGCCAGAAATGCCATAACTGTGGCACAATTACATTTAGAGCAAAATGATACACATTTAATATATTTAGATTCTTCTTTATTTTCACCAAAAAAAAGATTAAATGCTTTTTACAGACCAGAAAACAAATTAACTAAACTCCAAAAAGTCCAACCAGAAATTCCTGTGCACACACTGAAGTGGGAAGTTGAAACGTCACAGCTTGAATCTTTGAAAGTAGCATTAGCTCTTTGTGGAATCCCTGCTTTTTATTACTTATTATATTTAGTAACAAATATTACAAAGGAATTTATAAAAATTAACAACATAAACAAATAAAAAGAAGACAAAAGCAAGCCACGGTGCAACCCAAGCAAAGACCAAACACTGCCAAGCACTTTTTGATACATAGGCCATGAATACTCGAAACCATGTGACTCAAAGTAATTGCAAAGATACTTTTACAAATTAAATAACAAGCAAACAATATGGAAAAACCTAAAGAAAACAGTTGAAAAAAATCAGTAAATTATTGCAGATTTAAGAAGATAACTGATAAACTAAATAAGTTATTTCTTATAAACTGAAACCAAAATGAAATTGGCACACAAAGTCAGTAAACAAACAAAGGTTCAAAAAGCTAGGAAAGATTCTTAATAATTACTAGCAGTGGTATTTTGCCTTTAGGATCAGTGACACTCACGTTCTATGGATGTTATACAAAATAAGTAATAAGCTTCCCTCAGTATTATTGAAATTTTAATAACAACCCTCAATTTTGTCCCATTGAGTATTTTTTCAATAAACCACCATATGCTCAATGTAATTTCTTATCTAGAAAATATTTATTTTTGCAGCATGTGAAATTCTCTTAATACATTTTCACTTCTGGCTCAAAGCCATGCTAGTTAAGACTACGCAACACAAGCAAAGAGGTACAAAATGTCTAGTACCATTTCCTCTCTTATAGGTATCCACAGTAATTTGAAAAATAAGAAAATAGATCAATATCAGAAATGCATTAAGAACAAGACATTACACTAATCAGAACAGTGCTGAACAGCATTACCTGACAATGTTAAAACTGAAAATGCTACCAAAAATTCTTAAGTTTGTTACATTTCATTTTGTAGAAATTAAGACCTCAGTGTGATGTCCCTGTTTCAAAGAGGCACAACGTCCTGGGGTGGGATTTATAAAATTTGCATAAGCACATAAAGAAGCCCACAATTTGTGTTTGCAAATGTCCACACAAAAGTCTGGATTTATAAAAGAAAATTTGATGGGAAAACTTCTGTATATTTATGGCAACTCCGACCTATACATGTGCAACATTTCAAAGAAACTGGGAAATGACGACACCCTTGATTAGGTCGTCAAATATAGCCAAACCAGCTAAATGAAGACTTGTACATTCGTATAATAATTCACATCACCAAGATTTTATTATAATATGCATTGATGTGACAAACATATTACATCATGAAAATGATTAATATGAGTTACAGACTGTATTTTAGTCCCCTTTTAATTTGGCCAGTGATCTGTATTTTTTGTTTTTTTCATGAGTTTATTTGGCTGCTTGGCTATTTGGTCACTTCTCAGGGAAATGGCTGACAGGTCCAGAATATCTCAGCAAAGTTTCCCTCCATCATGCCTATTGTGCTGAAAACCATTACGTGACTGAGGAGGCACAACATTCTGGTGTGGGTACACATACATAAAACATGTTTTTGCTAACACAAAAGGCATTTTGCATCACTGTCCAATTTTCCCAACATAATCCGAGCATTTCACCACAATTGCAATATTGCCACCTGGCGAGAATGAAGATTCTTTTGTTAACCGTAAGCAGTGACGTACAAGTTATCTGTGATGTCAAGATGACACAAACGTCTTGACTCAATGCCTTGTGTCAACTAATGACTGTTTTATTTTGAGGTGAAATATGTAGCTTTGGCAGAGGACTTGCTGATGGTACTTTATATGATGTCATTACATTTGCCAGATTATAATGGCTACCTGCTCAGAGACTGGCACCTTATACTTTTCCCTGACCCCCTGAAATTACAGGAGAGGCACTGTAAAACTGCACATGCTTATGTGCTGTCAATTGTTGGGCACACCATAGCCCTTCTCAAATGCAGATGGTGGTGTCTGGATGCATCATGTGGAAGGCTTCTCTACCAGCCAATGAAGGCCTGCAGTATCCTGATTGCATATGTAAGGGGTTGTTTAGCATGGTCCATATATGGTTATTTCAGGGTGGTAACAGGGCAGGGTTCAAGTCATGTCCACACACATTTACAAGATGATTGTGATTTATAAAGCGAAATTGCAAAGACATGTGTGCATACCAGGTTTTATAAGTAAGAATTTTTTTTTTGTACTCATACTTTCAAATCCATGCAAAGTTTAATTAATGAGACCCCTAGCATGAAAAGGACAGGTATGTTGAAAATAGTGTTTTTTCAATCTTGGTTTCTGCTACCAGGCACCGCAGAATCTTGTGTCTGAGTCAGGCAGTTTGTGTATTCTCTAGGTTCCGTCCATGTTAATACAACTTGTCCTTTTTCACCTTGTAGTTGTTTATTTAGACAGCTGTGGTGCTGCAATTTCAGTTTAGGGAATTCAAAGCCAAAATATGTAACTGCACAGATGGTTGTCGTGAGGCTCTCAGTTTACTTAACATTTCAATCTATAGTATATTGCTATATTTTGTCAAATGATGATGTCAGAGAGTATAACACTAACCTGATGCCAATTAAGGCAGACCAAGCACCAGTAACCTATTATTTAATAGTTTTATATGACATGAATGGTACATGAACTTGCTCATCTTATTAATAATAATCCATCCATCCATTCACCAACCCGCTGAATGCGAATACAAGATCACAGGGGTCTGCTGGAGCCAATCCCAGCCAACACAGTGCACAAGGCAGGAACCAATCCTGGGCAGGGTGCCAACCCACCACAGGACACACACAAACACACCCACACACCAAGCACACACTAGGGCCAATTTAGAATCGCCAATCCACCTAACCTGCATGTCTTTGGATTGTGGGAGGAAACCGGAGCGCCCGGAGGAAACCCACGCAGACACGGGGAGAACATGCAAACTCCATGCAGGGAGGACCCAGGAAGCGAACCCAGGTCTCCTAACTGCGAGGCAGCAGCGCTACCACTGCGCCACCGTGCCGCCAAATTAATAATAATAATAATAATAATAATTTTTTGCATTTACAGTATATAGCACATTTCTCACTACACAAAGCTCTCAGTAATTGCAGGTTAAGGGCCTTGCTCAAGGGCCCAACAGAGCAGAGTCCCTTTTGGCATTTTACGGGATTCGAACCGGCAACCTTCCGATTGCCAGTATTAGTGAATTGATTTCTTTTAAGTTAGCTCCCTAACGCTTTAAACAATTAAAAAAAAACATTATGGGGTGTAGGTTGATTTGTTTCAAACCTTTTTTTTTTTGTAAAACCTGAGTTATTTGTATGGAATGTTATATGATTTTAATAAAATCAATAAAATTATTAAAAAAAACATTATTACAGCACACGATCCCTATAACTGTCCAATAATAATGACCTTGGGGTTGTGAAGATGATTGCAACATTAAGAACCATAAAGCTTTATAGAAATAAAATCCTGCAGTACTTCTTTATATTCCTTGCTTTGTACCCCAATAAATACAAGTAATTGCCAATATACAAACAACTCAATTGTGCTTCACTTACTCAGAATATGGAACCAATGTAGGAAGTATATTAAGATAGAGAAGTTTTTATCTGTTGTATCTCTGCATGATACCCACCTTTTTCCAACCTCTCAAATGTACGCAGTTTTTAATGTCTGGAAAATATTCAGGATTAAATCACATGTTTACATCATACGAACAATTACATTCCAAATTTAACTTTCAAGCAGCACATTTCTTTCACTGCCTCAAAATTTGAAACTTTGTTAAACAAAACCTACCCGATTTTCCTCACCTCCCACCTACCTCTATTCCAGAAAAAATATTAATCAGTCTTGAGGACTCCGACAGCATCTCTGTAATATATAAACCATTTTACAGTCCCTCCCTTTCAAAGATCCAAGAGTACAGTGGGAAAAGGATCTCTCACTCAGCATCTCAGAAAAGGAGTGGAAGGTAGCAATGCCCAGAATTCACTCGAGTTGTATGCACAAAGCATACAATTATTCAACTTAAAATTATATATCGAGCACATCTCTCTCATTTAAAATTGTCCAAAATGTTTCCAGGGCAAGATCCAACCTGTGAACGCTGCAATCAAGTTCCAGCCTCACTAGACTACATGTTTTGGGCCTGCACCAAAGTAACATCATTCTGGACAAAAATCTTTAAATGCCTTTCAGACAGCCTTGGTGTCACAATATCTCCTAACACATTACCGGCTGTGTTTGGTGTACCTCCAGATGGGCTTAAAGTGGAGAAGGACAAACAAACTGCAATTGCCTTTACTACACTATTGCCACATAGACTTATCTTGTTCAACTGGAAGAATCCTAACCCACCTCATTTAAGTCAGTGGATAATTGATTTTATATATTATTTGAATTGGGAAAAAATCTAATTCTCCCTCAGAGGATCTGTACAAAACTTTTTCAGAACCTGGCAGGATCTGATAAATAACATTATAGAATAAAAATTTAAATTAAGGAAGGCAGATTCTCTCCCCTCTTTTTTATTTTATTTATTTTTATTCATTTATTAATTTATCTTTTTACTTATTTTGACTAGTTTAAAGTTTTACTCTGTTGGCCTAGCTCCCTTTCTCATGGGTGGGGGGTTGATTTGTTTCAAGTCTAGGTTTGTTAAACTTGACTTGCTGGACTGGACGTTAAATGTTAAAATAATTATCCAAAAAAACTGCATTGAAGTCCTGTGCTCCTGGACGGGCTTGAGGACGTTAGGACTGGGCCAGGAGTGGCAGGCATGTGTTGGTTATACTGCGAAGGACTAGACAGTAAGGCAAAGAAAGGTGATAAACTCTGAACAGACCACCAATGGCAAGTAAGCTAGACAGGCCCAAGAGTTCAAAATGGATCTCCCCAGAACAACAAGTGAACAATTGTCTTCAACTTGACTTTAGCACCTCCAAATAGCTTTTTCTCAATAGTAGAGATGATCAGGTATTCACTTATAATACAAGTAGATATGACCAAATGGTGGTTGAGACTTGTTATGCTGGAAATCCAAAGATATTGTAGTAGAATACTACGGTCTTCCACGCATATTTAGGAAGAAAGACTCTTAAGCATTGCAAGGACCAGACAAACATTTGTACCTAGCTTCTTAGATCTGTGAGGGAAATCTGAGCACTTGCATGCCAAAACACTATATTCACTTAGTTTACTATGTAAATAATTTTATTGTCATATAAAATCAAACACTAAATTAGTCACTATCATATTTAAAGAAAGCTAATATTTGAAACACGCAGCATACTACATTTTACAAGAATTGGTAAGTTGCTGGTGTTGTATTTATAAGAAAATATTAAAGATTCTCCAGTTGTGATGTACTTTATATAATAGCTGGTTTTAAAAACTGCCACTGCTTTTCTCACTGAATAATATGATAATAAACTAGGATTACAAAATATCCTTGGATAGACAGCTTTGCTTGTGACATAGGTGCCAATATCATATAAGTAAAGCACATGCAAAGAAAGACATACCAAAACAAGGTAAGAAATGACCTTCTGGGGACAAATGGCTGCAAAGAACAAAGACAAATTTGATTAATAAAAGTGTTATTTTGTATAAAATAGAATAAAGTTGATAGCTGCTATTTTATTTCATTAATTGTAGCATTAGGTAATTTGCATAGACTCACAGAGTGTTGCTGTGCAGATTCCCTATAGGAATGCCTACATGTTTATGCTAATATTTAGAACTAAACTCTGAAGCCTGATTTAACCCTTCAAATGGAATATTTTTTTAATTATCAAAATTAACCTTAAAGTTAAAGACACACCAGAGATTGACAAACACAGTGTGCTATGAGAACAAAGGGCAAGGATGTAGCATTAATGTGCATTTTTTAAGAACATTCCCAAATAATAAAAAATACAGAAAGCTTCTCTTCTACCAGAATGTTAAATCTACATAATAAATCAAGAAAACAAGGAAAAGCTGCAAATGAACAAAGAACCTGGAATGTTAAATAAAATTAGCATTTGTTCTGTGTTATCATGGAATACCATGTGAGAGGATCTTGACTTTGATTAATTTTTCTATGGTTGATCCAAATTTTTACTATGAAATCAGTACATTTTTAAGGTGGAGGTCATGTGGTATCATGGTTAAGACTTTGGACTTCAAAACAACAAGACTACTGGTTAAAATCTCCACTTCCATTACATCATCACTGTGTGACCCTGTGGAAGTTACATAATTGGCCTGTGCTCCAGTAAGTAAAATAAATGTGTTAACAATTTCACTATATTCTAAACTTCTTGGATATACAGTAGGTGTCAGCTAAATATAAGTATAATAATAATATTTCTCAAGCCTCTAGAGTATTTTAATCTGCAATAAATGCCAAGATTAATACTAAAGCTGTGGTGGGCTGGTGCCCTGCCCAAAGGTTTGTTTCCTGCCTTGCGCCCTGTGTTGGCTGGGATTGGCTCCAACGGATCCCCGTGACCCCGTAGTTAGGATAAAGTGGATAATGGATGGATTAATACTAAAGTAAGAGAAAGAAAGAACTGAAAACCCAGTGAAACACAAATGTATTAATTTTGTAAAGTAAGAACATATAATGAAAAAATCTGTCCTGTTATGCCCTAATGCTTATTCTGTAAGGAGCACAGCAAATAAACTGGAAAACTGAAATAGCTTTGATATAATTGTTGCAGAAAAATCATAATAAGTAGACTGTTCATTCCCCATAACTACATTTCAAACAGAATTTAGCAATATCATAACCCGATAGGATTCCTGCATATTGAACAAGCCTCTGGATTGATTCCTTCGACTCCTCCAACAATCTCCTAGATAAGAGACAGCTGTTCTGCTCACTACAATGCAAATCTCAATTCCATCACTTAGTTTCTGCTTTCTAACAGGCATTCCTGTCTCTGAAAAAGATGAACAATGACTAACAGGGAGGGTGTCGGAGGTTGTGGGAGTGAAGCTGGAGCATGAAACATCTGTCACCTTTGTCCAGTGACTTTTATGGTTAGTGGCTAGTAATTGGTATCAGAAACACATGGGACATAAAATCTGACAGGATGCAAAAAAGATGGTAGTGTGTAATAAGGTTAACTTCAACAACAAATAGCAGCAAACTTGTGCAGACTATAAACATCATGCATAGAACAAAAAATTTTAATGGCTTGACAGACAGATGTGTGCTACAATGTAAAATGTACTATAATAACTAACTATAAATAAATTATACTATAAATAACACTATAATAACATAACACTTGATCCATTTCAGATTTGCAGGGGGATTGAAGCACTGAACAGAAGGGGCCTATTCTGGGACCTGCAATTGCAGACCCACAAGGCTAGTTTCAATTACCTGTTAATGTAACTAGCCTATGCAAGGAAAAGAAAAGGACTTGGAGGAAAAATTATGTGTGGATGGGGCTACATGTACACATGTGAACAGGTAATGGATTTAAACCTAGCGCCCTGGATACACTATGTAGCTGTTCCAGCACTGCACCACCCTGCAAATTACTAAAACATAAGAGCTCAAGAACTCCTAACCGATGAATGTAGTAGCTCATAGAGTAAGGATCTTCAATTACTTCCTGTAGGGCTGTAGTGGCTGTAGGCTTTTGCTTCAACCAATTTCTTTATTGGAACTCATTCTTCCACTTTAAAAAGGGGATAAAAGGAGACTGTTTTTGTCCATGTGTCTGTCTGGTTACTATGTGTCTGTCATTCCAAAAGATGACACTTCACAATCATTTATGGTGATCACAAACAATAACACTAATGCATGAATACCATACCAAATGACAAATAACAGAGACATAACACATTTGAAATGTTTGTGATGCACCATCTATTGAGTTGACAAATGAAATGCATTTTATTACTACATGCATTATAAAACATGTTACAAATGTTAATGCTGAGGTCTGCATTGATTCTTTAGATTTCAACCCATCTTACATAGGTACCTCAGCTAGTTTCCTACTAATGCAATTATCTTTATGGCCTTAGTTTTAGTTATCTCATGTGTTAAGATTCAACGCCCCCATTTTCTTAATCAGCCATCAGTTAATAATGAGGCACAAATGACAAAGGAAGCATCAGCTCTCCAGTTACTGTGCTTCCATGTAGCCGCCTTTTTTTTTCTAAAAAAAACATAGTATAAAGCATTGCATTTTTTGGCTTGACAAATTACATTTTTATTGAATCTCATCTTTCTATTGTAAAACGTGCAAAATACTAAAAGTATAAAGTCAGAAGTGTAGAGAGTATAATACTTATACAATTAATAATTCTAATGATAAATAACAATAATAGTACAGGGAGATTCACTTGAAAGAGGCCCTGAATATTCTGTAATAACTCTCTCTAGGACAAAGCAATCTGAACGAAACAATGTGCAATGTGCTCTTCAGTATATGGAATTCTGAACAAGCCGTGATACCCCTGCTTTGGAGTGATGAGGTAGGTGCCGGACAGCCATTGCAACTTCTGGGTGCATACCGCCCATACCACTTCACTCAGTCAATCGACTTCTTATCAGGATGGTGGTGTATAGTATTGAGCAGCGTGTCTTTGTGGTGCAAACCTATTAGGTCACCAATTCGTTTAAGCAATGTCAGAATCAACTGGATGATCATGAGTTAACAGAAGGTTACTTCCAGCAAGATGGAGCAATGTGTCACACATCGGCAAGGAGCATGGAAGAAACTGAGTCCTTCTTTGACAACAGGGTAATTTCAAAGGGGGTTTGACCACCACAGTCATCGTATCTGACACTTCCTTTGGAGTATGCTCAAGTCTCGCACTGTGGAAGATTTAAAGGAAAACATCCAATTTGAAATTGGTGCTATTCCCCCTGAGACGCTTGCTGATATGTACAGATACGTGGAGAGCCATGTCAAAATATGTCTTCGCCAACACTGCTGATGAAAAGCGTTTCTTATGACACGTCTACACCATTGCACGGGTAATGCTCAGGCCTGACACTTAAGCAAGATACACCTATACCATTGACCAAGGAATGCTCAGCATTAATGCTGTTGGCTTTTTTACAGCCCAAGTAAACCTTGGGTCTTACACAAGATGCATCTATACCATTGTCCAGTTGATACTCATGACTAACGCTTTTAGCACTGCTTTCACAGCCCGAGTGATGCTTGGGTCTAACACTAAGGAGGTAAAACCTATGAACACACATCATGAATTAAATGTGTTAATACAATGTTTTGAAATTAATGAGAGACAAGGGAAGGACCAAGAGGTACAAATCTGTTCCAGACCACAAATCATATGGATAAGGTTCTCTAAAAATATCTAAAAAAATGTGATAAAAATATGTCTCGGAAGAATGAAAGCACTAACAAGTAAAATAATATATACCATTTTTCATTATCAGCTAGGCCTGGCTTTTAATTCTGAAATAGGTTGGAACAAAAACTTGCACCCATTGCAGCCCTCCAGAGGCCTCATGTATAAACGGTGCATACGCACAGAAATGTTGCTTAAGAACTTTTCCACATTCAAATCGCGATGTATAAAACCTACACTTGGCGTAAAGCCATGCACTTTTCCACGGTACTTCATACCTTGGCGGCACCCAGTGTCAAAGCTACTGTTCCTGTGTGGTTACTCCCTATTTTCATGACGTGGCTTTATAAATACACTGAAACTAACCGCATATTGTTTATTAGTGTAATGCATGTGATTGTAATTAACTTGTAACAATATAATGGTCCAGGGAATAGCCATAGTATTCCAAATACCATAACTGCTTTAGCGTTGTTACTCTCACTGCACCTTCTTCTTCTTCTATCAGCTGCTCCCGTTAGGGTTGCCACAGCGGATCCTCTTTTTCCATATTACTCTCACTGCACAACTCGGAGTATTTATATCACTGTATCTGAGTGGGGAATCACAGCAGCAGTTGATAGGAAAGAGAATTATTGGTATACAGTATCAGGCACACGCTACCTCAGCCACGGCAAAACGTTTCAAAGCCTTTCCTGTACGGACCTCGTGGTTCAGAAACAGTTTCATCCCAAGAACTATAAACGCGCTCAATCATTGCTCCTTGTATAACTGTTTGTACTTATAAGTACAATTACCTCACTGTAAACTTGCACTACAGTTATAATATTGCACAACCTGAGCCACTTTATAAAGCACATATTTAAATATGATGACGATATTATTTTTAAGATGAAATGCAGCAAAATATGTTTATTATATTATACAGGTAAAACTTTAACTTCATTTAAATAATCCATATTCTTCACTGGGACTGGCGTGAAGGATTGAATAATTAAACATGTACTACGAAGATAGTTCAATGTTCCTTAAACGTTTTGAAGAATCAGTGCTCTAAGCTTACAGATGGCTTAACATCTATTAAAGAGCTGATTGTGTGGCGATCGGTTACTTGGAGAAAGAAAAGCTACAGGGGCGGCCACGCGAATATATATTGAATATAAAATAGAAAGAGAAAATAACGATAGCGAAAAAACGAAAAAAACGCAGCGACAAATTTCGACAAAAGTTAAACACTTGTGTCATGAGCACAAGGTGGCTATGCAGTGTCCGCAACGGACGTGGCCATCCACCGTGCATAAGATACCATATTGACGTTGACGGGCGAAGGGGCCACCGATTCTTTCTCTGCCTAGAGCCACCCATGAGTACTGCTGCAATAAATAATTTAATCGAAGGTCGCACACAATCACTGCGCCGTGAAACCCATGTTTAATAACGTGCTTTAACTCCTATCATCATGAAAATGATATCACATATGCATCTCAGTATTTTAGTTATTCAGAGAGCTGTAATATCATGAATGTAATGGATTCTGTGTCCAGTCGGAGGAAAAGAGCCGGTTTAAGAAGCAAGTAGTGATTCACACACATAGAGCACATAGAAGATCACATACAAAACAAAGCATTTAACGTGCTACTTTAATTATGATGTGATTTGAGAAACTGGTTAATTAAACGATTTTAAGATGACGTTTATGATGTTCTACTTTAATGACAAAATAAACTAGGTGATTAAAGTGGAAATTTCGAGATTGAAGTTGACATTTCGTGCTTTTTCCCCACCGTGTTCCTATTTTTTTTTGTCTGTACCCTAATAAGCTTTCATATGACACTCAAACGTGGGCTATGACTCGCCTTTTCACGTTGACTTTGATATCTGAGCTTTCAAGTTTCTCCAACACGCTATGTCACTCGATCAACTTCCTTTTGTTGATTATACTACGGTTTAATTAAACAAATAGTATGTTTTTCCTTTGCCTCCACTTGGTATTCGCTGAAATTCTTATGTTTTCCCCCGTGTTTTTCCCATTGTCTTTTAACAGAAGGCTGAGCTTAAGGACGATTTATATTGATTTGCATATTCAAAGAGGCGTAATTCTGGGAGGAGTTGGGGCGGGATATAAGACCGGGATTTATGTAGCGGAAGAACGTGGAAGTTGGAGTACGCACAGATTCCTGCATCTGGATTTTTCTGTGCGTAAGCACATTTCGGCTTTTGTGCTTACGCCATATATTACATTATAGTGCGAATTCTACGCACGGCGTTATACAAGAGGCCCCAGGACCCTAATTGTGTACCCCTGTTGTACAGCATGGTTCTTCACTATTTACAACAACTCAGCCAACAGGTACAAGAAATATACAAGATCCACCTTTAACATGACCAAACAACTCCTACACTGCGAAGAAGAGATAATATTTTTCTTAGTCAAAATTAATTAGAAAAGTCTTCTGGCCCAATGGTTAGCATTTTTGCCTCACAATTATTGTGCTGGCATCCAGATCTCTGTAAAGTCATAGAAGTTCATACATTTATATCCATTTCTGTGTAGGTTTCTCTTTCTTATTTGGTTTTCTTCGACACCCCAAAAATATACAAGTTTGGGTAGTTAAAGGCTGTAAATCATTGTTTGAGTGACTGAAAGTACGTGCCTTCTGGGATACATTGACACATTGTCCAGTGATCCTGGGATGGTTTCTGCTTTGAGCTTAATATGGCTCCATGTCCATGGGTTTAGAAAATCAGTTAAGTTCATTTTAGTTTATTTTTGTATAGCAGTCTTCACCAAGTGCAGGCACAGAGCAACATGATGTTCACAGTGTAACACACGTGCGAGTAGGAGGCAGCTAAAGGGCCTGATTAATGGCAACTCCACCACCGACCAGGGGATGGCGGGGTGTGCTAACTGTCTTTCTCAGTTACTTGCAGACCATTCCCAGGAAATCCCACCAGGATCCGGCACCCTCGATGACGCCACTTCCGGCCCCCAGAGATGATGTCACTTCCGGTCCCTCGGCAACATCACTTCTGGTTCCGGCCCCAGAGATGTCCTCACTTCCAAAAAGGAGCCTTTAAAGCCGCCATCTTGACTGTCTGTGATCAGTTCTGTTTTGAACTCAGTTGTGTAGACATCTCTGTTCAATTATCGCAATTTTAGCTGCGAGGATACAATGTACGGGTGGCTGCCCCAAACCATTATCATGTCTTTTGGCATTATTTGTCACAACAGACATAAATTCAAACTTTACAAATTACTAATTAAATAATGAGTATGCATTAAGCTACAATCATACATAGACAAAAAAATGAATGAATGGATAGATGAAATCAATCAGAAGAAATTTCAAATATGAGAATTAAGTGTAAAGAATACCAATGAACCTTCTGAACTGGCCCCACTAGAGTGCATACAGTTCATTTCAAACTTTGCCACTCATTAATAAGGATAAGTTCCATTATGATATTATTTGTGCTTCTTCTCAGCAGATGGTTTATTTCTGCTTTTGGATTTCTTCATTACAGATCTGAGATTATGAGAGATTTTGCCCTGTGACACAGAAAGACTCTTGGAGAGTCCAAGCTCAAGAAAATGCTTACTTATATATGTGGTCATAAATAAGAGTCCTGATGACATATATATTTGCTTCTATCAATTCCTATCTTTTATTTTCTTTTTCCTATTTCTCCTTTCTTTCCCTCTTTAATGTTCTTGTTCTTTTCTCTCCATTCTTTCATTCTCTATGACATGCAGCACATCTCTATTCCCCTTTCCTCTACTTACTTCATGTTTCTAACAAAAGAATGTAATGTTAACAGTTAGGGTCAACTGCTGTTTTCTCTCTTTTCCCTGCTCTTTACTTCTCTTTCTTATGCTACCAGCTCCTTAAAAAAATTGAAGGCATTTTAATTCATTCCATGCATTATTGTTGCCACCATTAGTTAATCAAAACATTATTTGATCCTGTCCATCCGTTCTATTTTTGAAACCGGTTAATCTTATTTAGGGTTATGGGTGGTCAGAGCCTGTCCTTTCTGTAGCTTTTGCATACAGAAGGAATTAACCAGTCCACTGTAGGGTACACTTCATTAAAGTATATCCAGAGCCAGATTAGAGTCACTAACTAACCTCCTTCAGAATTGAGAGGTAAATTTGAGTTCTGGGAGAAAAAGAGGCAATGTGGAAAGTGGCCAAAACAGAATCAGAACCCATCCTTTTGGAGCTAAGCTACAACAGTACTGACAAAATGCCCTGATTGTTAAATTCTGTAGTATGTACCTATTTAATCGAATAACATTCTCCACATACTAGAAAGAGGGGAGAAAAAAATCTAATGAGGAGCTTATTAAAATTACAGCCTGTCAGTATGACAACACTGGAATGGAAGAAAGATATGACAGCCATTATCTTGTTTTCCCAAAAACAAATGAGTTTAACTCAGTGAGCAATGATTACATGTGAGCTATTAATATTTCGATAACCTCCTTAATTATCTACTGAACTAAGTTAAGGCATATAATTACTCAAGGCACCTATATTATTGTCGCCTGTCTGCTTTAACCTTTCCTAAGCTCGGACCCCCTGAAATTCATAGCATATGAAGTACTGTGGTGAGTAAATAATGGACAACCATACATAGCTCCATGCAAGATCTTCACTTGAACAAAAGCATTCTAAAATAATGCTGTAGTAAGTATGATCGATGAAAACCAGGATCACAGAGCATAAAAGTAATACATCACAGTCAAAGTGACAGCCAGGCATTTTGTTGATAAACAATATACAATGTCTCAATTCAAATTCTCAATTTTGGAAATTGTTCGACCATCTGTAAGAAGTGAAAATTTTGATACTTCTTTCTTATAGAAGTTAGTTGGATATTTAACTTGAAACAGTGGCACTCAGAGCGACTACAAAACAGAATTATTTTGCTTATTTATTTATTTTTATAAATTTAGTGGCACAGGTCTGTTTCTTATGGCTCTGTTACTCCCTCCTGCTAGAGTCCATGGTAATTACAGTTTTCTCCAAGAACCTTTTTCAAAAAATATTCTGGGTGAACATTTTTACATCATTTTAGTTGAATACATTTCTGCCTTTCTACCACTATACAATAACATATTTAGCTTAATTCGTCTTCTTCTTCATTTACAGAGTCGGGGCAAGCCTAATTCTTGCATCTATATATTACTATTTTTAATTTCTTATTGTTGATGCTGAATTTAAAGTCTCCAGCTGGGAGCTTTGCATTTTTTGAAAGTCATATTGAGGTGGGACAATGTAATATGCAGTAAAGCTCTCTCTATTTGTATGGTTATTTAAAATAATTCTTAATGGTAAAATACTTATTCTTTATGTTACACTTTTGATAATATTTATTTAAAAAAAATGTATTTCCTGTGCACTTTGCCCAGAAAAAGAGACAAATTTATTCTGGAAAAATCATAGCAAGACAATTGGTATGCTGTTCATTCTCCCTGGCTGAATTATGCATGGAGATCCTCCTTGGTCATTCATCTATTTGGATGCTTCTTCCTTCTTTAGATTACTGTTCTAAGTGCTAAATTCTCCAAAAATGCCAAATTCTATGAAGAGAATACTGAAATGGACATTTTGCTTCTCTTTATGATTAATAGAACTCATCTTTGTATCTTGTTGTTTTGATTCTTGTATTCCATTACAGTTTGGTGAGTATGAAAAAAATGTCAGCTTTACTTCAACTTTTTATTCTGTGCTATTATGATTTTAATGACATGTAATTGATTATAATTTTTGATTTGTAAGAACCAATTTGCAGTACTTTATGTGTTTATTGTACACTATTATTAACCCAAAACAGGAAAGAATTTTTAATGATTCATTTAGAAATGTTTGGAGTCATAAATGTAGATGTTAAAACTGAAACTAGTCAAAAAATTAATTTACAAATAGTCCGAACTACTATTCCTTATTTGTACTCAAGTTTTTCATTTGTGTTCAGAATTAGTCAAGGAATATGGTACACTTTTCTTATTGGATGACTTTAATGTTTACAGAAACATGGAAATTGACACCCTTGTCAAACATTTTTTTTTATCTCTAATTAATTCTGTAGGGTTTTTCCAAAATACAAAAAATATTGTTTTCTTTCTGGTATTAAAACTTATAAGAGATCATCATTTAATTGCCTTAGACCTCCGCCTGGCCTTGAAGATAGATGTACAATGACCTAGAATTATGGAGTTGAAATACATAATGGTCAGCCAGTCAGTCATTTTCCATCCCGCTATATCCTAACACAGGGTCACGGGGGTCTGCTGGAGCCAATCCCAGCCAACACAGGGGGTAAGGCAGGAGCAAGCCCCGAGCAGGGCGCCAGCCCACCGCAGGGCACACACACTCACACCTACACACCAAGCACACACTAGGGACAATTTAGGATCGCCAATGCACTTTGGACTGTGGGAGGAAACCAGAGCACGCAGAGGAAACCCACGCAGACAAGGGGAGAACATGCAAACTCCACGCAGGGAGGACCCAGGAAGCAAACCCAGGGCTTCTTACTGTGAAGCAGCAGTGCTATCACTGTGCCACCATTTTTTCAAAATGTATTGATATCCTGTGAAACCAAACCTACAGTAAGCATAAAACAAATGTGGATCATCTTAAATGATACGCGAAATACACTTTAGATTAAGCATCATTTCTTCAATATAAACATAAAAGTGCACCATTATATTTTTAATGGCTTCATTATGAGTTTAGTATTTAAGCACAGCTTTTAATACTATTGACCACAGCATTTTGCTACATAGACCCAAGTGTGTCAGGTATCTTTACTTCATACTTTTCAAGTACTTTTTCTGTATGTGGAGAAAACTGATGGTAAAGAGAACTTCTTCATTCATGTTTGCATCTACAGTACATATGGCATCCCTCAGGGTACTTCTTTTTAGTTGTTTTTATGTTTCCATAAGGAGATGTAATTTAAAAACAAATTAAGTTTCATTTGTATTCTACAGTAGTGATGTTACAGTCTGTCATGAACAGAAGAGGGCAGATTTAAAAAGTAAAGGGCTAGGAGATGGCTGCTACCATAAAATTGAAATGCAATGGCACCAAAACACAAAAACCCTAATCAAAGTCAGAAGTTAAAGTTGAAGGTCTTTTAACCAGGAAAAACTAAAGAAAGTTGCATGCAAAGTCGCAAGGAAAGGAAGGAAATCTCAGCTACCAGAAAGTGCATGGTGACATCACAGGTCACAACCTCCTGGCATGAATTCATAAAAACAGCATAGCAACGACTCCACAAAATGGTGGCACCCATACTAAACGGTAACAGTAAATGATGTAAAAATAGGTTTAACCACTTTAAATAATTGTTAAAATGGAAAATGATTATCAGTACAGAAAACTGCATACAATCACCAAAATGCATAAGAGCATACCAGGAAAAGCAAAAATTATTAATCAAAACTTCTTCATAACAACAAGGCAAATGGGCCAACTCCTAATTAATAATCCCAATTTATGTTGTCCAGGTGGGTTTTCTACAGCTTTTCCAATTTTTTCTACATCTCAAAACAATTTTAAATCAGTTTTTCTGAAATGCTAGGACACATTTCCTAAAACACAAAATTTAGCTACATTCACAAAACCTTTGACTTGCCTTGCAAAATCAAGCAATCCACTCAAAACCAAACACTGCTGTCAAATGACACACAAAGCCAGTCAACGCATAAATACTACTCAGCAGTCAGTAGACACTACATACAGTACACACAGTACATACTGTATATACTCACGTATAAACCCGAAAAATCAATCATAAAATCACACCCGACTTATATGCTGTTCAAAAATGCGACACCTAATTTTTTAATCTCGCATCAGTTTCTCAGATGCATCGAATTTTGTTGCAGCAGTGCAGTTACCAATTTCTTTCACCACTTCAACGACTTTTAATTTAAAACCAGCTTCATACAGTATTTTCTTCTGATCGAATGCTACATTGTAGATAAGGGATGCTCTTACGATAAAGGTGTATGAGGGTGTGAGATACAGAAAACACAAATCAGTGCAAATGTCTCTTTGGAATAGTTTAGGTATTACCATGCGGTCACATAGGTACAATACATAGAAAAAAAAGGCAGTGTGCTCCATGGTCACTTTTTCAGGTGGGCATTAGCATATCATAATCTCTTGGACCAATAGCGTGAGTTTTCCACATTCAACTTATATGACCGACATTATAAAATACCGGAAACTTATCCGTGAGTATATACGGTACACACTACAGTAGAAACTACATAAAAATGTAAAACACTTTACTCTTGGCAGGAAAAATACAACATTATTAAGGATATTCACATCGTCCTGAATGACAGCATACACAGGATGCTCTGTCTGCTCATGATCCCCCTGCTAATGTCCAAGCAGAACATTCCGTAGACCATCCACTTATGTCAGGAGTTGTATGGCCCTAATGTAATGTGTCAATGGAGAACCCCATGGCTGCTGATGGCTGCACATTGAGTCATGTTGCCACCATACTGGCTCGGCACTTCTACAATGGCACGTTGACAAAATATATTGCAATTTCTCTTTCTTCTTTTCACCATATCAAACCCAGCTTCATCCACTAAGATGCATTCGTGAGGCCTCTCCATGCAAAACAGTTCAAACATTTTCCAAATAGAGCAAAATAGGTAGCTTTGTAAGTGCTACAGCACAACAGATCTCATAAGAACTTAAGAATGTGACAAACAGGAGGAAACCATTCAGTTAATCAAGCCTGTTTATTTAGCTGTGTCTGTATACATGCTCTGCTTTACATGCAAAACAGTACAGTATACGTATAGTAGTACTCTAAACTAATCTTGTTGCTCTTTCACTCTTTCTGAGTTGTGCTGAAATGGTACTTGGTAGGCTTATTTTTTCTGCATTTGTTTGTGTTGCAGGATGCAGTCAGTTGTGCTAAAGCTCACACTGTTGATTCCTTGAGAATGACTATTGTCTTCAATAATCCACTGTTTTATTTTGATTCACCATATGAACAATGAGAGTCTCCTGTTGTGGAGAGTACACATGTGTCCTTCCACCCTCATGTGGCCAACTTTCAATCCTACAAAAAGGGATCATTTTGTTAGAAGTGTCAATTCTATAATACTGTGTGGAGGACTGCTGGCTTCGTGCTCCGGCCCTCACCCCCTGGCCGCCAGGAGATGCTCTCTCAAGAACAGCATGGTCGTGCTCCGAGTTCCAGCAGGGCCTCATGGACTATGTAGTGTTTTTACACAGCCCTGCTGGATACCTTGGAGGCCACCGGGAGTTGCTGAGTTGCTCGTCTGCTCTTGTGTGCCCTATAACCCGGGTTGAAGAAAAGGACTGTTTACCTTGACCCGGAAGTAATAAAGAACTGTGGACTTAATTGGGGAGGAACACCTCCAGGCCAGGGGCTATAAAAGGACTACGGGCCAGTCCAGACACTGAGCTGAGCTGGGAGGTAGAGGGGCGAAGTGTCTGGGCGAGGAGGAGAGAATAGTGTTGGTGTTGTTGGGTTAGTTTATGAGTAGTGTGGAGGGTGCTTTGTGCACATTATTATTAAATAATAAAAAGTCTTGGACTTGTATCTGGTGTCTGGAGTCGTACCTGAGGGTTCAAGGGAGCACTAGCGCCCCCTACTGCCACACTGGCATAGTCAGCAGGATGCTCCGCCTGTTTCAAGGCAGGGTCCTGAAACAAAAACATTTGTTGTGGACGGCCCGGCGCAGCAGGGGACCCCACCCACGTGGGGAAAAGGAACCCCACGGACCGGCAGGGGTCCGCAGGAGGGCTGTTTTCCCCTGCATCAGTGGCGGGCGCATGCCGGTCTGCGGGCTCCGCCACCACGGCGGCACGGCGGCAGCCACGAGAGCTGCGGAGGAGGAGACGCTGCAGCTCAAAAGGTGCCGGCAACAACAAGGCTCAGATGTCGGACCGCCTGTTGAGGGATCTCTCTACTGCTTTGCGGGTGCCACCATGGCTGGAGGAGGCTGCAAGGGAGCGAGTGGCTCAGAACAAAGGGGTGCGGAGGCCTCGGAGGGGGTGCCGAACGAGGGGGCCCCGGGGTGCCGGTAAAAGGGGGGAGCGCAACCTGTGCGAGGCACAGGAGGGCACCAAGGGCTGGTGCTCAGGCCGCGTCTCCGCCCCTATTCCTGTTTGGAGAACAGGACCGGACCCCGGCTGTCCTAGAGTAGGACCCACTTCAGGGGTGTGCTGCCCTCGCGGGACATGTCGCTCTTCCCGAGTGGTCTTCGCTGGCTGTGAGGCACTGTCAGGGATGCCTGGGGCAATGACCCGGCTGGGATGCCGTGAGGGACCGGATGTGGGTCTGCGCCCACCCTGGATCACGTGGGGGCCGCCTTCCTGGTTGCTCTGGGGGCCACGGGTTGAGGGCATGGAAGCCCCACCCTGTAGGGGCCCGTGGTCACCGCCAGGAGGCGCCCCAATGCCTTGGGGACCTGTTACCTCAGCACTTCCGCCACACCAGGAAGTGCTGGGGGGAAGAATTAAGAGGACACCCGGGGAGCTGCCGGGAGAGCAGCCGACACTTCCGCCACACATAGGCGTGGCCAACGCGGTGTGTCAGAAGCACCTGGAGCTCATCCGGGGAGTGTATAAAAGGGGCCATCTCCCTTCATTCGAGGCTGGAGTCGGGTGGAAGCAGGACGAGGCACGAGAGAGGTGTGGAGGCAGCCCGAAGAAGAGGCATTTGTGGCCAGGACTGTGTGTTTGGGGTATTGTGCACGAACTGAGTCTGAGTGACCATTTATAATTGTTGTAAATAGTTGTAAATAAACGTGTGGTGGTTGAAAAACAACATGTCCGCCTGTCTGTGTCCGGGTCGGCTCCACAACTGTATTGGTAAAATTCCTGTAATACTGTACAATACAGATATAGTACAGCACTGCAATGAAGATTGTTTTCTGTAACTTTTCTGGACTATTGGTAGAGTGATTTGCTGAGACATTCTACTGTATACTTTACTGTATCACAACTTTCAAATCAAAGAGACGTATCACCTGTTATCTTCTCTGAATGTTCTGACCATGGAGCCCACTGACAATCTATTTAAATTCAGATGCACACATTGTCTTGCTTCCCTCATAGTCATGCTATGTAGCAGAACTATGATCGTTGCTCTGATTTCATCTGGAATCATGGCTCTTATTTTTGGTCTTCATTCTTCCTTGTCCTCCACCTCCTCTTCCCCACTAATCCACCACCACTAGCATGTACTCCTTTTCCTTCTATTGCTGAAATCACAATTCAACTCACACATGCCACTTGGCCTATATCCTGTTCACTGATTGGGTTCAACACATCACTGATTCGTCACATGTTTTGAAAACATTGAGCAGTGGTGCATTAACGATGACAATAGTGTGTTAGTTGTGTTTACCCTTTGTGGTCTATGTGTGCCACTCTGTCTCAAGGTTGACCACACCGCAAAATGTGTTTTATGAAGGAGAATGTGCTTGAAATTCTGCAAACAGAATGTATTAGATCTGCAAATTGTGTCTAAAAAGGTGAATACTGTTCAGCTGATCAGGCACAAAAGAGTGATTGATTCAGTCATTGAGTTTGGGCAGTTGACAGTTTTGCCCTGAAAATAGGGTATAGTGTTTTAGCAAGTCAGAAAAACTGTAATGTACATTTAATCATGCATGGGCTGAAGGGTAAATTTAATCTGCCCAGTTTAGGGTCACTGGGTGCTAGTGATTATTGAGGCAACACTGGGTGTAAGGCAAGAAGTGTACACGTGGTGGAAGGAGAGTTGATCATTTTCAGGACTCAAACCCACTGCCAAGCAGAATAGACTGTGGTGTATGCAATCCAGTAACAGAAATTTATTAGTAAAATATACAGTATATTTAGCTTTAATCCAGTTACTTTCTAAAGATTTTTGAAACTGTGTGATATGGTGCTATTTACTTTACAAAAGATTAAACATATTTTCTTAAATGAGAAGTATCATTGAGATATTTCAATAATTGCAGTGTTAAAGCAGGTAATAATACTCAGTTCAACATGCACAGTAATACCAATCTGTCCCGAAATGCATGGACACATGTAAATAAAATATAGTGATGTGAGGAAGTGCTCTGTACTACCATTCTACCTATTTGTTAAAAAACATTTCTGTTTTAACCAGTTTAAAACTAAATGTATATCTATAATGTTTGTTGAATTCTTGTCACTTTTATTCCATCAACATACTTTAATCTGTCCCTCAATAGCTGTCTAGAAGGATGATGCATTTTTGCGCACGATGACACCAGCATTTCGGATTTTTTTTGTTTTAAGTTTCAATGAGCTAGAAAAAAGCATTGAATTCTGTGAAAAAGCTCTTTCATTTTCTTTTACCAGCATTTTATGAGTTTTAACATAGCTTACAAGAGAACAAGAAAATTGTGATGTGGCTTTGAATCTGTCAGGGTCTGCTTGTATTATATGCCAAAACCAAGTTGATTATTGCTGCTTCCTGTGACTCATTCAAATCCTTCCACCATTATTTTTTTATGTCTTAGTCCTGTAATAAAAACAAAACAATATTGACTGGTTAGTGTAGTAACACTACTGTAAACTGTACAGTTATAGAATGTATGATATACAGTAGCAGCCAGCCATGACTTAAACAGGTGTAACAGAAAAATTGAATGAAAATTTGCTTGCATATTTGAGCTCAAGCCTAAATGTCCTAAATGTCTACTGAGGCAACAGTAGATCAACTCAAGTTCGGCTGGACTCTCCATCAAACCACGGTTGATAACATGGTCAGCTTGTGCTCTCTGTCCTTCATTGTCCTCATCCTCCCCCTCTCACTTTCCCTTATCCTTGTCCTTTTGTTGCTGTGTTTTCCTCTGTTGATGTTGTAAGTTAGTACTTATCTGTGTTTTTTTTATAATGCTTACATCCTGATTGAGGAGTCAACAATAAAACATTTAACCATTTCACTATGTGACATGTGTATCAACCAACTGGTTCACGGCTGTTCCATTTTAAGTGGCAGCAGTTTAAAATGGCCAATTTATGGCTTTAAGTCAGATTCCAGTGTCTTATGCAACATGTACAATAAGTGCCATGTTGAAGTGCAATGTGGGCGCAAAGCAGAACATTTGTTTTGGTTGTGAAAATGAGGTCAGTATCAATAATTGTGTTTTACAGTATGTGTCATTTTGATGCAAGAGGGCCAGTTCTGTGTATTTGCGCTTAAGACCTTTTTTTTTTGCTTTTTGGCCAGTTTACTTAGGCCCCCTTTAGTTACTTCTAGGGGAATTGGCTGACAAGCAATAATCTCAGTCAAGCTTCACTCCATCATGCCCACTGTGCTAGAAGCAATTGACTAACCGACGAGGTGCTATGTTCAGTGTTTGTTTCGTGTACATACATACAATCGAACATATTTCTGCCAACATGCAAAGGAAATTTGCAGCAGTGTCCAGTTTTCAAAACGTAATTTGGGTGATGCTAAAGCTATTTAGTATTTGTTCTGGTGAGGTAACAGTTCTATCTCTGACTGCAAAGTTTATAAAATTTACATCTTTAGTGTTTGAAAAAAAGACATGGCAGATTATTATAAGATTTGTACTTAAGGACTGAGAACTGTATGAAATGGCTTGGGGAAACTGTGCAAGGAGTTTGTAACAAGGGTAAACTACAGTAAATGGGTGTAGTGTTTAGAAACTCTGGCACAGACAAATGATTCTCGAGCATGAAATTTTGGGAAACGTGAGACAGCATGTGCAAACAGTGTGTAAGCAACTGAGAGAGCGGTGACTCAAAATTGGTTAGGTATTGTCACGATCAGTTCTTTGTTTTTATTTTTTGTTTTCAACTAATCCATAGGTTCAAAACATTATTGAAATGCCATTTTTAGGGGTTTAGGAGATCAGGGGCCTCATGCATAACGCCGTGTGTAGAATTCACACTAAAACATGGCGTACGGACAAAAGCGGAAATGTGCATATGCACAAAAAATCCAGATGCATAAAGTTGTATATTCGCCAACTTCCTTGTTCTTCCACTACATAAATCCTGGTCAGTGTGAACTCCTCCCAGAATTACACATCTTTGATTATGCAAATTAATATAAATAGCCTATAAACTCAGTGTTCTTTGAAAAGACAATAGCAAAAGCATGGGGGAAATAGAAGAATTTCAGCGAATACCAAGTGGAGGCAAGGAAAAACTATTTGTTGGTTTAAACAGTGGTATAAACAACAAAAGGAAGTTGATCAAGTGACATAGAGTGTCGGATAAACTCGAAAACTCAAGTTCACAAATTCATACAGTGCCTAAAATAAAGAAGTTGTCAGATATCAAAGTCACCATGAAAAGGCGAGTCGTATTTCACCATCTGAGTGTCATATGAAAGCTTATAAGGGTACAGAGAAAAGTAAGAAAAATAGGGAAACAGTGGGAAAAAAGCTTGAAATGTCAACTTTAATTTAGAAATTTACACTTTAATCACATAGTTTATTTTGTCATTAAAATAGAACATCATAAACTTAATCTTAAAATCGTTTAATTTACTAGTTTCTCAAATCCCATCATAATTAAAGTAGCACATTTAAATGCTTTGTTTTGTATGTGTTCATCTATGTGCTCTTTGTGTGTGAATCACCACGTGCTTCTTAAACGGGCTTTCTCTTCCTCCAAAAGGACACAGAATCCATTACATTCGTGATATTACAGCTCTCCATCCATCCATCCATTTTCCAACCCGCTGAATCCGAACACAGGGTCACGGGGGTCTGCTGGAGCCAATCCCAGCCAACACAGGGCACAAGGCAGGAACCAATCCCGGGCAGGGTGCCAACCTACCGCAGGACACACACAAACACCAAGCACACACTAGGGCCAATTTAGAATCGCCAGTCCACCTAACCTGCATGTCTTTAGACTGTGGGAGGAAACAGGAGCGCCCGGAGGAAATGGGGAGAACATGCAAACTCCACGCAGGGAGGACCTGGGAAGCGAACCCGCGAGGCAGCAGCGCTACCCACTGCGCCACCGTGTCGCCCATTACAGCTCTCTGAATAATTTAAATAATGAAATGTATACTTGTTATTTGCATGATGATAGGAGTTAAAGCATGTTAATAAACATGGGAACGGTGGCGCAGTGACAGTGACAAACTGGCGCCCCATCCACAGATTGTTCCTGTGTCCAACAAGATACTTGCTGCGGCGTGCGCGACCTTTGATGAAATAATCTACTGCAGCAGTACTGTCTCTTTCAAATGTATTAACCCCCAATTCCTGTCCTTCCTTTTCTTTCTCCAAGTACCCAATTGCCACACAATCATCTCTGTAATAGACATTAAGCATCTGTAAGCTAAGAACACAGATTCTTCAAAACTTTTAAGGAACACTGAAATATCTTCGTAGTACATGTTTAATTATTATATCCATCTATCCCTCAATGTCGCGCCAGCCCCAGCAAGAATACAGCGCGTGGCAGGAACAATCCCTGAATGGAGCACCAGATCGTCGCTAGCGCTGCAACACCATGTCCTCACATGTTTAATTATTAACAATATAGATTATTTCAATTATGTTAACATCTTATCTTTATAATGTAACTAGCAGAATACCCGAGCATCACAGCGGAGAAGTAGTGTGTTAAAGAAGTTATGAAAAAGAAAAGGAAAAATTTTAAAAATAACATGATTGTTAATGTAATTGGTTTGTCATTGATATGAGTGTTGTTCTCATATCTATATATATATATATATATATATATATATATATCTTGTAAAAGATGTAGAAGCACACAGCATAAAGGTTTGGGGTTTTCCGGCCCCGTATATTGTAGACGATCCACAATAAATCAAAAGAAAAGCAGGTCAAAAATATAAACTAAACAGTTCATATGCGCAACACCGAAACATGGCGTTGGCGGCCATTTTATGAGGGAGGAGCCGGAAGTGGAGGAATGCTGGGAAGGAACCGTAAGGGAGGATAGGATCGATGACGTCAAGAAAAGATGGAGGAGGAAGGGTGGAAGTAACGCACTACGGGCAAACCCGGTTTATGGTGGCGGAGCGTCTTTTTTCCTGAAAGAAAGCAGAGGGAGAAAGTTAGTACCCCGCCATTCCCTGCCGCCGAATGTCTTCCCATGTGTGTTAAGATCCGTCCGCGATCTCCTACTCGCGCGTGCGTGACAATCTATATTATATATATATATATTGTCACACACGTGCGCATGGCAGGCAGCTAAAGGACTCGAGTGAAGGCAGTTCTGAGACATGCCGGGAGGTGGCAGAGTGCACTGACTCTTTTTCTCACTTCCCTGTAGACCATTCCTGGGAGACTCCACCTGGCTCTCTTGATATCACTTCCGGGACCGAACCAATGGAAACAGACCATTCCAGCTCCAGCCCCCCTGATGTCACGTCCGGGCCTGATCCAATGAGCGATGAACACGTGCCCGATCCTTATGACCTAACTTCCTGTCTTCCCCTTTAAAAGCCTGACGTTTTTCCCTTTTTCCTCAGTCTTGTCTTGAACTCGTTATATGCACTTCAGTGCTATATCTCTTTGAAAAGAACGACTTGGCAGCCAGGTTTCAAGATTATACGGGTGGCTGCCCCAAACCTTTCTTTGAGTATGTCTCTACTTTGTGACAATATATATATATATATATATATATATATATCAAAATACCCGCACTTGGCAGCGGAGAAGTAAAAAGAAAAGGAAACATGTTAATAATAACGTAACATGATTGACAATGTAATTGTTTTGTCATTGTCATGAGTGTTGCTGGCATATATGTATATATATATATATATATATATATATATATATATACATACATGTGTACATATATACACAGACACATATACTATGGGGTGCTAAACAGGCAAATACATTGATTTTGTGAATATATAAAGTCGGCGTCAGAATATATAAAGTCAAAACTTGAATATATAAAGTCACTGTCGGAATATATAAAGTCAAAACTTGAATATATAAAGTCAGCGTCAGTATACATAAAGTCAAAACTTGAATATATAAAGTCAGCGTCAGAATATATAAAGCGCTGACTTTATATATTTAAGTTTTGACTTTATATATTCCAGCGCTTACTTTATATATTCAGAAATATTCCAACGCCGTCTTTATATACTCAAGTTTTGACTTTATATATTTGGGAATAACTTTATATATTCAAGTTTTGACTTTATATATTCCAGCGCTGACTTTATATATTCAAGTTTTGACTTTATATATTCAGAAATGACTTTATATATAAAACTTTTGACTTGATATAGTTAAATTTAGTCATCATTGCATAACTTTTTCTTTACCTTAGAAATTTAAAGACTAAATTCAACTTCCATTCCTAACAAAGATTTTTCTGGCGACTAAATAGAACCTACTTATATCCAAATTCGAGCTATTGAGCCGTTGCCTGCCTGCCTGCCTGAATAAGTCACCCTCGCTTTGCTCTTACTTTTTTACCGTTCATTTAATCATGGCTAGTGGCGGAAAAATTATAAAATGGAAGGAGGATTACACGGAGTATGGCTTTACCAAAACAATTATTGATGGTAAATCGATTATTCATAAAGCTTCAATTGGTGATCTGTTTTTCTGTGTTAACCTCATATTTTGTCATACTTCCTCTCAAACCAAGGGGGTGCGAGGGTAAAATTAATCGGGAAGCACTGATCAATGTAATCGGTGTACCAGGAAATCATGCATTGACAGAAGTTCCCCTTTGCTTGAATTGCAAAGTGTGATTAAGTGCGTGATTTTTTAACACGTTATGGAGCACATGCATCGAAGCTTCTCAGCTGTGCTTGTGCTAAGAAAAGGAAACATTTTAAAAATAACGTAACATGATTGTCAATGTAACCTTTTGTAAGTAGTGCCTGGAGGATTCAGTGTGGAGAAACTGTAGAGACAGCATGTGTATTAACTTGTGGATTTTTCTGTGAGTATTTGGTGGCAGCGTCACAAAGTCGCTTCCGTAACACTGCGTGCGTTAGCTGCGGAGCTCACCTCAGAGCGAAATGAGGTGAACGGGAGGGGAGATGATGACGTGACTCCCCCACCCGCCTTAACTGTCAATCCCCCACAAACACAGTCTCTCGGAATTTGCATAAGCACAGCCCTTCACGTGCAATTTTAACTTAGTTAGTTTAGTGATCGAAATTCTCGTTTATATCCTGCGTCCTCTCATTAAACTTGTATCCCGCATTACCTGTGGGCATGGCAAACGCCAGCGCAGCCTGTCTAATAACTTAATTTAAACTTTAGGTTTACACCTTGCTTTATTTCTGAAGTAGCAGCACTCATGAATATGGTTGTATATGTCATTCGCTCGCTTCTTATTGTTTCGCTGCCTTCTCAATTATATAATGCATGTTTTCTTCAGCGCTTTTTGGAGCTCTTCCTGGTTTTCTAAGCACTGCGTTGACAGTCAGTTCACGTGATTACGTGGGAGGCGTGATGATGTCACACGAAACTCCGCCCCCCCACGGCTTTCAAGCTCAACTCCATTAAACTATATGGAGAAAAATAGCTTCTAGTTTTGACCATTACGCGTAAAATTTCGAAATGCCCAACTTTTGTAAGGAAGCTGTAAGGAATGAGCCTGCCAAATTTCAGCCTTCTACCTACACGGGAAATTGGAGAATTAGTGATGAGAGAGTGAGTGAGTGAGTGAGTGAGTGAGTGAGTCAGTCAGTCAGTCAGTCAGTCAGTCAGTGAGAGCTTTGCCTTTTATTAGTACAGTGGAACCTTGGTATACGTCCTTAATTCGTTCCAGACCCTTTGACTTATACCAAACAGGACGTATACCAAACAAATTTTTCCCAAATAATGGGAAAATGATTAATCCGTTCCCATGAAAAAAAAAATCCTATTGCTATTGGCATATTATACATTGATGGGGTTGTATAAAATAATTTAAACACTGCTTAATACTAAAATACATAAATACAAAAGCAATTAGATGAAATAAATGAAAATTTTACCTCACTTTACTTTTTAATAACATCTTTGTTTTTCACAATCGTAGATACCGTCGTTCTCGGCAAACGGTATGCAACAGCCATGTCCCGGATACGCATGCCACCTTCATACTTTTCAAAAATCAATTCAAATTTACATGAAAAAAACACAAAATCACGTTGTGACAATGCAGGTTTGCTGTATGCTCCCATCTACTGCCGGGAAGCCCTTGAACCCTACACTGTCAGTAATGTGCCTCACTGCTAACCTCATCGGTAAAGCAAGGGGATGGTGAAAAAGTGCAAAGTGCTTTTATTAAAACAATTAACAAAACAAGGTGTTTAAATTAAAGTGCAGTCTCCAAAGTTCCAATAAATAATCCATAAAATCAGAAGTGAAACGTGAAGGTTAAAAACAATAGAAAAAAGTCTTCTTAAAAACAACAAAGTTAAAATAGAGCAAGAAGCATTCTTTAAAAATAAAAAAAAAAAAACAAGAAGAAGCCCGGTGCCTTTTTACCTGGCGGCCCCCCTGCTTCCCAACAGTCGCCCTACTTGCAGCTGACGTTAACTCTGCCTACTTCAGCTACTTCGCTCGCTCTTTCTCTCTCTCTCACTCACTCACTCACTCAACCTCCCGTCCGTTCTTTCTTTTTACTCCCCTTCTAGCTGACTCACGCTTCTGTTTATCAAGATAAGCAGCCCCAGGAACAATCATGAATGCGGACGGTCCCTCACAAGTGCACTTTGGTGAGAAACGGCCACATCGCTAATCGCCCTGACAACTTCAGCCACATAACCACCACGCCACCTCACCAAGCTGCGAGCGCGGTGATTATTTATTTTAAAGCTGGACTTTGACAGGAGCTGTGGACCCGCTATATCACACACGTGAAAGTTCACAGAGAGTTATAGCGAGGGTTGTTCACTGAATGCTAGCAACTGGTGCACTAACGCTCCTCGGCAGTCTTGGCTTTGTCTCAGGAGAGGTATACGCGAGTCGTATTCCAAACAAAGTTCGTATACCAAGCAAAATTTTTCGTGTCCAAACAGGATGTATACCAAGTTTGACTTATTCCAAAGCAGACGTATACCAAGGTACCACTGTATAGATAAACACATTTTGCTGCATTTCATCTTAAAATGATATTGTCATCATATGTAAATATGCGCTTCATAAAGTGGCTCAGGTTGTGCAATATTATAACTGTATCGCAAGTTTAAAGTGAGGTAATCATACTAATAAGTACAAAAAGTTCTACAAGTAGCAATTGATGGACTGATTGAGTGCGTTTATAGTTCTTGGAATGAAACTGTTTTTGAACCATGAGGTCAGTAAAGGAAAGAAGTGTCTGCCGTGTGAGAGCAGTTCAAATAGGCTAGTGCTTGATGCTGTATACTGATAATTCTCTTTCCGATCAGCTGCTGTAGAGCTGTGATTCCACACTCAGATACAGTGATATAAATACTCTGAGTGGTGCAGTGAGAGTAATATGGAAAAAGATGATCTGCTGTGGCAACTCCTAACAAGAGGAGCTGAAAGAAGAAGAAGGTGCAGAGTAACATCGTTAAAGCAGCTATTGTATTTGGAATAGTTTAGCCATTCCGTGAACCATTATATTGTTACAGGTTAATTACAATCAGATGCCTTAAACTAATAAACAATATGCGGTTAATTTCAGTGTATATGATAAAGTGTGAAAATGTGCGTGGCTTTACTCCAAGTTTAGGATTTATATATCGCAATGCGAGCATGGAAACTGGCTTACACAACATTTTTGTGCGTATGCACCATTTATGCAGAGGCCCCAAATGATTTAGTGGTTACATTTGTTTTTGATTAGAATCAGTTTTTAACATCAGTAAAATGAAATTTAATTCTTCCACAGCACAATAATTTTTTTTTATTTGTTTTTTTTTCTTTGAGGAGACCTGCAATATTTAGACTATTGTTTTGATGGTTACTATGCCGTTGTTAGGCAGGATGGCTGGGATTGTGCATCATGTAACATTATTACCATCATGGTATAAATTTGTCAGCATCATGCACTTCCTGGTTTGTCCAAGTGAATGGATACAACCCAAAAAAAGTCAGTGTTAGTTTATTTGCACCATAACTGATTACTGGTTATGTACTTTTTTCTGTTCTTTTAGACCTTGATCTTTGGTATACATTTTTGGTTCAGTTTGCATGTTTTTTTGCTGGTTTTGACCTTTTTTTACTATTGACTTTAATTTGGGTGGCATGATGGAGCAGTGGTAGTGCTGCTGCCTCACAGTGAGGAGACCTGGGTTCGTTTTGTCCTCCCTATGTGAAGTTTGCATGTTCTCCCCGTGTCTGCATGGGTTTCCTCTGGGTGCTCCGGTTTCCTCCCACAGTCCAAAGACATGCAGGTTAGGTGCATTGGTGATCCTAAATTGTCCCTAGTGTGTGTTTGGTGTGTGCCCTGCGGTGGGCTGGCACCCTGCCCGGGGTTTGTTCCTGCCTTGCACCCTGTGCTGGCTGGGATTGGCTCCAGCAGAACCCCTTGACTCTGTGTTAGGATATAGCGGGTTCCAAAATGACTGACTGACTTTAATATGGTTTTATGTCCTGAGCCTGTTTTTCTCAATGTTTGATCTCCTAGTTCTGACATTGTCTGCCTTATAGGTCTTTCCCACTTCTCCCTGTTCCATTATTCATTCAGACTGCACAGTAACTATGAGTTAATTTCAAAATGTGTGTGAGATTGCCCTGTGATGGACGAGTTCCTAATGCTGAGAAATATTCCTCATGTTCCAGGAACTCTAAATCAGGGTGAGCAGGTTACAGAATGTTAAACTGTGTAATATTAACTTTAATTTGTATGTTGATGAGGGTGAGGGAGGAAACTAGAACACTCAGAAAAAAACAGTTCCCGTGAGGAGATTGTACAGGCTGAATAATAAGCCATAGAACACAATCAATATTGTATACTGTAGTTTCCTTCAATGTCTCTGATGCTAGTGATTTAAATTAATTGGTGGCTCCAAACTGACATTAGTTAATTGAGAATGGGTATGTGTGAGCATGCCATATCATGGACTGGTTCCTTTATTGCACCCTTTGCCAACAGCATAGGCTGTGTCTCCTAGGAGTCATGTAAGGAAGAGACTGGTTACAAAATGGAAAATGGTGCATTCATTTCCTGTGCCTGCAAGTGGAACATCAACCTCCATTGTAAATTTTTTATGCAAGGGAATCACTTACTATGTTTTGCTTCTGACTCTGCAAGATGGGTTCAGGAAGAAGATGTCTAATTAAAGAAAGTCATTAATTAAACACAAGACATGGCCTCTTAATTAGAAATTGCATGAAACAAAACTAGCAGCAGTAAAGGAAGGCAATGATATTTAATATTAGCAACGGAAAGTTTCTGCTTCTGTTTGTCGGTATATTTCTAGCTCATTATTCAGAGTGTGTTTTCTTCCTGAATACCATATTAGCCTATTATTCTATAGTATGTTGCTAGACTCTGTAAATCAATATTTCCACCTCTTCAGTTTCATGAATTTATTTTTTCTACATCTATAGTTATGTCTTTTGTGTTCAGATTACTATTTTTCTTGCTCAGTGAATTGTGCAGATAGTCAAACAGCACATTATGTATGAGGAGAGTCTTTTGAAGCAGTTATTTCTCTCATCCACATATGTCATCAGTGGCAGCACCAAATGTTAAAAAAATAAGGCAGAGTTGTTTCAATAGGAACTGTACACTCATCATTCATTTCATGTGGTAAGATTTCCCTTCAAGGATTTAAATTAATTTTGTTGTAAAATGTCTGAAAATTGTTATCTGAAGACTAACACTGAACAGCTGGTGGGTTTCCTTTTTTACTGATAACAGGTATAATCCCCTTAGGAGCCAGCCACTTGTCAAAAATGAAAGCAGCGTGTACGTGAGGCAGCACAACTTACATTGTGCTATTTTACATAAGACAATATGTCTGAATTATGGATCTAATGTTAAATGATCAATGTGACACGAAAATATGTTCAGGATGCTCAAATACTAATTTTATTTAGATAATCAACACTTCAGCAAACATTATTTTTACATGAGTATAATGACATACACAAGTAAGCAAAAAAGCAAAGATGGCACATATTTATTTTGAGACTAGTGTGAAGTATAATATATAATATATTGAAAACAGATTGAGAATCTATGCTAGTTGTTTTGATAGTGAATAGAAATACTGTATAATGTGAGGTCTGGATTCAATTGTTCCTTAGTTGAAATCCTAATACATTTAAAAATATAAGATGATATGCTTTTCAGCAGGATTTAGGCAAAGCCAGTTTTACTTAATACGCAACATAACCAGCTGCTTAGAGCAACGAAGCCACCAAGGGACCTCCTAGCAAATTAGTTGTACAATAGAGTTTGCTCCTGAGTGAGCTACAATCTCACAAATTCTGCTGCAAGGTCACCAAATGTCAACAATGGCACCAAAAAGAGTGCATCCATTAGGAGCAGAGAAGAGGGAAACCGTTGCTGGGAAATGAAGGTTAAAATGAGACTTGTTGAGTTGTGAGCTGATCTGGATAGGAAATGCTTCGCTGTTCATATGTTTGTCTTTAAATTTCAATTATCAATATTACATGTACAATTATAAAACACATTAGCTAGGTAGTGATTTTTTGCAATTTACAGAAATTTTACTTATGCAGTACTTGTTTCTTGAAGTTTGCTTCTTGTATAATACTAATGTTGTTGTATGTCCATGATAGTCATGATGGTTTGAAGATGGTACCATTTAGAATGCTTAGCCTGTGAAAAACAACTGAAATATCTTTCATCAGTTAGCATCTTCAATTGTGGCATTGCTGTGTGATTGATACACTATTGTTATGGAGAATAATGTGCAAAAATATAATGCTAAATTTTTTATTGTTTTAATGAATCTTTCCATATTCACGTTTGATATATTTTGAATCAAGAGCACAAGCAAGAGATGATGCTACTAGTGATTACACTTGCAGAATCCTGCACACATTATATGTAAAGTATTTGAGTTAAACCTGTGACATCCTGCTATTGGCTTCAGCAGGCTATGATCCCCCATTAATACAGGAACAGTTTTCTGCGGTGTCTGATGTGGTTGAGATGAGAACTGGCAGCTCTCCTGTAATCATGATACTTTGCTGGAAATAAGTGGGTTGTTTAAAAATATTAAAGTTATTTTCCATGACTTCACTGGTGCATCTCTTTCTTTGTCCAGTCAGCACCTCTCCACGCAATCCAGAAACCTTCTTGCTAACTTTGATGTAAGCCATTTTTTCTTCAGCCTGACTGCTTCTCTTCTTTAGTTAATGAATTAACATTTACAGTGCATCCAGAAAGTATTCACAGCGCATCACTTTTTCCACATTTTGTTATGTTACAGCCTTATTCCAAAATGGATTAAATTCATTTTTTTCCTCAGAATTCTACACACAACACCCCATAATGACAACGTGAAAAAAGTTTACTTGAGGTTTTTGCAAATTTATTAAAAATAAAAAACTTAGAAATATGTGGAATGGAAGTTAAAGTCTATTGCTAGCTTCTGTATGAAAATCTGCATGTTCTCTGTGTGGCTGTTATTATAACAGATAAATAAGCGTGCTTATATAAAGTAGGGCTGCCATTGTGAAATGCAGTTCTTGGCTACTTTATTGTCCAATTAAGACTTATGACACGTTTTCTAATAAGCTTAATTAAAAATATAAGAAAAGACTAGAATTTCTGCTTTCTGTTGTAATCAACAAGTAAGAATGTTCTGTGACCTTTAGATGAAACTGAGCTTATTTTTTCTAACCTTTGCTCTGAAGATCTCTGTTATAAAATGCAAGTCACCCCCCCATGAGGGGGCTTATTGCACTTAGAGCTCTGTAAGGCAAAAACACTCTACTCACCAAGTGTAAGAATAAAAAGAATTCTGCTTGTTTGAATTGGTTTCTGCCTGCTGTTGTCTTGAACCTTCGTCCACAAATCACATGTACATAAGTATTCACAGCTTTTGCTCAATACTTTGTCGATGCACCTTTGGCAGCAATTACAGCCTCAAGTCTTTTTGAATATGATACCACAAGCTTGGCACACCTATCCTTGGCCAGTTTCGCCCATTCCTCTTTGCAGCACCTCTCAAGCTCCATCAGGTTGGATGGGAAGCTTCGGTGCACAGCCATTTTAAGATCTCTCCAAAGATGTTCAATCGGATTCAAGTCTGGGCTCTGGCTGGGCCACTCAAGGACATTCACAGAGTTGTCCTGAAGCCACTCCTTTGATATCTTGGCTGTGTGCTTAGGGTTGTTGTCCTGCTGAAAGATGAACCGTCGCCCCAGTCTGAGGTCAAGAGCATTCTGGAGCAGGTTTTCATCCAGGATGTCTCTGGACATTGCTGCAGTCGTCTTTCCTTTATCCTGACTAGTCTCCCAGTTCCTGCCACTGAAAAACATCCCGACAGCATGATGCTGCCACCACCATGCTTCACTGTAGGGATGATATTGGCCTGGTGATAAGCGGTGCCTGGTTTCCTCCAAATGTGACGCCTGGAATTCACACCAAAGAGTTCAATCTTTGTCTCATCAGACCAGAGAATTTTGTTTCTCATGGTCTGAGAGTCCTTCAGGTGCCTTTTGGCAAACTCCAGGCGGGCTGCCATGTGCCTTTTACTAAGGAGTGGCTTCCGTCTGGCCACTCTACCATACAGGCCTGATTGGTGGATTGCTGCAAAGAAGGTTGTCCTTCTGGAAGGTTCTCCTCTCTCCACAGAGGACCTCTGGAGCTCTAACAGAGTGACCATCGGGTTCTTGGTCCCCTCCCTGACTAAGGCCCTTCTCCCCCGATCGCTCAGTTTAGATGGCCAGCCAGCTCTAGGAAGAGTCCTGGTGGTTTCGAACTTCTTCCACTTATGGAGGATGGAGGCCACTGTGCTCATTGGGACCTTCAAAGCAGCAGAAATTTTTCTGTAACCTTCCCCAGATTTGTGCCTCAAGACAATCCTGTCTCAGAGGTCTACAGACAATTCCTTTGTCTTCATGCTTGGTTTGTGCTCTGACATGAACTGTCAACTGTGGGGCCTTATATAGACAGGTGTGTGCCTTTCCAAATCATGTCCAATCAACTGAATTTACCACAGGTGGACTCCAATTAAGCTGCAGAAACATCTTAAGGATGATCAGGGGAAACAGGATGCACCTGTGCTCAATTTTGAGCTTCACGGCAAAGGCTGTGAATACTTATGCTTTCTCAATTTTTTTATTTTTAATAAATTTGCAAAAACCTTAAGTAAACTTTTTTCATGTTGTCATTATGGGGTGTTGTGTGTAGAATTCTGAGTAAAAAATGAATTTAATCCATTTTGGAATAAGGCTGTAACATAACAAAATGTGGAAAAAGTGATGTGCTGTGAATACTTAGCATTTTTATAACTTACTCAAAGTAATTTACATAGGCAGGGGGGATCTACTTCAAACACCACCAATGTGTACCATCAACCTTTATGATGTGACTGGAGTCATTTTTGCACCAGTATGCTCACCGCACAAAAGTTATTAGGTGATGAAGGAGTGAGAGAGATAGTTAGCCAATAAGGGACAAGGAACGATAAGGTGGCCAGAATGTCCAGCCTGGGTTGGGCAATTTTTGAAAGACAGATTATTTTTTATGACCAAAAAGAGTCAGGATCTCGGTTTTCATCCCATCTGAAGGATGGTGCCAATTTTTACAGAACAATTTTCCTTTCAGGGCATTGGGGCATTTGGATCCACACACAGACTATAGAGTAAGTGCCCACTAATACTCTCACCAACACCTCTTTCAAGTTTTTCCTACATCTTTTTATATTCAAGTGCTGGGCAAGACCCAGCTTACATACCTGTTCTGAAGTGGAGGTAGTATGGCTGTAGGCTTAAAAAGAAGACAATATGTTTATTTAGATGCACCACGAAATGAGGCGTAATTGAAAATAGAGTTTGATGACCAGAATGTCAAAGTGATCTTTCATCAAGCCCAAAAAAAGTAATTGGTTAAGGAATTATCTGCTAACTCAGAAGATCTGAGTATTATACACTTACTGTATGGGCCAGAGTTCCTCCAAATAGATTTAGGTCCTTCTTCCTACTCTATAATAATCTCTTAATACAGTGCTTCTTGCCTGGTGTACTTGATGCAATCATTTTATGGGATGATTAAATGGAGAAGTGCATTAACATTTTTTACCCTAGGGAAATTACTGTTTAATTTACTGACTGAATAATTGCAATGTACTATTTTGTGTTTTGTTTAGATTAGATCAAATTAATCAGTTGATAGTTTCCACCAGATATTTGTGTGGTGTACAATTTTCTTACATATAGTATTTAGCTGATTTTTCAAGTAAATGGGTAACAAGCTATTTCAAATTTACATAACCATGATTCACACCGGGGCAGCATGAGGGTGCAGTGTTGTCACATAGTTTCAGAAGGGTTTCATTTCCACATTTTCTTGTGATAAGCTTGCATGGTCACCCTAATTCTTTGGTTGTCCTCAGACATAAAGTGTTTGCTATGTCTAAATGGGCCTGGTGTGGTGACAATGGGAGTGTGTATGAGCAGGATTTTAGATGAACTAACACATCCCCTCTAGGGATGGTTCTTGCTTTGTGTTTGATGTTGCTATGATAAGTTGTAACTCGAGTGATTGAATCAGACAAAGTAGTGAAAATGCCACATGGGTTGCATAAGCATTCCAGCCATGAGAAAGGAGCTGGACCCAGAAGTAATGGCCAAAGGGGATGGCCAGACAGACCAGTGGGAAAGAAAGATGCAGCAGAGGACAGGTCTTTCCCCCAGGACACAAGATGGCAGCAGCCCTCTGTATCAGCACCCATTTGGGAACCAGCACGGAATGCTGGGAGATATAGTCAGGCAGCACAGTCCTGCTGGGGACCATGGGTGCCGCAAGGGGGCATTGCCCCTGGCTCCGGAAGTACTCCCGGGTCCTTAATAAAAGGGTCTGCACTCCCTTATCCAGGCAAGTCGGAGCTGAGAGGACTAGAGCAACACCCGACAGGAGGAGGGCAGCGTGGTGGTGAGAAATATTGTGAGGAGAGAAATTACTTGTGCTTACAGGCTTATTCTAGTTAGCTTATAGTTGTGGTTACTTCTTGTGAAAAATAATTAGTAAAAATTAAGAAAATAAATTACCTAAAGCTTCCTTATAAAGAGCTCAAGATGCCTTCTACCTTCAGAATCTAAGACTGAATAATGCTTTTCACTAAAAAGAAAAGGGTTAAGCCTATTACTGCATATGGATGAATGGTCAGCAGTTGACACCCTGGCTTCCTATAGCCTCTCAACAGTTACAATAGAGTTTTTTAAATGTTAATTTCTCCATTTTGATTTTAACACACAATGGAAGGCCTTAAGTTTAATACCTGTTTATAGTACCAGAAAAACTGTAGTGTTTGTAAACAAGTGCCAGAAAGAGGATGGTGAGAGTTTGAGGATTATGACTACAAATGATCCACTGTCCTAAGTATTTTAAAGAGGTCATTTACCCAAGAGTTAGTGCTAACGATTGATGTATAAAGCCTTCTTTACACTTCAGAATGTGCTGTGGTTGTGAGCCTGTGTTGGAACTTATTTGTGGTCTCCTCATCCTGTTCCCTATGAATTCAACCAATAAAGTGATCCTACTCCTTTGCTGTCCATTTTGAGATATTCTTCTAGCTTTTTGCCTGTCCATGCGTGCTAATAAGTGAAGATATACTGTAATGACAATCTTAATTGCTTTTAAAAAGTAGCATGGCAAGGCCCAGCTGTATAATTTATTGACATTCAGTTTTAGATATAATCTTGTCAGATCTGTTCTAGGAAATTCCAAAAATGACTGGCAGGTCCTGATGCGTATAATTGAGTAGCATTTTTTTAATGTCACTTAGTCAGTGCATCAGTACAGCGCTGACACTAATGTCCTTATTGCTCTGACTGCTTACTTTTTGCTGAGTGAAGTGTACATTTACAACGTGATTACTTGCCCATTTGAGTCAGGTCGTTATATCTGGGGATTGTTATTCCATCCAGAGTGACTGAGTTGCCTTGGCCCATCACTCCAAATAGTTTATGCATGATATCTTTTATGTTTTTTCTTAGCTTTATCCAAGGCAAGAACCAAGATTACAACATTATCATACAACATTAAGGCTGCTGATCATATTCTACAAAGACATAGTTTGATGGATGGAGCATCAACAGCTACTTACCTAAGCTGAAATAGAACTTAAAGAAGTGAAACTAAACATTTTTATTTCTCAGAATTATCTTTCTAAGAAGGGTAAGGGGGTGAGGCAGAGTATGTTTTTTGGTGGAGAAAGAATGATTTACAACTTAACATCAGTAAAATTAAGTAATTTGCCATTGACTACCACTACACCAAAAAACATTTATGTCCGGTCACTATTCAGGAAGTAGATGTAGAGGTGGTCCACTCCTACAAGTACTTGGGGGACTGCATCAATGGCTAGTTGAACTGGCTCTTTTTCTTAGGAGACTGTGTTCCTTTAATGTGGGTCCTGACATCCTTCACATCTTCTACAACTCAGTGATGTCCTGAAGTACAAAAGTAACAGCATACAGCAACATGCGGGGACTGGCAGGAACACTCAATAAAACTGAATAAAAAGAAAATCCAGTGACGGTGAGATACGAAGAAGGCAGCTTTGCCAGTGTCTGTGTGTCAGAACCCTTTTTGGGGCGTTAGTATGCATCGTGGTACAATGCAGAGCTATAGCGCGTCTTTATGTGAAAACAACCGTGTCAGATGGGGTTGTATGGATTGATTCTGAACGCGACTGAGAGATTGAAAAGTGAATTAAAAAAAAAAAAAAGCTAACCTTTACAAGGATCATAAATTGCACCGGCTGTTACAGACTGAAATCAAATGTATGCTTTTACTCAAAAATAGTAAGACTAAGAGCAGTTTACTTCTCAAAACAGAGTGGTGCAGGATCGAACTCACGACCTTTTGATTCCCAGGTGGGAACTGATTCTATTGCACCACGGAGGCAGTTACAATAAATGGGTGTCAATGTCGCATGTTAAGGCGGCTTTTTGTTTCTGCAGTTATATTTTTGAATAAAAGCGCAATTGTTGTGTTATATTTGTATCTTTTGTGAAAATGTTTCTTTGATATTTGGACTTCAGGCTTCATACATTATATAGTTTATGCCTACATTTTGTCATCTACTAGTAGAATATAAAAAAGTTTATGTTTTAACAATGTGTTTACACAGATTACTGTAGAAACGGAACAGACATGAAATACGTATGTTCCAAATAACGATCTATTATTTTCACTCTAAAACTCCACTTCACTCCCAGATACTCAATCAAGACATGAGCTGGGAGAAGTTCGTGCACGTTCTAAATTGGTGGTGGGATGGAATAGCCGGCTGCTCCAACTTCTCTTTATCAGCACATTTAAAGGACAAAGGACGCTGGCGGAGAGGTGTGAAGGGATTTAAGAAGCGATTTATGGTGGGACGGAATTACGAGTTTTTTCGTAGGCTCTGGTAATTCTAGTGTTAAAGGCTTCCGATACAAGCCAATTCTAAACTGCCTTACTTCAGACCAATGGGGCACAAAATACCACCTGCCCTCAAAACCATTTGCTCATCTGATGCTTGCCAACTCGGTAGATTGGCATTCCTGGTGAGGGTTGACTGAGAGAGTCATGCAGAGAAACATTTGCCAAACTTGTTTTAGGCAATTCCCCCAGCCCTGTTGTAAAATTACAAAGACTCATTCTTAAAAGGGGAGAAGGGGTTCTTAACCATCAAACCATTGCTGTTATTATCAATAATGTAACACTAATATTACATTGCTTTGTCTAAGTTACAAATAAAGACATACAAAATATTTATCAACTTGTACGCAAAATTTCACACCACAACAGATGGTAACATCACTTTAAGAGAGGCCTGCCAAATCAATATACTAATTAAAACGGCAAGCTCACTTATAAGACACACTCTGGACCCCCTGGGGGTCATAGTGAAGGAAAGAATTTAAACAAAACTGAATGCCATTACGAACAATTCTGCACATCCTCTCTCTGACACACTAACACTGAGGACTTTCATTGAACAAATTATTCAGCAGAAGTGTGTCAAGACATGCTATTGATGTTCATTTATATCAGCAGCAATACCAGGGTCACAGTGCAAGTAGGCTAAGCAGGTCAGCACAGGCTTCCCTGTTCCCAACTACAGATTCCTGCTTCTCCTGGGGAATTCTTAAGTGTTCCCAAGCCAGCTGAGAGATGTAATCCCCTCCACTGTGTCCTGGGTCTGCCGCAGGGTATCCACCCAGCAGGACAAGCCTGTAGGGGCCTATCTTTTGCTGATGTATTGGGATTTTTTTCATGTTTTATTTCTTTGTTTTGTTTGTTATCAACTTGCTGACATCTTTCCACAACAGTGCCCTGTCCTAAACATTAAGTACCTAAGAAACCTCAGTTTAATTCAGGTTTTTTTTTTTTGTATAACACTTTAAATCAGAGTAGATTTGAAGCACTGCAGTAAGTTCACAGGCAAATGCAATTACAATCTTTACAAACTACTAATTGCATAATGACTACATACAGTATAAAAACAAATATGTGTTTAAATCCACAGGAAGAAAAAACAGTTCCATACTGCTTATCATAAATGAAACTTAACAATGTCTGTCAAGTGAATTTATTTTTATATAGCATGATGAGCCTGCATTCTGGAAGTTCACAGGTAACATACAGTTACAAACTACAAATTACAAAATCCACACACATAAAATTACAAATCAGCTTAAGCACACAGTAAACAAATCAACTTTAAAGTGCTTAACGCAAAGGGATGCTAGCAGTACCTGTATATTTCGCTTGCCATGTCAGAGGATCACCTTCGAGGCTCATCAAAGGTATGTACCTCATCTGGACAGAAGGGAGAGCTGTCATTAACAGTACAGTCTCTTTTCTCATCCACTGCACAGAGAAGATGCCGCATGACGACAAACAACTCTGCACCTTCCTGTCATAGTCCTATAAAAAATGGCTGCCCCCAGAAAATGCAGTTGCCTTTGGACTAGAGCCAACTGTGAGGTGGAGCTCCACCAAGCCTAGACCTGCTTTACTAAACCATTGGTACCTGCTAGACCTGCTAGATTGCAACTATTATCCTTTTATTTTGAGTTGTTTTTGCGCCACCGTTCATTTTTTTCTTTTGTGCCAAGACCAATAACTGAAACAGAGCAACCTGGCAACAATTTCTGGACTTTCTTGTGTCTTCACTCAACCGCACCATTAATATTATTGTTGAAATATGTGAAATAGTACCACTGCTGCCAAATAGTAATACTTCAACTGATGTCACAAATATAATCTGGGACCATCACCAACTTCATTGCATATTTTCTAGGTAGGGGTCTGTTATGTCTGTTGATCAGATAGATTTTACATTTGCACCTTTGGCAATCTGTGCTGTGCTCTGAGACAGCCCTCTTTGAAGGTATCTTCCTAGATAAAATTAAATTGCGGTAGTTCTACATATAGCAAATTGTGGTAATGTTATAATTATACTAGCTGAAATACCCAGAGTTGCCTGGGAGGAAAATTTTATTGTTTGAGAAAAATACAATTTAAAAAAACACAACTTTAAAAATAAAAATAAATTAACAAACAATGATGACTCACTGATGTGGTTGTCTTGTGGATTTGTATGTATGTTTTCATCCAGTTGACGCTCAGAACTGGCCAACTCTATTTAATTTCAAGAGCAACAGGGGCGTGGTGGTGCTGAAACATAAAGAATGCTGACAGTCACTTCCAGTTCGCCCTCTGGTGGTCATTCTGAGTGTCAACTGGATGATAACATGCATACAAGACCGCAAGATCATCCCCCGCCCTACCCAGAAGAGGGTGGGTTAGGGTTGATTTTACCCTACAGTATTTTTACTCGACCAATGAAAAACGTCTACCAAGTTTCATGAAAATCGCTCCAGCCATTCTGAAGTGATGCTGGAATACATACATACTTACACACACACACATACACTGACTTTTATATATATATAGATTTGCATTCAGACAAAACTCATTCCTGTTTTAAAATATACAGTTTGATTTGATTTGAAGCTTTCCTAAAATTCATATATTCTTTGAGTAAATACCTTGAAAAACATTAAAGAAGAAAGGACCTAACTGCTAGACTGAATGTTTTACACAAAGAGTGGTCTTATTCTTAGACTTGCAATTCATTATTTAACAAAGTAAAACAATTTCCAATTTATCAGCATGCAGCATATCAGATTAAATGGGGTTATTCAATACGTACTAATACATTTTAGTCCATGAATAAAAATATGGTGTAAATGTGACCTCCAAACTACAAATAGATGTTCCTATGAACACTAAATTGACTTTCATTCATGGTGAGAAGCAGAATAATAATAAAGCATGTAAGAATCAAAGAAGAACTAATAAAATATGCAGTGCAGTGCAAGATTTCCATTTTTTAATCTATATGGCAGGAATACAAATTGTACGTACAAGTATCTAGAGACCCTCTTTCTTACAATAAAAAAATGAGTCATTCATGCGTGTTATCAATAGAAAGAAAGTATTGTTAAATTTGACATTTCAACTATTTCATTGCCTTCAAACATAAATCAGAAATTATTTTCAAATGATTACTTTAGCATTTTTTTCATCTTAACCCTCAAGGAAACTTCAAAGATAAAATGGAAAATGTGTCTTTATTTCGTAATTATGTGACTCCAGTATATAAATATGAATTATTATTTTTTGTTTTCCTCTATATGCTTAATGTTTCTCTGTTTATAGATTGTATTGTTTCAAATATATATATTTTTTATTTCCCCATTGCACTAACAAAAATAAAAGATTGGAAAATGGATTTAATTATGCTAACATTTGATTACCTTTACTTTCATTGATTTTCCTCCTGCCTTACTGGTTGCCAAAATATATATCAGCTTTGCATAAATTAATTTTAATGAGTACTGACTTTTCAATAATTTTTCAGATTGGACTAGAAACTACATGTAAAGTAGATCTTGGTCATATGGATAATGAGTTTTTTCGTGTTAGAATTTTCAGCTTATTGAGTGCTATTTTCACTGATTACAGTAGAAGTTATATTATACCAAGACCATGGAAAATTTACTTATGTACAACTATGTAATATTAACTTTCAACAGAGCATTGGTACAGGAATATCAAAATATAGAAAACAACAGTGAGTATGAAAGAGCAAAAATATTTATACTCATCAACTCATTATTATGTGTTTATATATACTTCATATATATATATATATATATATATATATATATATATATATATATATATATATATACAGTGGAACCTCGGTTCACGACCATAATTCATTCCAAAACTCTGATCGTAAACCAGACCGTACGAACTGTATGTAAAATTTTTTTTTTTTAAAGATTAAGCACAAATATAGTTAATTACACCATACAATGCACATTGTAATAGTAAACTAATGTAAAAACATTGAATAACACTGACACAAAACACCAAGGCTCCCTTCTCAGCTGGACGAGCAGGCTTGCTCTCTCTCTCTCTCTCTCTCAGCAGCACACACCCTCCCTCTCTCTCAGCAGCATGCACCCTCCCCCTCTCTCTCAGTAGCATGCACCCTCCCTCTCTCTCTCTGCAGCACGCGCTCGCTCTCTCTCTCTCTCTCTCGCTCTCTCTCAGAACAGAGAGGTACATTTGAACACTCTTCACTTGCTTAGAAGCCATGGTTAACTGCAAAAGCACACGAAATACTGTAGAGCACAAAGAGATCACAGGTAAAGCACGCACGTCTGACTGAGAACAATGAACAGGGAGCGGCTCAACACGTGCTTAAATACAGTAATTGGCGCGTATGAACCAGCAGGCAGGCACGCACGTGCAGGCAGGCAGGCAGGCACGTCTGACTAAGAACAATGTAACACGTGCGGAAATAATCGGCGCGCACAAAATGAAAGGGAAACTGGCTTGTTCGTATACCGAGTGTGTGGTCGTGAATCGAGGCAAAAGTTTGGCGAACTTTTTGGTCGTGAACCGAGACGTTCGTGAACCGAGGTTCCATTGTATATACACATATATACATATATATATATATATTGTCACACACGTGCAAGTAGGAGGCAGCTAAAGGGCCTGAGTAATTATAATAAAACATCTGACCAGGGGGCGGCGGAGTGCGCCGACTGTCTTTCTCAGTTCCCTACAGACCTTTCCCGGGAAATCCTGCAAGGTTCCGGCGCCTCAGAAGACGTCTCTTCCGAAGCCGGCCCCTTTGATGACATCACTACAATTTTTATCTCGGAGACGTTCAGGGAAACGGCCAAGTTACTGAAAATAAAGCACTTAAAGACCGCGGTGTACCATCCTCAAACTGACGGTCTAGTGGAGAGATTTAATCAGACTCTCAAGCAAATGCTGCGCAAGGTGGTCAGCGGGGATGGGAGGAATTGGGATCAACTCCTCCCTCTCGTTTTCTTTGCCTATCGGGAAGTCCCACAAGCCTCTACGGGGTTCTCTCCTTTCAAATTGTTATATGGACGACAACCCTGAGGTATATTGGATATTTTGAAAGAAGGTTGGGAAGGAGAGGCTCTTCCCTCTACAAATATTTTGGAATATATTGCACAGTTACGCAATAGATTTGGCAAAATCCAACCTATTTTAAAAAGTCATATGGAAGAGGCACAAGCAGCACAGGCCAAACCTTATTATGATCGTGGCACGACAGTCCAAGTTCCCACCTCCCATTCTAAATTGCTCACCCATTGGTAATTCCCTTATAAAAATAATGAGAGAAAAGGACTGGTCAACTATTTGGTGAAACAACCCAATCGTAGACCTACTGAGCAGGTTTATCATGTGAACTTGCTGAACCCATGGAAGGAGAGGGAACCAGATCTCTCCTCCGCTCAGCCCTGCTCCTTCTTTGCTCACATAGACACCCTTAATTTCGACGAAGAATTACCTTATAGACAAAAACGGGAGCTGGAATCAGCTATCCTGTCCGTCTCAGAGGTGGTGAGTGAAAAACCCAGCAGGACCTCTCTGCGCACGACATAGTGACTGAACCAGGGGTTATAGTCCAGGAGCGCCCCTATAGAGTTCCTGAGGCAAAGAAAACAGAAGTGTAGCTGGAAATCAAGTGGATGCTGGAGCTAGAAGTGATTGAGGAAAGTTATAGTCCCTGGTCCAGCCCAATTGTCTTGGTTAGTAAGCCTGACGGCAGTTGGAGGTTTTGCAATGACTTCCGTCGGCTTAACCAGGTCTCCCTTTTTGATGCTTATCCCATGCCTCATGTGGATGACCTCCTCGAGAGACTTGGACAAGCTGAATTTTTGACCAAGCCCAGCTTGACATGACAAAGGGGTACTGGCAGATCCCTTTAACGGACTTTGCAAAGGTCAAGAACGCATTTAGCACTCCTAGCAGACACTAGCAGTATCGTGTTCTTCTATTCGGGTTACAAGGGGCTCCTGCGACTTTCCAGTGTCTGGTGGACAAAGTGCTCTAACCCCTATAATGCGTATAGTGCTGCCTATCTGGATGACATCATCATCTATTCCAGCACATGGAAGGAATATGTACAGCAGGTTACTGCGGTATTGTGGACACTAGGAGTAGCCGGGCTTCGTATTAATCCCAAGAAATGTTTCTTTGGAATGAAACAGGCTAAATATTTGGGCTACCTGGTGGGTCGGGGTACAGTGAAACCACAGTGTTCAAAAATAGATGCCATTGTTAAATGGTCCCATCCGCAACCAAGAGGCAAGTGCAAGCCTTTCTCGGGTTGGCCGGGTACTACCGCCGGTTTGTACCTCAGTTTTCAGAGAGAGCGGCGCCCTTGACTGATCTTACAAAGAAGAGGGCTCCTAATCATGTGGTATGGACTGACAAGGCGGACGCTGCATTTAGTGACTTGAAACAGGCTCTTATGTCAGCACCAATATTAAAAGCTCCTAATTTTTCTCTCCCTTTTATTCTCCAGACGGACGCTTCGGACACAGGCCTGGGTGCCGTGCTGAGCCAAAGCGTTGATGGTGTTGAACACCCCATCATGTACCTGAGCCGGAAACTGTTGGATCGGGAGACCAGGTATGCAGCGGTGGAAAGGGAAGCCCTTGCGATCAAATGGGAAATTACGCAGTTGAGGTACTACTTCTTGGGCCGGGAGTTCACTCTAGTGACGGATCATGCTCCTTTACAGTGGATGGCCCTAAACAAGGAGTCGAATCCACGGGTCACTAGGTGGTTTCTTGACCTTCAACTTTACAAGTTTTCGCTTATTCATCGTAAGGGTTCTCTCCATGCCAATGCTGATGCTCTCTCTCGTGCCCACAACCTCTCTGTGCAGGACGCCCGACCCAATGGGTCTGGGCTGAGGGGGGGGCCTTGTCACACACATGCGAGTAGGAGGCAGCTAAAGGGCCTGAGTAAATGTAATAAAACATCTGACCAGGGGGAGGCGGAGTGCGCTGACTGTCTTTCTCAGTTCCCTACAGACCTTTCCCGGGTAATCCTGCAAGGTTTACGGTGCCTCAGAAGTTGTCACTTCCGAAGCCGGCCCCTTTGATGATGTCACTTCCGAAGCCGGCCCCATTGATGACATCACTTCTGGTTCCAGCCCCTTTGCTGACATCAGTTCCTCTCCAGACCTTTAAAGCCTCCATCTTGGGCTACTATAGCCAGTTCTGTTTTGGACTCTGTGATATGTACATCGTGTATTTGATCCATAAAACCCTTTTGCAGCTGGGAAAAACAATATACAGGCGGCTGCCCCAAACCTTTATAATGTCTTGGACTCGTATTTATGACAATATATATATATAATATTGTGGTGGATGGCCAGGGCCACTCTGGAACGTGTGGTTGAAGCCCTCCTGGGTTACATCGGGGCCACAGGCCTGGGACTTCAGGGCTCAGCCCTGTTGGGCTCATTGGCCACCACAGGGAGGAGCTGCACAGCTTAATGAGCCTGTGTGGGCTGGAATGCAGCCACACCCGGAAGTGAAGCCTGAATTAGGTTAAATATCACCTGAAGCATTTCCGGTGGGCTATAAGAAGAGCTTGCAGCAACTACTCGAGGCGCCTAGGGTCGGGAGGAGGAGGAAGAAGAGTGTGTTGGTATTTTTCTTTTGGTGTGTTTTGGGGACTGTGTAGGGCCTGTGGGACAATGGGAAGACATGCCCCACGGCTGAAGAAAATAAAATCTTTTTGTTTAGTTTTCACATGCCTCCGGTGTCAGTCTGTGTCGGGTCAGCGCCAACCAAGCGCTTTTGCTCAATATATATACATGTATGTATATTTATACTAATAAAAGGCAAAGCCCTCACTGACTCACTCACTGGTGAGGTGAGCGGGTATTTTAATATACTGTATATATATATATATATATATATATATATATATATATATATATATATATATATATATACTGTATATATATACACTCACCTAAAGGATTATTAGGAACACCTGTTCAATCTCTCATTAATGTAATTATCTAATCAACCAATCACATGGCAGTTGCTTCAATGCATTTAGGGGTGTGGTCCTGGTCAAGACAATCTCCTGAACTCTAAACTGAATGTCAGAATGGGAAAGAAAGGTGATTTAAGCAATTTTGAGCGTGGCATGGTTGTTGGTGCCAGACGGGCCAGTCTGAGTATTTCACAATCTGCTCAGTTACTGGGATTTTCACGTACAACCATTTCTAGGGTTTACAAAGAATGGTGTGAAAAGCAAAAAACATCCAGTATGCTGCAGTCCTGTGGGCAAAAATGCTTTGTTGATGCTAGAGGTCAGAGGAGAATGGGCCGACTGATTCAAGCTGATAGAAGAGCAACTTTGACTGAAATAACCACTAGTTACAACCGAGGTATGCAGCAAATAATTTGTGAAGCCACAACACGCACAGCCTTGAGGCGGATGGGCTACAACAGCAGAAGACCCCACCGGGTACCACTCATCTCCACTACAAATAGGAAAAGGAGGCTACAATTTGCACAAGCTCACCAAAATTGGACAGTTGAAGACTGGAAAAATGTTGCCTGGTCTGATGAGTCTTGATTTCTGTTGAGACATTCAAATGGTAGAGTCAGAATTTGGCGTAAACAGAATGAGAACATGGATCCATCATGCCTTGTTACCACTGTGCAGGCTGGTGGTGGTGGTGTAATGGTGTGGGGGATGTTTTCTTGACACACTTTAGGCCCCTTAGTGCCAATTGGGCATCGTTTAAATGCCACGGGCTACCTGAGGATTGTTTCTGACCATGTCCATCCCTTCATGACCACCATGTACCCATCCTCTGATGGCTACTTCCAGCAGGATAATGCACCATGCCATAAAGCTCGAATCATTTCAAATTGGTTTCTTGAACATGGCAATGAGTTCACTGTACTAAAATGGCCCCCACAGTCACCAGATCTCAACCCAATAGAGCATCTTTGGGATGTGGTGGAATGGGAGCTTCGTGCCCTGGATGTGCATCCCACAAATCTCCATCAACTGGAGTATGATATCCTATCAATATGGGCCAACATTTCTAAAGAATGCTTTCAGCACCTTGTTGAATCAATGCCACGTAGAATTAAGGCAGTTCTGAAGGCGAAAGGGGATCAAACACCGTATTAGTAAGGTGTTTCTAATAATCCTTTAGGTGAGTGTATATAGTTATGAGAACAACACTCATATCAATGACAAAACAATTACATTAATAATCATGTTATGTTATTTTTAAAATTTTTCCTTTTCTTTTTCATAACTTCTTTAACACACTACTTCTCTGCTGCGAAGCGCGGGTATTCTGCTAGTATATATATATATATATATATATATATATATATATATATAGGTGGTCCTGATCTAATTATGCAAATTTCATTACGCTACAACTTATTAAGTTTATTACATACAGAATCAACAAAAAATTATTTTTGTGGCTGATAGAGCAGCACCTGCCCTGCATTCCAAAATGGTGGGGAGACGGTTGTCAGTGGACCACCCTGCTGTGTGTTTGTTTATATATATATATATATATATATATATATATATATATATATATATATATATATATATATATATTGTCACAAAAGGAGACCACAGACATAAAATGGTTTGGGGCAGCCACCTGTATATTGTGCCTTGGCTGCAAATGGGTAGAAATTCATTGTGATGTACACACATTTGAGTCCAAAACAGAACTGAATGTAATAGGAAAAGATGGTAGCTTTAAAGCCCAAGACTGGAAGAGACATCATTGGAACCGAAAACGGAAGTGACATCTTCTGGACCGGAAGTGACATCATCACTGGCACCAAAAACCCGGAAGTGATGTCATCCATGGCACCAGAACCGGAAAGTGACATCATCACTGACGCTGGAACCTAGCAAGATTTCTTGTGGATAGTCTGCAGAAGATTGAGAAAGAGAGTTAGTGCAGCTCGCCACCCCCTGGTCTGGAGTGGTAGTACTATTCTTTATACCTTTCAGTTGTCTCCCAATCGCACGTGTGTGACAATATATACATTAATCCCTCCTCGATCGCGGGGGTTGCAGTCCAGACCCCCCCGCAATAGGTGAAAATCCGCGAAGTAGAAACCATATGTTTGTATGGTTATTTTTATATATTTTAAGCCCTTATAAACTCTCCCACACTGTTTATAAATTTTCCCCGCAGAGTTATACAGCATAATCCCTTTGTATTCTCTTAGATATTAGGTAAGATTCATTGAAATTATGTATAAAAACACACTGTTTATACTGTATACAGTAAAACCTAAATATTATTTTAAAGATATTGAGTGTCCCCGATATCACATATGTTACAGCCATTACGATAGACAGGCCACCAGCAATAAATATATACAATGCAAGAAAAATAGTATACAGTAAATGTGTGTACAGTGACACTAAACGTACATACATGTACTAAGTACTGTAAGTAGAAAATTAATTATGGTTACTCACCAACAATGACACGATGACTTCTCCGATAACAATGAGTTTTATTTTACTGCACAACAAAGGAGAGCGTTACAGCCCTTAAAGGAGCCACTTCAGGCGATTGTGAAGCACTGCCGTTGTTCTTCTTCTGGCAGTCTTCAATCCAAATCCCTAAAGCAGATTCCATCCAGACTACTGCCTTATTACATCCACTTACAACTTGTTTTGCACCCTGGTTAAAAGGACACTGCGGCCGTAGATCTTATATTCCTTTCCTACTTTTTAAATAAAAAGAATCGTAGCCTTCAACAAATCCAAAGCGCTTACCTTTTCGCAATCATTAACATCTTCCGTTTGCACTTGGGCACGGCCCCTGAAGCAGTAGCAGATCGTTTTGGAGCCATAATGAAGGGCTTGACTATGCACAAAGATAAACACAAAAGAGCACAACTCTTTACACAGCGAAACACGTTGATGCTGAATGAGCGAGACGAGACTTCCTGGTTAACATTGCATTCAGCAGGCAGGAACTTAACTGCGTGCTCTGATTGGTTAGCTTCTCAGTCAGGAGGACTTAACTGCGTGCTCTGATTGGTTAGCTTCTCAGTCAGGAGGACTTAACTGCGTGCTCTGATTGGTTAGCTTCTCAGTCATCCGCCAATAGCGTCCCTTGTATGAAATCAACAGGGCAAACCAACTGAGGAAGCATGTACAGGAAGTAAAAAAGACACATTGTCCGCAGAACCCGTGAAGCAGCGAAAAATCCGCGTTATATATTTAGTTATGCTTTCATATAAAATCTGCGATAGAGCGAAACCGCGAAAGTCAAAGCGCAATATAGCGAGGGATTACTGTATAGTAATCATTCATCAGAGGCCATTTGAAATGAGTATGATGCCTGTCAAGGTTTTTCATGCATTCTAAGTGCTCATTTATACTTCACGCGACGCATGCTGCAGCGGACGCTCCTGCTACGCAAGCGTTGTAGTGTTTATACTTGCGCGCGTTCTTTGTGTAAATCTGGAGGAATCCACCAGGTGGCAGTGCGAGATATTATCATGGTGAGAACATGTTCGGATTCTCTGTGTTGTGAATTGCCTAGAACACCTATTAAATTCTATCTCTGAAAAGGATGTTTATTGATTAAATCCATAAATCCAGGGATGTACAGTATGTGTCCATTCCAGGAAGCATTGGGCACGAGCAAGAAACAGTCCCTTGACGAGGCCTCAGCTCATCGCAAGGTGAATACAAGCACACACATACACTAGCATCATTTTAGCGGCACCAAATCCCCAAATCTGCATATCTTTGGAAGGAAACCGGAGCACAGTGTGGAATACAAGCAGGAAATACCAGCAACATAACTCCTTGCGAGACAGCAGTGCTATCGCTCCGCCACCGTGACACCCCCATGTGTGTAATTATTCCCCAATGTGTGTATTTATTAACAGTATTCATTATTTAAACGAAATTATATGTAAAATGTAACATACACATTTTAATGCATTTCATCATGAAAGTGATATCAAGTATAAATCTAAAGATTCTAAATGTGCAGAGAGTTGGAATATCATACATTTAATTTGTTCTGTTTGGCGATCTATTGCTGCTTTCCGCTGCTGAAGCAATATACCGACATACAGATGCATTCGTGGTGCTTTTATATTCAAGCGTCGCATATTCCCGATCGTAATGACACGATACATTTTAAAAGTCTCACATACCATCTTTTGTGCCGTCTATTTTTTTTTTTTGCAACTTCACATCGGCAACATAATGTATAGGCGCTGTATTTGAGCCATTCATCAAACAGCAAAGTCGCATCGATCCCGAAGGATCTCCATAGAGGCTTGCTGTCACATGTAGATAGTAAACAGAGACTCTGACGTCACATTCCGACTTTTTGCACACTGCACCCCCCGACTTTTTGCTGTTACTGCAACTCGCGCATGCGTCGCGTTAATTTCTGAGGACCTGATCAGAGGACGCGTGAAATGAATGCTGGGAACGCGTGGCAGCCATGATGCGGGCGCGTACGCGTTCTGAGCGTGAAGTATAAATGAGCCCTTAGATGACTGGCCAAATTATCAAGCCACATTAGGGGTAAAACATTTTGTTTGAACGTGACTTCTGCCAAAACTGGGTTCTCTTCTTTCTCCTTCCATTGTTGTCTTTTGTTTGAATCAACAGGAAGATGGTTCTTCTCAAACTATTTTGGTGCTTGATGGATCATGCAATGCCAAAGTGGGAATTCTATGGCACGAGCATCTTGACTGGCAATACTGATCTGGCCTCATTTAATATAAGTCTTCAGGGTGTATTTGAAATGCTTCCTCTGGCCATTACTGGCTCTCTGGCTCATTTGTGAGTAAAGGACCTATTTCAGAAGATGGGAGTTGGGCATTCTGATGCAGTGACCTGTCCAATGGAGTTAGTTCCTTAGAATTATGAAATCAAAGCTGGTCATCTTGCAATTAGTTCATGGTTCTCCAAGACTCGACAGAGCAGTTTGCAAAGAGAAGCGCTAGCACAGCTAATACGATGATGAACTTCTTCCTCGATGGCTCTCACGATATGGGAAATGATCAAAAATTTCCTATGTTTCTACAGTGATGGTGAATGTCATGGGCTCAGTTATATAGCTAGGGATATCTTGAAGAAGGATTTTGATTTTCCAGATATTGAAGGATAGTCCTAGGCTCTAGTAGGCTTCAGCAAAGATACATAAACATTGCAGTTTTCTTTGGTTTCCCAATGCAAAAGGAGTTGGGAGCAAAGAGGAAGCCATCAAAAGGTGTCTGAAAACTTAAGGTGTGTCAGAAGAGTATAAGTGGAGTTAAAAAAATGAAAGAACATTTTTCCTGTAATACACCGAAGTTATTAGAGCTCACAGCCCAGGATTCTTGAGCTTTAATTCTGCAATGAAGCCCTAGGAAGTGGCCTTAGGACTTTCTTGAGAAATTTCTGAAATAGGTCTGGAAATTGCCTGTGAAAATGACCCAGGATGAGGTTGAAATCAGTTAGACCACCATTACCATCATCTCTTTGAGTATGATGTCAACAGCTTACCTTGGGTTAATACTTTTGGAAGAGAAAGGCTAGAGCTGAGAGAGAGAGAGAGAGAGAAAGAGAATGGAGGTAAAAGAAGGAACTGTTTTTCCTTCTGCTGTACTTTACGAAGTGACAAGCAGACAAGTCACTAGAGTTTTGCTCCAAGACAATCCTATCTGAGTCTGCTACATAACAATGTTTACAATGCAGCACGTACATGATGGATAGGATGAGAATATCGAAAGGATGTCTAAGATGATAGTTTCAATTGAGCATTTTCAGTCTTGGCCTTGCAACAGCCACTTCCTAAAGCTCCCCTTGACTACAGATATGCAAGTTTGTTTAGAGTTTAGTGCATTTTCTCGATTTTGGTTTTGTTTACAGAATTTTGTTTAGTATTTTGTTCCCTGTCTTGATTCCTGTTGGTATTTCACCAAGGGTTTTGAGTATTGTATTAAAAATAATTATGAACGCTTTGAAATCACTTTAGTTTTTGTTTTCATCATTTGTCCATCTAGACTTACTAGTACAATGGAACCCACACAAGTGATATACTGTTCGACTTGTCTTGAAGTATAATGCCAAGCTTTTTGGGGTTTCCCACTGCTTTTGGCCCTCAATACCAGGAAAATCCTCATTTATGGACTATATTTGTGAAAGGAAATTACATCCTCATGATAAAGAGCAAACCAATAGGTGTCTTCAGCAAAAATGATCAGATTGACTTGAAATTGTGCATACCACACCAATGGGATACACTCTAATGGGATATATGAGGTCAAAGTTACTCCTTTTTACAAAACTTTGAAAAATGAGAACTGACAGTAATATAGGAATGTGGAGGGTTGTTTTATGAGCTGATTATGAATGTGATATTTTTGATATTTAATTCTTTATGGTGGTCCTAACCTTCTAAGAACTATTACCAGAAGGTTAAAAATAACAAAAACATTAGCTTATATGGAATTATTTTAGACTTTCTGTACTGTTGGATTCTACATTGTGGATTATGGACTTTTTAAAACAAATCATCTTTTTTCTATTATTGTTATGATACCTGCTTCTTCACAGATGTTTGTCTGGCATATAACTGGTCTGTTTGACCTTTGGAGTATCTGGTATCCACTGACAACACTGCACTTTTGTTTACACCTCACTTATGCTAATTTTCTGTGTTAACACATTCACTGATTTACTACTCTGCTTGGCTCATTGAGAGTTTCAGTAATGCTCTGAGCGCAAACCCTAGAGTTAGAATGGTTACTGCACAACCTACAAACCATTGGTCTTGTACACACCTCTAATAAACAATTATAATTTTTTATATGCCTCAGAAAATTATGTAAAGGATTAAAGGCTTTAAAAATATTAGCTTCTTTCCTACTGAGGTTTTTCCTTATTAAACGTTCACCACAATGTCTGTTCCTTTTGTGTGTAATAGAAATTATGCTGCACAACTTAATATCTTATTTTGATTAATAGTGCTAATAAAACAATTAAATAAAAAGAACTCAACAAAATAGATATATTTTGCAAAAAATGTGCAATATCCGAAATTCTCTATGCCTACATCCCAAATGTGTTTTTAGAAGTGCAATTCAAAATAAACAAGTAACTTATTTTGTAATGGTTTCCTTCAGTTCATACCCACAATCCAAAAACATGTTGACAGGCAGATTGTCAAAGTTAAAATTTGTTCAAGTGTGGCAGTGTGGGCATGTTTCGTGAGTAGGAATTTACCCTGTAGTGAACTAGGGTTATTTCCTGCTTTGAATCTGTCTTATTGTTATTCTTATTATTATTATTGTTATTATTTTCAGACCGCCACCACCACCTACTCAAAGCATCATGATGCTCCAATATTGATGGACTAAAAGCCAGAAGTCTACATGACAATCATCATCATGTCCTTCCGTGAGAACCCTAAATATAAAGAGGACTGTTTCATTTATGTTAGGTAGAATGCCCAGAGGGGACTGGGCGGTCTCATGGGCTGGAGTCCCTGCAGATTTTATTTTTTTCTCCAGCCGTCTGGAGTTTTTGTTTTTTCTGTCCTCCCTGGCCATCAGACCTTACTCTTATTCTGTTAATTAATGTTGACATATTTTATTTTCTTACTGTGTCTTCTATTTTTCTATTCTTCATTATGTAAAGCACTTTGAGCTACATTTTTTGTATAAAAATGTGCTATATAAATAAATGTTGTTGTTGTTATTGAAACAGGCTCATATTCATTTTAACCCAAACTGGGACAAGTTAATTTAAAATATCAGGGTATGTGTGATCTCTTTCTTTCTTTCTTTCTTTCTTTCTTTCTTTCTTTCTTTAACTAGGAGTATGACTTCATGTGGAAGTCCATGAGCTGTTTTTATGTCTCACCCAAAGTGAATGCAAAGAGATAAACTTTGAGAAACACAGTTGTCCATGTAATGTTTTACCCCTGTGTTCAACTGGGTGTTCATATACTCTGCCAGGATCGTTTCAATAAATGAACCATCATGTCCACTTACATCACATGCTACCATCCCCAGCCACTAGCTGAGTGATTAACACAATAATGACCATTTTTTCTCCCCACTGCACAGCTTTGTGACTGCTTGACTGCCAGAAATCCCCAGTGCTGCCACTTTCATCAAGAGTGCTGGGGCACACACACTCTTGTATGTATCTCCTGTGGTCATTTGACAGCATGTATGTGTTGAGGATAAGTTCATTAAAATTTTATTCATTTTTGTAGCACTCTCCAGCTGTTCTTTTCACTTACTCGGATTATGTACAGAATATTGATTCAAGTTACTGTAGGCCTACCATAATCTATGGGTTATCAGTGCTATTTGTCATAATGGGGCACAAATCTGTTCATTTTAGGGTAATTATTTCAGAGCAGGAATAGTATTTCAAATTCATATAATTGAAATCATAAAATTTGATGTATAATTTTTTATTAATTTGAAAGAATGTATGCACATTAATACCAATTTATTTTGTTTTATTTAATATGACAATAGGGGGCAGAAGAATCAGAAATTTAAGAACAAGCTCAATGAAACTTAATTGGAATTATTTGGAAGACAGCTTGTAACCCAGCAGGACATCAAGCACTGTAAAAATTAAACAATTAGTTTTGTTTTACAACAGTCCCATTACATATACTAAATGATCAACCAATTACAAAGTGCTCATATTTATTACTCCTTGTTCCTAGATTAAATTGAGGGTGATTGAATATTGATGGATCAATCTGTCTTTACTTATATTATTTTATGCAGTAGCTTTCATTTTCCAATTTGATATTTGATTTACTGATGGGTAAGCTGTTTATACAATAGTTGATTAGGGTATTATTTGAATTAAATAAAATTTAATATCACTAACATTAGCTGCAGCTACCGTTCCCTTCAGGACACAAATTAATTTTATCTAAATATTACATATTTTTATTAAATATTTAGATTTATATAATGTATTTACTTAGATATTATTTATATATTTATATTAAGTATTTTTTTTTTCTTGGAATTGATAAGGCAGAAAAGAACAAAGAATCCAGATTTCAGGGGATATGTGTATAAGACCTTGATCAAACAGTCTGGCATTCATTAAATATTCATGCTGTTCCTGAATCAACTGAAGTGATTTGTTGCTATCTTGAAGGGCTTTATATGAATAGAAACCTTTATTTATACTTATCAAACCTGATTGAAAGTAGGCATACTATAGCTTCATTTTTAGGATTATTTTTCTATTAGTGTCATAAAGTATGATGTGTTGAAAGTAACAGAAAAAATATATTTAGAGCTAAGCAGAATAAATGAAAATAATAATGTATAATTTCAGAATAAGCGTATGTTGTAATTTGTCTAGTGCATACACAACCAGACAATGTGTCATTAGGAATGAAAGCTTAGGATACACATGAAGGATGGTGGCAATGGTATTTTGAACAAAAATAATCAGACCATTTTTTTTGTGTAGATAAAGTCAAAATCAGACAATAATGTAGTCCTCTGAACCTAGCCTCTATGGATTTTAAGGTTGGGTTTATACTTCACGCGATGCATGCTCCAGCGGGCGCTCTCGCTACACAAGCGTTGTACTGTTTATACTTGCGTGTGTACTTTACATAAATCTGGAGGAATCCACCAAGTGGCAGTACGAGATATCACGGTGAGAACAGATTTGGCTTCGCTGTGTTGTGAATTTCCTGAGACACCCATTAAATTACGATGACACTTTACCACAATATCTCTGAAAAGGATGTTTAATGATTAAATCCATCAATCCAGGGATGTGTCCATTCCAGCTAGCACTGGGCATGAGACAGAAACAATCCCTGGATGAGGCATGAGCTTATCGCAAGGTGAATACAAGTACTCACATACACTGGAGTCATTTTGGTGTCACCAAATCTGTATATCTTTGGAAGGAAACCGAAGCACACTGTGGAAACCCAGCAGGAAAACATGCACACTCCAGGCAGAGAATATCAGCGACGTGACTCCCTGCGAGACAGCAATGCTACCACTTCGCCATCGTGTCACCCCAATGTGTGTAATTATTATTTAAACGAAAGTAACGATTTATCCTTAAAATATAACATACATATTTTATTGCATGAAAGTGATATCTATACTAATAAAAGGCAAAGCCCTCACTCACTCACTCACTGACTCATCACTAATAATCCAACTTCCCGTGTGGGTGAAAGGCTGAAATTTGGCAGGTTCATTCCTTACAGCTTCCTTACAAAAGTTGGGCAGGTTTCATTTCGAAATTCTACGCGTAATGGTCATAACTGGAAGCTGTTTTTCTCCATTTACTGTAATGGAGATGAGCTTGAACGCCGTGGGGGCAGAGTTTCGTGTGACATCATCACGCCTCCCACGTAATCACGCAGTACATAGAAAACCAGGAAGACCTCCAAAAAGCGCTGAAGAAAACGTGCATTACATAATTGAGAAGGCAGCGAAACAATAAGAAGCGAGCGAGTGACATATACAACCATATTCATGAGTTCTGCTACTTCGGAAACAAAGCACGATGTAAACCTACACTTTAAATTAAGTTCATAGACAGGCTGCCGCTGGCGTTTGTAATTTAGTGCCTGCCCATATAAGGCCGTCCGTCAGCGGCAATCCAATAGCAAACTGCCACGGGTAAATATTCACGGGTGAAGGACTGTGCTTATGCAGAGGAAGCTGAGATGGTCAGGGTGGTGTTTGGCACAAACTCAGCGAAACTGCGAGAGAAAGTTTTAAGTGCCAGGACTAAGGTAACATTAAATACAGCCATGGACATAGCATGAGATGGCACCAGCACAGCTGGGAACCTTCGATGCATGTACACCGAGCGGCTCACGTGAACTGACGCAGTGCACAGCCAAAAAGCAACAGTTCCAAAGAGCGCTGAACAAAAACCGAATTACACAATTGAAAAGGCAGCAAAAATATGAAGCGTCTGATACATACAAGCATATTCATAAATCCAGCTACTGCGGAAACAAAGCACACGGTGGAAAAAGTCAATGTCCCGCTAAAGGAAGACAGTGTAAAAAACCCGTGCATGCAGTGTGTCAGGTCTCAGATAAAGAAGAAGACAAGCTGTTTATTGATGCAGTAAGAAACGAATCGATGAATGAAACCTGTCATCTTTACAACGATTGACAAACACAGAATGTAACTTGAACACAACACATCCTACAAATACGAACCTGATTGAAAGAAATAATGATAATCAAATCCTTGATGACAGCAACACTCACAAAACAAATACTGTATATTGACAGTCATGTTACGTTATTTTTAAAATGTTCCCTTTTCTTTTTCATAGCTTTTTTAACACACTACTTCTCCGCTGCGATACGCGGGTATATATATATATATATGTATATATATATCCCGATCTACATACTCGAATAATGGATACTTTATTCGCCATCAATGATTGTTTTGATAAAGCCATACTCAGTGTATTCATTAGATGAACGGTAAAAAAGTAAGAGCGAGGGGAGGATGACTTATTGAGGCATGCAGGCTATAGTGCGCGTCAACTCTATCTGAATTGCGCGATCACATTTGAAAAAATATATCTTTTCAAGTTCTATTTAGTCCATATGTGTCAAACTCAAGGGCCGCGGGCCACATTCCGCCCGGCATGTAATTATATCCGGCCCGAGATCATTTTATATACTGTATTATTGTTATTAAAGAGCCTTTAAAAACCGATGGGAGGCTGAGTATATGTTTACTGAACCCGTGTGTCTCATTTGTGGAGCTAATATGGCTGTAATTACAGAATTTAATCTAAGACGGCACTATGAGACAAAGCATCACGGTAACCTGAAAGACCTGAATGCAATGCGGAAGATACAGAAAGCAGAAGAATTAAATAAGAATCTGACACTTCAGCGGACGTTTTTACCTGTGCACAATCACAAAGTGATTTCAAGTGAAGCTGATTATATGGGAGACACAAATGCACCAGTGCAACTTGCCCCACTTTCTCTGTTGCCAAGTAATGTTGAACCAAGTTGTCACTAAGGTGTTCCCAAAATACGCACTTTGCTGATAAACTGAGCGCACTGAGTTTGCACGGCGCTTTGGTGACTTTGAAGAACAAAAAAAGTCCGTCTACATGCGGCTCGAACCTTGTGCATGTTTGGTAGCACATATCTGTGTGAGAAGCTCTTCTCAGTGATAAAGACTAACAAAACAGCACACAGGAGTCGCCTCACTTATGAGCACCTGCAGTCCATCCTGAGAATCTCCACAACACAGAACCTCACACCAAACATAAAGGAACCTGTTGTATAATTTTGACAGGATATATTTTTATGGAGAGCAAAATCTTTTGGGATATTTAAAATCTAAGTTTATTTTTTATATAAAATTACATAACAGTAAAGAAATTTGAATGTTTGTTCTTTTAATGTTTACTTTATTTCTAACTTGTATAATTTAGACAGGATATATTTTTATGGAGAGCAAAATATTATAAGTTGTTTAAGGTTTGAGTTGATTTATTCAGTAATAATATTCCTGTCTGTTTATACCATTCCTACCAAAGATATTTCTGTCGAGTAAATAAAAATTCCTTCTATTTAAAATTTAAATAGAACTTGAACAAATACGATAGTTGATAATATCCACGCAGACTTGCACGTAAGAGCGAGAGTTATCCGTTTTAACAAGCAGCGTATTGCACTGATACGAAATAGCTGTGTGTGTATATATGTAGATATGTATGTATATGTATATATATGTTTATATATGTAGATATATATATATGTATGTATATATGTGTGAGTGTATATATATGTGTATATGTATAGATATGTATATATATATATATGTTTATGTGTGTGTGTGTAAATATATATATATATATGACAGCAACACTCATCACTCACAACAGTGACAAAACAATTACATTGACAATCATGTTACGTTATTTTCAAAATGTTTCCTTTTCTTTTTCATTGCTTCTTTAACACACTACTTCTCCGCTGCGATGCGCGGGTATTTCGCTAGTCAAGTATAAATCTTTGGATTCTTGAATATAAAAGCACCACAAAAGGAATCGGGATGTCGGCGTTTTGCTTCACCACGTCGAACCATTCATCAAACATTGAAGCGTGATCATCAAACCTACTAGGATCCGCATAGTGGCTTTCTGTCACATCTAAATAGTAAACAGAGACTCTGACGTCATGTTTCCGACTTTTATTACACTCGCCCGACTTTTGGCTGGTACTGCAACTGCATGTTGCGTTAATTTCTGTGGACCTGCTCAGAGGACACGTGAAATGAATGCTGGGAATGTGTGGCAGCCATGATGCGTGTACATACGCCTTCTGAGCGTAAAGTATAAATGAGCCATAACCTGGTCTTCCTTCATGTCAGGGACACTGTAGTATATTCAATAGATGTATGTGTTCCAGATAACAATCTATTTCCATTGTAAATTCTCCAGCACTTCACTCCCAGATAATCAAGGCTGGAACTGGAAACATTTTGTGCCCATTCTGCGGTGATGGGGGAATGGAATAGTAGGTTGCCTGCTGCCTGTCTTGATCGGCACATTTACAAGACAAAAGACACTGATGGAGAGGTGCGAAGGGATTTAAGGTGGGCCAGATTTATGAGTTTTTTCGTAGGATTTGGTAAATGTTAAGCAAACTGTTATTCCCCGTTTTGTGTTATGGTATCAATCTAGAAATTTCAAACAGAGTTCTCTCAGTTTGTATCAGAATGTAGTAAGTACTGTATCATGATTTTCATTCTTTCATTTTTCGGGTATTCTAGTTACTTTAAACAATTATTTACTAATGAGCATGTTAACGGATGTGATGCTGCAGTAGTTGCAGCCTTTTCAACCTTCACTATTATTTGCCCCAGTGTCTATTCCACTCTTAGTTAAGTTTTAAGGTACAGGTTAAGGAGCCAACTCCACCAAAAAAGATAATGAGAAAACAGCTACAGAGCTACACTCTAGCAATAACTGATCTCATTTAATTAACTGGACTTTTTTTCTATTATTCTGTGCTCATAAAAGTACAATAGTATTACTTTTACATTAATAAAATACTGTATTTAGAATTAGTTTTATTGTTTCAAAATCTTTAAATGCCTAACCCAATTGTTTTCTATTATTTTGCCCTTTTTCTGTGTAGTTTGCTTCTTTCGTTTTATCCTAACAATGACAATTAAAAAGAAGCTGAACAGACTCTTGGGAAAACAACACTGAATGATGAAAGGTTGCAACTGCTTTAGCATCAGACTCTCTAATTAGTAAGTAATGGATTAAATAACCAGTAAACCTGGAAAAGAACAAAGAAAATCAGGATGAAAGATCGTTAAAAAAGTAAAAAAAATACATTTCCCGTACAACTTCTTAGTACATTTAAAATAAAATGTAGCAAACTTAGTTTCGAAATTTTTATATTGACTCCAAAACACGTAAACTGGGTAATAGCAGATCAATTAATTAGTCTAGCAGCCCATTTAAAAGCAAAAGTTGGTTGAAACAAAAACTTACAGCCACAGTGTGTCCCCAGGACCGAGATTGAGAACCACTGGTTTAATCAGGTTCATATTACTTTTGCTTCTAGGTGCCATCTTCTGGTGAAGGTATTGAAAATGTATTAAAATAACAGAATAAAACCTGCATCTTTCAAGTCGCAGCCACGAAAAGATGACCCTGCTAAAATTACTAGCAACCTATCAACAAGATGGTATTGTATAGCAAAAATATAAATATTTCTTAATTTCTTATAAATTTAATTTTTAAACTAGTGTGTTTAACACATGGTGCCACTGTGTCTTACCTATAAATGATAGAGACACATAGCTTCTGACATTGTAATCTAATACCTTCCAGTGTGTCCCCGAATGAACACTTTGATTGCATAGGCAGTGAGGTTTGGATCATTTTTTGCTGTCTCATGTAGCACCAGCCATTGAACCCGAAAGCCAATACTTGTAGAGTCAAGCGAGATGCTTCTTTGCAGTCTTTAAGTCATCCTACTTCAAAAATCACTGGTAAGACTGCTAACAGTAATGAGTGAGCTAGTTAAAATTACACCCAAACATTCCAAAACTATGAAAAAGATATTCACCATTTTGGAGATAAAGTAGTATTCTTTAAATAGCCTTCAATTCAATCCCTTCTTCACACTCTCATTACTTAAGCCAAGATCTTCTCATTTGTTTTCATCATTTATGTACATCTTCTGAACATTTTCTCCCAGCCGTTTTGGATTTTTAGGTACTGTGACACTAGGTGTTGTGAGAGGTGTGAAACTTTGGGGGCCATTTTAAGCACAGACTGTCTGTTCAGCAATTTTGGCACTTTGTTTTGATAAAGAAAAGAAAGTATTTCTTGAAAAAGTTCTCTGTCAATTCCATTTTTGGTGTTTTTGACCTGACTTCAATCCTGCCTATTTCTTTTAATATGGCTGCCCATCTTTTTGTCTTTCAGGATTTTAACTTCATCTCTGTCTGGAAAGCTCTTACTGTTTTTACCCTCAAATGTAATCTTTTTCTTTTAAACCTCTTGTTCTTGCCTTAATGGAAGGATCTACATTGCTAAAACACTCTTTCTCCATAATATCACTTGGGTAGAATTTTAACTTTGTGTCTTCTGCCCATAAAGCTTTCTTTTTGGAAATTCATTGGTTCTTCTGTATACCTTTTAGCAAATTCTAATCTATCCTTTCTATTGTTAATGCTAAACAGAGACTTGCATCTTATACTGTGACCTCCTGCATGATGCTTTAATCCTTGCATTGTGAAAATCGCTTGGGATTTCAAGTTGATTTGTTTTAGATGTTTCCACAGCTCTGACTATTCTGTCATCAATAGCATTTGTTTCCCTCAGTTGATTGCTTTCCTTCTATCTTTGGAAACTAAACAGCTTGGTTTTCCGTAAGAACTGTTCTCCAGTCCTCAAGATTTAGGCTGTAAAAAAAACATCAGAAAAAGCTAACAATTTTTTATTTTTTTATGTACACTATTAACGTAACAGAAAACACCTGTTTGCCAAAAGTTCCATTAATGTTTTACATAAAACACAAAAAGTGGTATTATTCTTAAGCTGTCAAAACTAGGTCAGGCAAAAATACCAAGAAATAAATTGTGACATCCTGGACCTTTCCCTCACATCTACCTGTTTCTCAAGTATTATGTATTTCATATTATTAACAAATTTTACTTCAGTTTCAAAAAACATATAGTATAGGACTCTATAAAGAATTCTTGCTTTAGATAGTGCTTCTCTGTTACAGTTAGTTGGAAAAACAAAAATTGGTAACATGACCAGAAGGATTCAATATAAGCATTTGCAGGGTGATTTTTATGCTGTTTAACCCATCCCTAAACTTTTTCTAATAATGTAAATGACCTTGTCAAAAACTTTATGATAGTGGTCATTACAAAAGGTAATATTTCTAATATAAACTGCTAAAGTAGCAAATCTTCAGCCTGGATTTAGTTGCTAAGACAAATGTGACATTCCTTTTATAACCAGGCAGATCATTCCATGGTTTTTGGTCTTGTAATTACAGGCTCAGCCCACGACATTAGTTTTATTTGTAAGTTACAATAAGGACATTATTGTCACATGCACAGTATACTGAAATATCCTTAAAACCTTTAGAAGCCCAGCATCTTGGGATAATAATGTATGCTACGGTATGCATTCACTGATAAGTTTTGTTGAGTACATTGAGGCCAAGCCTGTTATAGCTTCATATATTAGAAATATTTTAACAGCAGTGCCAAAATTGAGCTGGAAGCCAAAGTAAAGATGTAAATGCTATTTTTTATGGTTGTTCTTCCTAGTTCTCATAAGGAAATGTAAAAGAATCAGTTGCGTCATGGCACGGGCCACACTGGGTGACACCATTAGAGTGGGTGAGACCCAAATGACTTCTTTTTTTCTTTTGGCTGCTCCCGTTAGGGGTTGCCACAGCGGATCATCTTCTTCCATATCTTTCTGTACTCTGTATCTTGTTCTGTCACACCCATCACCTGCATGTCCTCTCTCACCACATCCATAAACCTTCTCTTAGGCCTTCCTCTTTTTCTCTTGCCTTGCAGTTCTATCCTTAGCATCCTTCTCCCAATATACTCAGCATCTGTCCTCTGCATATGTCCAAACCAATGCAATCTCGCCTCTCTGACTTTGTCTCCCAACCATCCAACATGAGCTGACGTTCTAATGTACTCATTTCTAATTTTGTCCATCCTCGTCACAACCAGTACAAATCTTAGCATCTTTAACTCTGCTTCCTCCAACTCTGTCACCTGCTTTCTGGTCAGTGCCACCGTCTCCAACCCATATAATATAACTGGTCTCACTACCGTCCTGTAGACCTTCCCTTTTACTTTTGCTGATATCAGTCTGTCACACATCACTCCTGACACTGTTCTTCATCCATTCCACCCTGCCTGCACTCTCTTTTTCACCTCTCTTCCACAATCCATATTACTTTGTACTGTTGATCCCAAGAATTTAAACTCATCCACCTTCTCCAACTCTTCTCCTTGCATCCTCACCATTCCACTGACCTTCCTCTCATTTACACACATGTATTCTGTCTTGTTCCTACTGACCTTCATTCCTCTCTTCTCTAGAGCATATCTCCACCTCTCCAGGGTCTCCTCAACTTGCTCCCTACTATCGCTACAAATCACAATCTCATCAGCAAACATCATAGTCTACGGGGACTGTCTAATCTCATCTGTCAACCTGTCCATCACCATTGCAAATAAGAAAGGGCTCAGAGCTGATCCCACCCGCACCTTGAATGCATCCATCACTCCTACAGCAGACCTCACCATGGTCACACTTTCCTCGTACATATACTGAACAACTCTTACATACTTCTCTGCCACTCCCGACTTCCTCATACAATACCACAGCTCCTCTTGAGGCACCCTATCGTATGCTTTCTCCAGGTCCACAAAGGCACAACGCAACTCCTTTTGGCCTTCTCTATACTTTTCTATCAACACCATCATAGCAAACATCACATCTGTGGTGCTGCTTCTTGGCATGAAACCATACTGCTTCTCACTAATCATCACCTCACTTCTTAACCTACCTTCCACTACTCTTTCCCATAACTTCATGCTGTGGCTCATCTATTTTATCCCCCTGTAATTATTACAGTCCTGCTCATTCCCCTTATTCTTAAATATCAGCACTAGTACACTTCTCCTCTCCTCAGGCATCCTCTCACTTTTCAAGATTCCACTAAACAATCTGGTTAAAACCTTCACTGCCATCTCTCCTAAACACCTCAATGCTTCCACAGGTATGCCATCTGGACCAACGGCTTTTCCATTCTTCATCCTCTTCATAGCTGTCTTTACTTCCTCCTTGCTAATCTGTTGCACTGATTCACTATCTTCACATCATCTAACCTCTTCTCCCTCTCGTTCTCTTCATTCATCAGCCTCTCAAAGTACTCTTTCCATTTGCTCAACACACTCACCTCGCTTGTGAGTACATTTCCATCTTTATCCTTTATTACCCTAACCTGCTGCACATTTTTCTGAGCTTGGTCCCTCTGCCTAGACAATCAGTACAGCTCCTTTTCTCCCTCCTTAGTGTCCCACCTCTCATACAACCCATCATACGCCTTTTCTTTAGCCTTCTTGCTGTCACCCTTATTACATCTGCTGTATTTTCCCAGCTGTCTGGTAATTCTTCACTACCGCCCAGTGCCTTTCTCAACTCCTCCCTGAACTCAACCTTGCAGTCTTCCTTTTTCAACTTCCACCATTTGATCCTTGGCTCTGCCCTCACTCTCTTCCTCTTCTTGATCTCCAACATCATCCTACAGACCACCATCCTATGTTACTTAACTACACTTTCCCCTGCCACCACTTTGCCATCTTCAATCCCCTTCAGATTGGCTCTTCAGCATAGGATGTAACCTACCTGTGTGCATCTTCCTCCACTGTTGTACACAACCCTATGTTCCTCCCTCATCTTAAAATATGTATTCTCTACAGCCACGTCCATCCTTTTGGCAAAATCCACTATCCTCTGACCTTCTTCATTCCTTTCCTTGACACCATACCTACCCATCACCTCCTTGTCTCCTCTGTTCCCAACTCACTCCAAAAATGACTGACTATCTATCTATGTAAATGTTTTTGTTCAGTGTTAAGGGCTAAAATCACCCAAGGAGAATCTCAATGAAATAAGATGCCACTGAATACAATTACTGTTTTTTAGTACAGGAAAAACTATTTAAACAGAAATAGTTATCTGTCATGGAATCTTTTTTTAATACATTGGCAAGAATAATTAAGGATACAACATAAGAAACATCATTTGGTTGGAACACATGTACACAAACTTATATCCTGAAAGAATTTTATAAATGAAGATAGCCATACCAGTGCACATGCTGGAAGATAAAGAAGAAATGAACACAAAAAGGAACATACACACGCACCTCCATGTGAAAAACTGTAAAGGTCGACATGGACAGAAGCATTAAGCCACCTAGTAGCAATTTGTCAATCTATTTGACTTGTTCGCATCATTTGTCCCGATTTGTTTAATTTCAAACTAAAATCAATTAAGATGTTAACTTGATTCATTTTCCTGTTTATTTTGCTCTACACATTTGTGTACATATTAAAATAAGTTAAGAAATTTAAAGTTAAGTTAAATAAACAACAATTGGTTGTATTTTGTTGTAAAATATGTTGAGTGATTTCCTGCAGTATCACTAAGATAAAATTTACATGAAAGTACTGTATTATATGGAACAATCCTAACATTTTTTTCTTTTTACTTGCTGTAACTCGGACCAAAAGCACACTTTGGTCAATTGGAACTTTTATGAAGTGAAATCAAGCAGTGTTGTGTGGCCTTGATGCTCCACAGAAAGCCTGCAGTGGTATAAGAAGCATTAGGAAAACACACTTAGAACAGATAGATAGATAGATAGATAGATAGATAGATAGATAGATAGATAGATAGATAGATAGATAGATAGATAGATGCTTTATTAATCCCAAGGGGAAATTCACATTGACTGCAGGCCCCAAGAGATAACATGGGGTCATGCTTATTCACTTGATGCACGTAATAAAGAAGGAGTCACATAAATCATCTTCGGTATATGGACAGATCACAAATCACACCATTTATGGTATAAGGACAGGAAAAAATAGTCACAAAGGCCCTGGGGCCTCATGTATAAATGGTGCGTACGCACAGAAATGTTGCGTAAGAACTTTTCCACATTCAAATTGTGATGTATAAAACCTAAACTTGGCATAAAGCCACGCACTTTTCCACGGTACCTCATGCCTTGTCGTACGCAAGTTCTCCGCTCGGTTTTGCAAACTGGCGGCACCCAGCGTCAAAGCAATGCTACTGTTCCTGTGTGGTTACTCTTTATTTTCCTGACGCGGCTTTATAAATGCACTGAAACTAACCGCATATTGTTTATTTGTGTAATGCATCTGATTGTAATTAACTTGTAACAATATAATGATCTAGGGAATAGCCATAGTATTCCAAATACCATAACTGCTTTAGCATTGTTACTCTCACTGCACCTTCTTCTTCTTCTTCTTTTTCTTCTTTCAGCTACTCCCTTTAAGGGTTGCCACAGCGGATCATCTTTTTCCATATTACTCTCACTGCACCAGTCGGAGTATTTATATCACTGTATCTGATTGTGAACCACAGCAGCAGCTGATCAGAAAGAGAATTATCGGTATACAGCTTCAAGCAAACGCTGTCTCAGCCACGGTAAAAAGTTTCAAAGCCTTTCTTGTACAGACCTCGCAGTTCAGAAACAGTTTCATCCCAAGAACTTTAAACGCACTTAATCAATAGCTCCTTGTAGAACTGTTTGTACTTATAAGTACAATCACCTCAATGTAAACTTGCACTACAGTTATAATATCGCACAACCTGAGCCACTTTATAAAGCATGTATTTACATATGATGACGATATCATTTTTAAGATGAAATGCAGCAAAATATGTTTATTATATTATACAGATAAAACTTTAACTTCATTTAAATAATCTATATTCTTCACTGGGACTGCCATGAAGGACAGAATAATTAAACATGTACTACGAAGATATTTCAATGGTCCTTTAACGTTTTGAAGAATCGGCGCTCTAAGCTTACAGATGGCTTAACGTCTATTACATAGCTGATTGTGTGGCGATCGGTTACTTGGAGAAAGAAAAGCAAGGACTGCAGGGGTGGCTACGCCAATATATATTGAATATAAAACAGAAAGAGAAAATAACAACACAGCTAAAAATGCAACGACAAATTTCGGCAAAAGTTAAATGCTTGTGTTATGAGGCGGCTATGCATTGTCCGCAACGGACGTGGCCATCCCCATAAGCTACCTTACTGACATTGGCGGGCGAAGGAGCCAACGATTCTTCCTCTGCCCAGGGCCACCACAAGCCTAGAGCCACCCCTAAGTACTGCTGCAATAAATTATTTCGTCGAAGGTCGCACACAATCACTGCGCCGTGAAACCCATGTTTAATAATGTGCTTTAACTCCTATCATCATGAAAATTATATCACGTATACATTTCAGTATTTTAGTTATTCAGAGAGCTGTAACATCACGAATGTAATGGATTCTGTGTCCAGTTGGAGAAAGAGAGCTGGTTTAAGAAGCAAGTAGTGATTCACACACATAGAGCACATAGAAGATCACATACAAAACAAAGCATTTAATGTGCTACTTTAATTACAATGTGATTTGAGAAACTGGTTAATTAAATGATTTTAAGATGAAGTTTATGACGTTCTACTTTAATGACAAAATAAACTACATGATTAAAGTGGAAATTTCAAGATTGAAGTTGACATTTCGTGCTTTTTCCCCACGGTGTGCCTTTTTTTTCTCTGTACCATAATAAGCTTTCATATGACACTCAGACAGTGGGCAACAACTTGCCTTTTTCACGGCAACTTTGATATGTGACTTCTTTTTTATTTCCAGCACTGTGCGATTTTGTGAATGTGAGCTTTCAAGTTTCTCCAACACGCTATGTCACTCGATTAACTTCCTTTTTTTGATTATACCACGGTTTAATTAAACAAATAGTATGTTTTTCCTTTGCCTCAACTTGGTATTCGCTGAAATTCTTATATTTTCCCCTGTGCTTTTCCCATTGTCTTTTCACAGAAGGCTGAGCTTAAGGGCGATTTATATTCATTTGCATATTCAAAGAGGCGTAATTCTGGGAGGAGTTGGGCGTTACATAAAGCGTGCACGAGCGTTACTTTTCACGCTGATCGGGATTTATGTAGCGGAAGAATGTCGAAGTTGGAGTACGCACAGATTACTGCCTCTGGATTTTTCTGTGCGTAAGCACATTTTGGCTTTTGTGCTTGCGCCATGTTATAGTGCGAGTTCTACGCACGGCGTTATACATGAGGCCCCTGGTATTGAACACATAACAAGCTATGGGTTATCAACAGGAAACAAGTCACCAAATGAAGGAAACGATAATGCACTCTGGTTCTTATTGTAAACCATGATATATCCAATGTAAGCAATCCTTTAACTAATTATAATTGACATAAACAAGTATAATATAGCAATTTTTAGCCTATTTAACAGGGGTATGAACAAGCATCCTTTGCAAAGCCAGTCAATTTCATTCTGCACACAGAGAGAGAAACAGAGAGATGAGAGTGCAATCATCGTTCCTCCATAAGCTTCTGTGAATCAAATAACCCTTTCAAGATTGAAATGGCTACTGATGTTTGATGCTCCTGGGCACCTCTGTGTACCTTGGCTATTACTCTATTTTTTTTTTTTCTCGAATATATACTAAACATTTAAAAGCTTTGCAAAGTGAAGCTAACAGTTTATTAACAATTTATCAGAGTTCTTAAAAAACAGTAACAACTATAATGTAATTAAGGAGCATATGCATCATCATATAGTATTTGCAGTATTAATTAGTATTTGGTTATTGCCTCCTGAATGCAGTATTTGCCAGGGAGACAAACTCTACCATTACACAGTGAAATTCTCAAACTTCTCATTGAGCGTTAGGCAGGGGTGACCTTTGCCATTGTTAAATTATTTGTTATCAGCGGCAGTATGACATGACCCTCCATCACTCATATGTGCAGCTTCAGTACCAGTCACAGGGCATCCTATAAAAGCCTGCCAGTCGCATGATCTTCATTCTAGTATGGCTAAGGGAGCCTTCCATTTAACGATAGTTAGCTTCCTAGAACAGCGATGAAATGAGGAAGAATTCATTGGGTCAACACTGGAATGCACCACAGCATTACAATATAAATAGTTAATCTTTCAGTAGGAAAACATAATTGACATAGGTAGGATTAACTGGCCATGGTATAAAAGGGACACAATTCATGAATATTGCTGTTGAATGTTGCTTAAGCTGGGTGTTTTTTTAGATGAGGTTTCTTCCACAAAGAACTCTTGTAATCCTCTATGTGTGGCATGAAGAATGTGAACTGGAGGCCAGAGACGGTGCTAATTTGTGGTATTTAGAGTAACTGATTTTCATATGATAATTCTTGCCAGTTATTTCTTATTTGTCCTTTTCTCAGTATTGTAACATAGTGAAAGCCAAAATTAACTCAGACTCTCATGTTAAATATGGACAGACTACTGCAAGTTTCAAGAAAAGCCCGGTTTTTATTTTCATGGTAATCAACCAAATACAATCACAATAAAATCCACAATCATGTCCTTAGTGTATCATCGATACAGCTCAATTAAAAATATTGCAATAATTGAAATCATCCATTTTTCCCCCCAGCTGTAATGGAATCTTAAAGTATTTCCATTACTTCTTACATATATTTAATGTTCAGTACAGCTTTCAGAAATAATGCATTCTTTCTAAATTAAGGTAATTGTTAAGAACAAGATTGTTTCCAAATAATATATTTTACATGTTTTGATTTTTTCAGGCAGTTTAATTTGTCATTTTTATTTTTACTTTTCATTGTGTATTTTTAAAGATTAAAGCTCTGCCTGAGAAGTGTTTTGACAAGTTTTGTCTATTCAGATAATGAGAACCTTAAAGCAAAACCAGGAAGAAAAAGCAAATGCAGAAAGAACACAAGGTGTTTTTTTATGTTTATCACATCTGAAAGACTCTGCCTGCTGGAAAATAGAATTATGAAGCACATTCTGTCTTTGTGATCCATTACAAGTTAGTTTGCTCTGAAGATGTTAATTATATTGTACAGTATAAAAATGTGATGTCTAAATAGAAGTGCCAGAGGAAGATTTCTTGCACTGCTAAGACAGGCTTTTGTTTAGTTAGTTAATACTGATATATTTAATGTATATTGCATGGTTGAGAGATGAAAAATGACTGATATAACTGAATACAGTATATTCTGCAATGACTGCTAAGATGGGCCATAACTACCACATACTGTAACTCTGCACTGGATAAGTGGTTCAGGACAATGGATGGATGGATAAATGGATGGATGTTTGTTTGTAGATGTCTTTATGTTTAGGATGGGTCAGTGTATAACTTTCAATAAAAGTAGGTTTCCAGTATTTGGAAATACTGTTTTTACATTAATAAAAGTTATGGCTTTTCAATTATCATGTGGTTTAATAAAAATGAAAGGTGTTTTTGCACATTTTTAATCTTTGACAGAATTAGTGCTTGGCAAAAAGTTGGGATGGTCATGAGTAACACCAAGGAGGCAAAGGGAAAGGCAAAATTTTACAACATTTCTCCTGAGGAGGGAGAGAGCAGGGCAAACAAAGTTTGTGTTAAAATTCTGGGTAATTTTCATTGACTCCTTCTTGTTCTTTTGATTTTATTGTAAATAGTATTATTTTTGATATTGTTATTTTATCATCATGCTTTAATCAGCTTTTTTCTGGTTCTGTTGATCTAGATGCTGCCATATTGTTTTTAATTAGCAGACTACTGCTATAATATGGCACTGTTCAGTGTTGTTCAAGATACATCCAAAAAGGTTTCTGCATTAGTTAATTAGTTATGGGTAGTGCTTGAAGTGCAACCAAGTTATTGGCAGTACTCTTTTTATGGTAAAATGCTAACATTCAATCTTAGAGCAGCAGGAGGATACCCCATGAAACTCTGAGTGTACTGGTCAGTTCGAAGCGGTGACAGTACTCAAAATAGGAATTGGAAGAGGTGTCAGTACAAAATACCAGCCCACTTCAAGCACTGGCAGCGTGGGACAACAAAAGCTTTTGCCAGCCAGTAGGCTATATCATGTATAGAGCCATGGAATTAAATAAATGTGAGTGTACTAGTGTATAGAAGTGAAACATGAAGAGAGATAGACAGAGTGTCAAATGGTGGTCTTTGTAGGTCTCTAAAAGATAGTAGCATATTGTCTCTGGCAGGGAAGATGATAGTATCATACGTTATCCGCGGGTGCTTCTTAACATTATTCCCTGGGCTTATTCTTTTGGGACTGTTTAAAATTATGTTCTAGATTTATAGAATTTGTACTGTATTGCCAATAGACACATCTACTTTAATTTTTCAATACCTCTGCTGGGGGGGCTTGTTTTGTTTTGGATGTGCTCTGTCTCTAAGTATGTCAGAGGACTGGAACTGCGTGAAGTGTGGTCTAGCCTCACTTGGGAAGGTAAAATGGGCCGGCGGATTTAGAATGAGAGAAAGCTATTTCTAATTTATCCATTTAACCCCCACAATTATAAGTGGCGACACAACAATAGGTTTCATAGACATAACTCCTCACAAAATTAGAAATTAAGGTTAAAACTAAGACTGTAAAATGTCAACAAAACTTCAGAAGCAATGTTTTTATGAGCGAACAGTGAACTTTGTGAGCTGGAATGTCAAAGGTCTCAATCATGAATTAAAGAGGAAGAAAGTATTCTCTTACCTAACAGGTATAAACTCCAAGATTGTATTTTTACTGGAGACTCACTTATTAAGCAATTGTCAGTTTTGGTTGCAAAGAGATTCCACTCCAGCTATACAAAGACAACTAGAGATGTGTAAAGCTTGGAACATAGAACAATTTCATTTTGTAGTATCAGATGTAGTATCTGACCCTAAATGACAATTTGTGATTGTGATGGGTAATTTAATTGTAAAGTGATTTTGATTAATATATATACGTACCCAATGTGGATGATAGAGACTCAATCCAAAACACATGTGCATCCATTCCTAATGTGAATACTCATAACATTAAAATGGCCAGAGACTTTAATTGTGTTTTAAATCCAGACCTAGATAGATCTTCAGCTACAGTGGTGATAACATCTAAAACTGAAAAAACAATTACACAGTTTGTAATTGATCATAACTTATCAGACCCATGGAGCTTTCTAAATCCAAATATAACAGCATATTCCTTCTTCTTACCAGTACATCATTGTTACTCAAGAATTGATTATTTCTTTTTTAGATAAAATTATTTGCCCACAATCATATCTTGCAAGTATAATGCTATTGTTATCTCTGACCATGTTCCTCTGATCATGAAGCTCAGATCACTATGCCCCACATACTCATCTCACAGCTGCCGTCTTAAACACTTATTATTGTACTAAACTGTACAGAATTTATATCCAAGAAAATTGATTTTGTTTAAAGAGAAATGCATCCTCAGAGATTTCTGCAGGGATACTCTGGGAAATTCTGAAGGCAGACAGAGGACAGATTATTTCATATCTCTTCTACAAAAGTAAACCGGAAACCAAGAAGGTGTCAGAGTTAATTAGCGAAATTACCAGAATAGCTATAAGAACATGCCTAGTTTCCAAATGAGGCACTTTATAGGAAAAGACAGGCTTTGCAATTCAATGTCAACTTCTTGACAACAAAATCGCAACATCATTACTATGAACACGGAGAAAGGGCTAAAGAGATCTTAGTGCAACAAATCCACAACCAGGAAGTTCTTAATTAACAATATAAATGGAGATAAAATCATTGACTATAAAAATATAAGAAATTGGATTCAGTCATAACCTAATTTATTTATAATTAAAAATATCCATGCATCCAAAAGGTGATCCTACAAAGACCTAAAGCAGAAGGTGGCATGGCTCTATCTAACTTTCAAATGTATTACTGGGTGGTAAATATACAAGATATAAAAACTTGAACATTGACACAAATAGATGAATACACACAGTCTTGATTCCGCAACAGAAATAAAAACCTTCAGTACTCCTTTATATTCCTTGCTTTGTACCCCAGTAAATACAAGTTATCGTCAATATATTAACAACATAATTGTCCTTCATTCATTCAGAATATGGAACCAATGTAGGAAGCACTTTAAGATAGAGAAGCTTTCATCTGTGGCACCTCTACACAATAACCATCTTTTTCCACCCTCTCAAACTTATACAGTTTTTAATCCATGGAAAACACACACTATTAAATCATTTAGAGATTTGTATATAGATATAATGTGCTTGCATCCCATGAATAGTTACACTCCAAAGTTAGCTTCCCATCAACACAATTTTTCCACTATTTCTAAATTAGAAATTTTGCTAAATGAAATCTGCCCAATTTTCTTCAGCTCTCACATATTTCTATTACAGAAGAAATATTGATTAGGCTTAAAGACTCAGCATTTTTATAAAGTATAAAACATTTTAAAGTCCCTTCCTTTCAAAGATCCCAGAGTACAGTGGGAAAAGGATCTCTTCCTCATGGAAGGCAGCCATGCACAAAATTCACTCGTGCTCCATATGCACAAAGTGTACAATTATTCAACTTGAAATCTTATACTGAGCATATCTGTTTCATTTAACATTGTCCAAAATGTTTTCAGGGCAAGATCCAACCTGCGGATGTTGCAATCGAGCTCCAACCTCACTGGGCCACATGTTTTGGTTGTGCACCAAATTAACATAATTCTGAACCAAAGTCTTAATATGCCCATCAGACAACATTGGAGTCACAATCCCTCCTAATCCACTAACAGCTGTGTTTGGTGTACCTCCAGATAGGCTTAAATTGGACAAGGAAAAACAAACTGTAATTGCCTTTACTTCACTATTGGCACATAGACTTATCTTGCTCAACTGGAAGAATCCTATCCCACCTTCTTAAGGTCAGTGGGAAATGGATTTTATACGCTAATTGAAATTGAAAAAAATCTAATTCTCACTTAGTGGATCTGTTCAAAACATTTTTAAAACCTGGCAGAACCTAATCAATAATATTTTAGTATAAATATTTATATTAGGAAAAATGATTCTCTTCCCCCTTTTCTACTCTTAAAATGTTTGCTCTGGCTATTGCCATTCCTCTCTTTCTTTTGGGTGGGGGCTGAATTGAATTTAGTTTGTTAAGTTTTGCTTGATTGAATGGAATGTTACGTGCTTTTCATAAAATCAATAAAAATAAAAGTTTAACTTGAGTTATGTTTAGTCATATCTCATTCAGCAAGCTGCAGTAAGGAGTACTTGGAAATTTCCAGATCCCCTCCTTTAAACATTTTAAAAAAATGTCATGAAAGTCCATAGACTAATATTTTAAAAACTGACAATGTTACTGATCAATAAATCAGTAGATTTGGTTTGTGAAGCATGGATAAGCAAAGTTCGATGACCAAATATTTAAACAAATAACTCTGAGTTGAAGAAGAAAACATTCACATCTGATCTGGGTTCAAAAGATGTGGAATCAGGATAGAACACCAGTGATAACTGTTTAAGATGAGTCAGATCCACCATTAACTTGATAAAATCTATAATAATTAGAAAATTCAGAAAAATCACACTGTTATATGAAATGTAACTGGCTTAAAGAGAGTATATCAGCAAAACCTGGAAAAACTTATTTCTGTTAATTTAAGGTGACCATCCGTCCCCGTTTTCCGGACAACTGTCCCCACTCAGAAACATGTCCCCGTTTTGTCCCTGATTTAAGATTTTGTCCACGGTTTTAGCTGGTTCACTTTTTTGAATGTATCTCATCACCACGATAGTTTGAACTCGGCGTGCATGTGCTGTGTTTTGACGGAGGTTATGCTTTACCGCATCCTGTAACTTTGATGAGAAATCACATGATAAGCTTTCGCTTTGTACTCTGTAGTGTTTAGAGTCCCTACTCATGATCTGTAGATTCTAAGAGAGGCACGCCGTGCTCTGCCTCTGCCTGTGCCTATGGCTGTGGCTGTGTCTACTCGTGGCTTGCTTCTGGATGCAAGAGCAGCGTGGCGGCTCTTTTTTTCCACCTGTTGTGTCTGCATTTTGGCGTGGTGATTCAACATGAGTGCTAAAAGGAAGTGTCAGTTCATTGATGGGCTTCAGCGTGAATTTTCATATTTGCATCCAACCCCGGATGCTTCTATTGTGATCTGCAGCGTGTGTAACTCAAAGTTTTCCATCGGTAGTGGAGTGAGAACTTTAATCATGGAACACGAGGGAGTAGTCTATGCTACTCTAGCACCCCCACTAGCAAAGTGTAAATGAAGTGTGCGGAGATCTCTGGATTATGGTATGGAGATCCACATCAGGCCTTGTTCCTCAGGCTCAATTTATTCCTTGCCATTGCATTTTTAGAAGGTGTCAAAACATACTTGATAAACTTATTTAAGTTACTTAATAAAATGCTGGACAGGAGTGCAATTCTGCACTGTCATGTTGTTTTATATCTTTGTGTTTTGTCCAATATATTTCTCATTAGTACTGTTTATGATATTGAGATAGTGTCATCCATTGTTTGTTTTGTTAATTGTACTTACTTTATTATGTGCCTGGATGTAACACCAAGAGAAATTCCTAGCAACTAAGACAATACTTTTGATTCATGGAAAATACTTATTCCCTCAACTTCTTGTATTATATTTGTCTTTTTGAGAAATAACTTTTTGTGCCTGCTTTTAATTTCTGCTCTGGTGGATCAGGTGGATTGGATCATGAATGATTGGATGGAAGGAAAATGTTATTTGTTAAAAAATGAAATATGTTTCTGGCCAGAACTCCTTTTTTCAAAGCCAGAATATAACTCTGCTCTTAGACTCTAAAGCAAATACAGAGATCTGCAATTTAAAATCAAACCTGAACGATTCTGAATAATTTAGTTTAATATGGTATATGCCCTGTGTAAAAAAAATTATACAGTTAAGTGTTTTGTTTTTTAAATTCTGGGTAATGGGCAACATTTTGTATATCTGTTCATCTGCATGAATAAATGAATATTTTTTTTGTGCCTAAATTATTTAAATAAACATGTTACTTTATCTGTGGTGGGCTGGCGCCCTGCCCGGGGTTTGTTTCCTGCCTTGCGCCCTGTTTTGGCTGGGTTTGGCTCCAGCAGACCCCTGTGACCCTATAGTTAGGATATAGCGGGCTGGATAATGGTTGGATGGATGGATGTCACTTTATTAAATACATTTAGAAGTGAGTGCTAGAATGCATAAACATTTCAGTTATTACACATAAACAGATAACTATGTTCCATAATAGTAAGTAATACTAAAAGGGAATAGTAACTGAAAGTTTTTGTTCATTCTGGCCCAATCTTTAGAGGCAATATGACCAGTGGTGTCGATGGGGTCCTCCAGGCTTTAGCCCCTTATACTACTGTAGGTGTCCAGCCCCTGATCTTTAAGATCCCAGCCTTTCTTCCTTCCATTCTGAATACTCAGTATTACAGTGCAACAATTCCATATGGGATCACCCCCACTCTGCTTGCTGACAGCGTGAAAACTTCATGTGGACGCCCCATACTCTAAAATATTTCTTAATATGGTAGCATTATCAGAGAGGGGGGCTAAGCCCCTAATAAGTGCTGAAGCTAGTGACACCCCTGAACATCACTACTGACTGCCTCTCAGTTTCAATAACTAGCTACCTGTATGTAGAGTAATGGACACAGAGCAAAGAATCATAAATGGAAAGATGTTGTCTGGAAGTATTTCAAGTATAACACTGTGTGATGAAATAAGATCATAAAACAACTATAAAGTGTTGGGGAATTGTGCTTGGATGCAATAAATGTTCAAAACGATTCAAAATTAAATCAGACATTCGACAACATGGTGTCAGAATTGATGGCGTTTATATAGTAGGCAAAATGGCAACCTGAGATGCTGTGGCAGGAAGTGATTTCATCAGTGAGGGACTGGAAGTGATAACATTCTGGCTGAACGGAAGTGACGTCATCAGCGACGGGCCGGAAGTGACATCGTTCGCGCTGGCCGGAAGTGACGTCATCAAAATAGGCCCAGAAGAGGATACTGCTGTGGAGTCGTTTTCCAGGGTGGGATTTGTTGATGGTGTGAGTGAGTTATTTTTCTTCCTTGGTTCTATAAGAGTAGAGAGAGAGACATACGTACCACAATACAACCCCCCATCAGATAATAAATTGCTCACCTCTGGGCTTGTTGACTGCCTCCTAAGTGCACGTGTGTGACAACTGACAGCAGCAAAATCAAGTGCATAATCAGTAACATGGTAGTTAAATTTAGGAAACTCAAAGGGAAATTAATTTCTGACTTATATAATTTTTTTTCAAAACAAAATTCAGTCTGTATCAACAGTTTCAGCAATCATTTTCTCCACATAATATACTGTATATATCTCTGTGCCATCTATTTTGGTTTTCTGTTTTTCCCTTGGTAAATACTAATTTAATAACCCTTCATCCATACATCACCTCAACCTGGCATTGTTCCACCTGAATTTAAAACTGCAGTGGTTGTTCCTATTCTCAAAAGCCTGGACTCACAAATTATAGGCGAATTTCCAGTCTCCCTTTTCTTGCCAAGCTCCTTGAGCTTACAGTTGCCAACCAAATTCAATCTCTTATGGGTTTTAATGAGCTGCTTAGAGAGTTCCAGTTAGAGATTTGTACAAATCACAGCACAGAAAGTGCTCTGTTTATGGAATTAAACGACCTATTAGTAGCTGCTGACTGTGTCCATTTAAATATCCTTATACTTTTGACCTAGCAACTGCCTTTGATACAGTTAATCATAATATATTTTTAAATCTAACAGAGACACATGGGAATTACAGGATTGCCCCTTGTCTGGTTTAAATCTTGTAGCTGTGTTTCTTCAATTTTTCCAGAATTCTACAGCTACTGGAAGGGATCAAGCATTGATTATAACAAAAACACAAGAATACAAGTATCCTTGTTTTTAAACGTTTTAATGAAATGTACTAATTTATTCTCTAAACTAGCTGCCTATGATGTGTTGAACTCTAAGCATTCAATGTAGGCCACCGTGTTAGCATTTGCAGTGTAGCATTTAATACATATAATGTATCTCTTTTATATGCCATTTGCTATGGGGTTTATAATAGCAGGGTTAATGTTTGTGATGCCCCACCTATTGGAATGACAGAGACTTAGCAACTTAATGGACAAACAGGCAGACAGTGGATACTTCCATACTTCCAGGAGCTATTCAAGCTGCAGCCTTTTAGCAGAACCTCCATGTCGTTTCTGTTTTTTTTCATTAACTTAACTTCATTAACTAGTTACCAGTCTTGATTATCTGAATTTATCGATGATCTCACTCAATTCAAACCTATATGCCAGCCCATCTAGACTGACCTTCCAATGGGCTGAGAACTTGGGAGGGCTCACGAAGAGGACCAGGGGCCTCATGTATAAATGGTGTGTACGCACAGAAATGTTGCGTAAGAACTTTTCTACGTTCAAATCCCGATGTATAAAACCTACACTTGGCGTAAAGCCACGCACTTTTCCATGGTACCTTGTCATACGCAAATTCTCCGCTCGGTTTTGCAGACTGGCCGCACCCAGCGTCAAAGCAGTGCTACTGTTCCTGTTTGGTTACTCCTTATTATTACTCCTCCGGCTTTATAAATACACTGAAACTAACCGCATATTGTTTATTAGAGTAATGCATCTGATTGCAATTAACTTGTAACAATATAATGGTCCAGGGAATAGTCATAGTATTACAAATACCATAACTGCTTTAGCGTTGTTACTCTTACTGCACATTCTTCTTCTTTCAGCTGCTTCCATTAGGAGTTACCACAGTGGGTCATCTTTTTCCATATTACTCTCACTGCAGCACTCGGAGAATTTACATAACTGTATCTGAGTGTGAATCACAGCAGCAGCTGATCGGAAAGAGAATTATTGCTATACAGTATCAGGCACACGCTACCTCAGCCACGGCAAAACGTTTCAAAGCCTTTCCTGTACGGACCTCGCGGTTCAGAAACAGTTTCATCCCAAGAACTATAAATGCACTCAATCATTACTCCTTGTATAACTGTTTGTACTTATAAGTACAATTACCTCACTGTAAACTTGCACTACAGTTATAATATTGCACAACCTGAGCCACTTTATAAAGTGTGTATTTACATATGACGACGATATCATTTTTAAGATGAAATGCAGCAAAATATGTTTATTATATTATACAGGTAAAACTTTAACTTTATTTAAATAATCTATATTCTTCACTGGGACTGGCGTGAAGGATAGAATAATTAAACATGTGCTACAAATATATTTCAATGTTCCTTAAACTTTTTGAAGAATCGGAGCTCTAAGCTTACAGATTGATTAATATCCATTACAGAGCTGATTGTGTGGCGATCGGTTACTTGGAGAAAGAAAAGCAAGGACTGCAGGGGTGGCCACGCGAATATATATTGAATATAAAACAGAAAGAAAAAATAACAACACAGCTAAAAACGCAGTGGCAAATTTCGACAAAAGTTAAACGTTTGTGGTCATGAGGACGAGGTGGCTATGCAGTGTCCGCAATGGACGTGGCCATCCGCCATGCATAAGATACCATATTGACATTGGCGGGTGAAGGAGCCACCAATTCTTTCTCTGAACAGGGCCGCCACAAGCCTAGAGCCACCCATGAGTACTGCTGCAATAAATAATTTCATCGAAGGTTGTGCACAATCACTGCGCTGTGAAACCCATGTTTAATAACGTGCTTTAACTCCTATCATCATGAAAATGATATCACGTATACATCTCAGTATTTTAGTTATTCAGAGAGCTGTAATATCACGAATGTAATGGATTCTGTGTCCAGTCGGAGGAAGAGAACCGGTTTAAGAAGCAAGTAGTGATTCACACACACAGAGCACATAGAATATCACATACAAAACAAAGCATTTAACGTGCTACTTTAATTACGAGGTTATTTGAGAAACTGGCTAATTAAATGATTTTAAGATGACGTTTATGATCTACTTTAATGACAAAATAAACTACATGATTAAAGTGGAAATTTCAAGATTGAAGTTGACATTTCATGCTTTTTTCCCCACTGTGTGCCTTTTTTTTCTCTGTACCCTAATCAGCTTTTTATATGACACTCAGACGGTGGGCTACGACTCACCTTTTCATGGCGACTTTGATATCTGAGCTTTCAAGTTTCCCCAACACGCTATGTCACTCGATCAACTTCCTTTTGTTGATTATACCACGGTTTAATTAAACAAATAGTATGTTTTTCCTTTACCTCCACTTGGTATTCTCTAAAATTCTTATATTTTCCCCTGTGCTTTTCCCATTGTCTTTTCTCAGAAGGCTGACCTTAAGGGCGATTTATATTGATTTGCATATTCAAAGAGGCGTAATTCTGGGAGGAGTTGGGGCATTACATAAAGCGCGTGCACGAGTGTTACTTTTCACGCTGACCGGGATTTATGTAGCGGAAGAACGTGGAAGTTGGAGAACGCACAGATTCCTGCATCTGGATTTTTTGGTGTGTAAGGAGATTTTGGCTTTTGTGCTTACGCCATGTTATAGTGCGAATTCTACGTACGTCGTTATACATGAGGCCCCAGGAACCTACGGTATGTCTGTAACACCTTGAAATGTAAGAGACACTGAGAAAATAGAAGCATTTTGTATTAAATACTTCCATAATTAGCTACTAGTGTTGTAATTGTGAACACCTAAGCAGCTCACTGTGCCGCAAGACTTGTTTGTTTGAAAATGAGGAGGGCGAAGAGCTGCCGTGAGAATAAAAGTAAGGCACACAATATATATACTAATATATACATGTGTATATATATATATATATACACAATATATTCTGGATTCAGAAAATATCCAGAAACCTTCACTAAATGTACACTTTATTGTGTTGTAGATTGTGTTGTTGATTTAAGTGGATTAATTTGCCTTTTTTGCCCATCAATCTACACACAATCCACAGTGAAAACCTTTTTTCAGAAATAAAAATCATACACTGTAATATCTCAGTTACTTAGTATTCAGACCCTTAATTCCATACTTTGTAGAAACCCAGCATTTTATAGAAGAAGAATTCTGAACACTTTCAAAAATGCAGTTTACATATTTACATTTACTTATTTGGCTGACTCCTTTACTCTATCCCTGGCAACATACAGCATTGATGATAGAATTGGCTACATTTCTTTTGATTTTCCATTTGGAGCACCGACAGGTCAAGAGTCTTGCTCATGGTCACACAGTGTCAGTAGTGGGATTTCAACCCACAATGTCAGGGTTTGAAGGCCAAAGCCTTAACCACTACACCACACTGCCTATTTATACATATACTAGCTGTATAAGCCCGTGCTGTAAAAAGCCCGGGGTCGTAGAAACTATTGAAATCATCAGAATAAAAATTGAAATGTAAAGATGTCAGGTAGTTGAAAGGAACTACCATGCCCATATCTCACCTAGGAGGTTTTGTGTTACCGACATGCTTGCATCGTTTGTGCCTTAGTGTCTAAGCGACTCTCTATCTTTGGAGGTTTTCTTTTGCCGGCTTGCTCGCCTTGCTTGTGTATTAGCGTCGGAAGTAAAAGGGATACCATTTTGCCGATGTGCTCGCCGTGCTAAGCGAGCGACTCTTTCTTCAAAGGTTTCGTTTTGCCGACGTGCTGGCCTCGCTTGTGTTTCCTCAGAGGTGGAGCCCTTACCCCAACTCCACCTCTTACTTCCGGGCCAGACAGGCAGACACACTTCCACGTGTAAAGGTTTATTTTTAGATATATACAGTATATACAGGATGGTCCAGATCTAATTATGCAGATCCAGATCGTCTGGATGACTTTGATTTATGCGGGGATGATTCCAGTTCGGCGCGACGGCGATTCTTCATTTCGTCAGTTCGCACACTTCTCGATGGTCCGGGATTTTTCGGGTGATTTTCTATGTAATAAACTTAATAAGTTATAGCGTAATGAAAATTGCATAATTAGATCTGGACCACCCTATAGTATGTGTGTGTATATGTTTTATATGATTTATCATTGTACTTACACTTTTGTCCTTATTTTAGGGTGTTTTGTTTTATTTCAGACAATTGTACTGTGTCCTTGGGCATCTTTAAAAGGTACTTTAGAATAAAATAAAGGAAAAGCTATTCAGAGAAGAGACATGATCCAACTAAATTGTTACAAGTGGGCAATATTTTAGAGTGAACACTCATGTTTTATAACTTCAACACCAGGTTGAGTCTACTGTATACCTCAGTGTACTGAATCTATTCTGAAGGGACATGGTGTTTACTTATCTTTATTAATTACAGTAGGTGCACCTAAAAAATGGTCACTGATTGCATATGTGAATAATGTTGTTTGTTTCTGTTCACTAAATACTGAAATTGACAGTAACATTATGCACTTTAAAAGAAAAATTAAAACTATTTTGCAAACATTTGGCAAGTATGCAGTAGTGGTAAAAGGAGTAAAAATAACATGAAATACAACCTAGAAAGTATGCAAAGCCAGAAAATAAGAATAACCTGCAAGATATGCAAAGCTTTTTTTGTTAATTGAAAGATTTGTAATTTAATGGTAGCTCGTAAGACTAGTTTCAAGTTCTTTATTTGGTATTTTATGTGTACATCAATGTATTGATTGACTCTAATGAGCTCCTTATAATTAGTTTCTATTTTTATAGTTTCCATGCTAATTATCTAATCATTGTAGAGAATGCTGTGCCCACAGAGCTGTATAGAGGATGACAATTGAAGATCAGAAACATACAGTATATGGGATTTCTCTAGTCTTTAGTTAACAAGTGTTATAAAGTTTCTGAAGGTACAAAATCACAAAATTGCATCCCTTAGGCTGAAGAAAAGGTTCCTTAACCCTTTGGGTCCCACACCTAAACAAATGAAAACCTGGACATACTGTATCTTGGTATTTTTAAGTGTAACTTAGTATAAAGTATCACTATTTTACATTTTCTGATTCAGAATAATTCAATATAAACAGTATCATACAATATAAAATATGAAAACACAAGGAAATAAAGGTAAAAATGGAAACTATTTTTTGCACTTTTAATGTTAAAACTTTGAGAACATACAAAATGAAATAGTTTGATCAGAAAAGATAAAAACCCCAAATTATTTTGCTCTAAATAAATATCTCTGCTTTATCATGTAAGGTTTGATGATGGAGTTCATGTGACACTAGATGTTCACACTAGAAGGGCACAGACTAGAGCAGATCATCTGGTGCCTGTGTTTCCTTTTCTTCAACATTCTGTTCTAAAGAAATAATACAATTTTCAGACTTATTCTCTGGAGAATCTGACAGTGCCAATGGCAAGTCCCAGATACAGTCAGCCAGCCAGATTTAAAACGTTCCATGTTTGAAGTGGATTCTGATGGAGACACAAGCAAATCCAAAATGGACTCCATTTGAAGTTTGTAATCTTCTCTTTTGGCTTTAAGACCTATTTTTCAAAAAAGACAATGCAATACTTCATCTAGATATAGCTGAAGTGAAGAATGATCAGAACAAGGAACTCTGCAGAAAAAAGTAGCCTCACATACTAATGTGACATTAAAATTCTAGGGAAGCAGACCTTGAGAATCAATCAAGAAATTACATTTACATTCTTGGAAAAGATGAAAATACCGAAGGTACTGACACCATTCAATTTCTGAAAAACTCTAGCCAACTATTTTTCTAAAACTATGTAATTTTGTTGATTATGTGGAATGCTGCGACATGATCTACATCCCTATCGGCAACTTCCTCATTTCTGAGGCCTCTAATTTTGAGATTTCTAAATTATGTTGATCAGCAAACAATCCTTAGAGAGGTTTAGAAAACCAGTTATATCATTCAAAGGCTCTTGGAATATATGTTCTTTTATCCATATATTCCAAGAGTCATGGGCCAGGAATACCAAAATATAGTTCTGGTTATTAATAGAACCCACATAGTGGGCTTGTAGACATTTCTTTTCTATTCACCCCACCTTAAGCTCTCTTGTGTCTTGGGTAATATCCTATGTAAATACTCAAAACTTGGATTTGTTAGCCTTGGGTTTCCTTTTTAGGCATATCTTTTTTGCATTTCTTCATTGTTTGGCAATGTATGCTTCTTTTTTGTTAGTATACATAACTTATTCATTTATGAAGATTTATCATGTGCCTTGTCTTCTCCAGCCAGACGTTTTATGATTTACCTTCTGTTTAAAAGGGTATTTTTGTGTATTTTGAATATTTAAAGTATGTTTTTAAAAAGCTTACCCTGAGCCTCATTTTGGGGTGTGCAGGCCTTGAAGCCTGCCTTTTGAGTTTTGGAGCCAGACTGCCTGGGGTAAAGTTTATTGTCGGTTCAGACTCAGTGAGGTCCTAGTCTGGATTTTGATAAATTTGTTGTACTTCAATGGTGCTTTGCTTTTACCCTTCTGTCCAGTTTATCCCAACCTTGCTTGATGGGGTTTAAGTCTGAATTTTAAAATCTCCTAATACAAGCAGTGTGCTGGCAATTGCATGATTTGAAACATATAGTCATGTTTTATTTTTCTTCTATGGTAATTCAGACACAGCCTGGAGGTATATTTTGCATCATTGTCTTGTTGTAGGATGTACGCTTGACTGACTAGGTGTAGACCAGAAGGTATTTCATTGTGCTACAGAATGGAATGGTAGGCCTTTTGGTTCAGGATAACAGCCATTCTGTGCAAGCTGCAGATTTTGGATTCAGCAAAATCTTCATGCTTATTCCTTTTGTTTGACAGTTTTTGTTACATACAGAGGAACCATATTTTGCTTTCTCAATGGAGTAAAAAAAACCCTACCTGATGAAATGTTTGAAGCTGTTGTCCAATGAGGTGCCTATCATGCAAGCTGTTGACTCTCAGAAAATTGTGTTCTGATTCTGTTGTGGCTTTGGCTCTGCTAGGCCTGTTCCTGTCAGAGTTTCTTCCAGACACTGCATTCACTGAAACATTGGTTTTCTTTACAATTTCTCTAAAGGAAAGACCTACAATTTTAAGGGTTATAACTCTGTCCTTCTTCCTTTGTTAACTCGTATTTCTTGCCTTTTTAAAAGAAATATACACTGAAATTTTCTCCAAATAATGCTTCAGGGGGTACAGCAACAGAATTTGTTCCAGACAGAGGCTTTGCAAGTAATCAACAAAAATTGGGACAACTTTCAAAGTCTAATTAACTTCTACTGATGAAAAAAAGCTGTAAGTTGCTAACACATTACTTGTTCCCTGACAAAGGCCTTTTGTATAACTGAAAATTATAGTATTTTCAGTTTTTGGTAATACAGACTTTATTTTAACATCCAGAAATTTACTGCTTAACTTTTGTACCATTTCACGGTATTCACTGGAGTTAAGCTGCAATAACTTCAGTTTAATAAAAACTGAAAAAAACTACATATAAAGAACAGCCCAATTTGTCTAGTCTTCCAGTTTTTATTGAACTAAAAATTATATATATATATATATTTTCCAGGACTGACTGTACCAGCAAATTCAGCCTAAAGGCAGGCCATTTGATGCTAAAAGAAGTCTCCATGGGATCTGCAGGTAACTCTTGCAATAGTTAATGTCAATGTGCAAGTGCAGTATCTACAATCAGAAACAGATTGCAGAAATTTCACCTGCACATGAGGCACTTCAGGAAAAGGTCTTTGCTTTTAAAAAGAACTTTAGAGCAAAACTAAAGTTTTCCATTGAACAAGCAGACAAAGACATTGCTTTATGGAACAATGTGCTCTGGACAGAATAATGAAAGAGAGGTCTTTGTCCATAGTTACATAGATATCTTTGGCACCAACTAAAGTCATTATTTCAGGATACGAACCTTATATCATCTGTGAAGCATGGTGGTGGAAATGTTATGGTTTGGGATCGCTTTGCTGTCTCAGTTAACTATGGATTGAGTATCATGTCAAAGTATGCTTGAGGAGAACGTGCAGCCATCAGTCGGAAAGCTGTTGGACTGGAAATTGACCTTTCAAAATGGTAATTATTTGAAGCACGAGGGAATTGTTCAAAAGAATATATGGAGAGTTATTGACAGGCATCATCAAAGCCCTGATCTGAATCCGATTGAAATGTTATTGAAATATTATGAGTGAATTTGAAAATGACGGTACATATAAGAAGACATTCAAACATCTTGAAACTGAAGAAAGTTTGCATAGAGGAGTGCTCAAAAATTTAACAGAGTCAATGTCAGTGACTGGTAGGCAAAACACCTAAAAGAAATAATTTTCTGCTAATGGGCAATACCAAATTCTAATGCCAATGGTGAACATACTTTTTCCCATTACATCTATTGATGTTTTTGTTGAATAAATGATTGAAAAGGCAAAATTTTCTTTGTTATTTTACTCAAGTATAAAATCTTTATATGTAGGCACTGCTTGCGTGAAGAAGTCATGTTCAATTATACTACAAAACTCAACGATTTTCATGGGGTGTACTTAATTTACACATGACAGTACATGCTATATATATAAAATCACACACTGGGCTGCATTTTTCCTTTCTAAAGGTGGTTCAGTTACAGAGAAAACACACTTTCACACAGATAACAGTCTAACAAATGTTGAATCGTGCCGTTTTTCACAAGTCTCATATCTCATGGTAATAAAAACCTTTATTGTATGATTGATTGCCTAATGCAAGCAGTTCTTCTCCAGCATGAGGTTTTTGTGTGTTGCAGACTAGACTCTTAGAGCTAGTGCCTCTATCACTGACTCTGCAGTTTGAGCAGCTTGGGAGCTTTGAAGAAGATGGCTATGACTTCTTTCAGTTCTAGGAAGACAAAAGTGGAATCAAAATTATGGGTAAATTTGATGTTTGCCCTTTTGAAAGAATGCGATTTTGTTTATACAAGTTAAAGAATAAAATGTGCTTCCAAGAATTATTCTAAGTTTTGCAGCTCTGAACATGAAATGCAAGAATATATACATACATATGCCATGAACTAGATGCAATCATGTCGTGCTGTGACTTCTTCTTTACTCAATCCTTTTATATTTTTCTCATTTTATATCTGCTCCTGCTTTATTTGTGGAACTTACCTCACATTTTTACTACACATCACCATTGTTATCTTGCACACAAAGATCTCCAGATGGGGATGCAGACCTCAAATAACAAACAAAAGCCAGGCGTGGCCACTTTACAGTTTTGGGCAGACTGAATAGCTCTCACCCCAGGCAACCTAGCACCCAAACTAAAAAGAAGGCATATGGTTTACAGAGGCCAAAATATCAAAAATACTAGCAGCCATACCACCTGTACTTCAAAACAAGTAATTCATCTAAAGCTAAGCATGTATCAGCCTGGCCAGTACTTGGATGAGAGACCAGTTAGGGAAAGATTTGGTTGCTTCTGGAACAGATGTTGGTTAGGCCAGCTCGGGGTGGTAGCCCTGTGGTCGGTGAGTGGATCCTAATCTTCCAATGTAAGGACAGGGAAACAGCGGTAAAAATTTTGCAATCCTTTAGATGAGATATGAAACTGAGGTCCTTACTCCCTGTGGTAATTAAACATCATTGGGCATCTTTCAAAAAGATTAGGGTGTCCCCCAATCTCCTGAATAAATTTCCTACCACGGCCTGGTCATTTTGGCTCCCTAATCACCCCTGTCCCTAATTAGCTAATTATGTCTCTCATCCCTTTGCCACCTATGTTGTGAACATACTGGCACAATAATTACTGCCACTGTATAAACCTTGTGGATGCTATAAATTGGTGGTAGTTGAAGTGGTACCCCATTGTCTATGTAAAGATCTTTGAGTATTTTAGAAAATTGCTATATAAATAAAATTATTATTATAAATTTAACTTGCAGTGTAAACTTCAGCCTCCTCTTAAAGCATAAATTTGTTATTATTCAAGTCAAAGTTATTTCTTCATGATCACGTTGTATATTAATTTGCCCCATTAAACTGCACTCTAAGTTTTAAAATGTTGAAAATAGTTCTTGTAGCTTACATTAGGCTTTATTGAACTCTCCATTTTAAAAGGAGACCTGTTGTGAACCTCATGTCTTCACCAACTTCCCCATACATCTTATTCTGCAGTACCCTTACTCTCTCTGCTTTGTAAACAGTTAGACAATACTAATGGAAAAAAATCACACTTATGATTGCATATTATGGGAAAGATATTTACCTTCTTTGGCTGGATTCAAAAAGCATGCATGTACTTTAGTTAAAGAGAATATTCAGCTTGCGTAGCAGTCGTTGAAGTGGTAGGTGCTGACCAGACATTACAGGAATATTTTTAGTGCTTGAACAGGGTGTGGTGGGCGGCCGGGATGCCCCTTCTACTTATGTTCTGGGGAGCAACCATGGGTGACTCAATACCTCCCCCGGGATGCTTGGTGGCATGCCTCAGATACCTCAACCTCCTGCAGGGCTCCATGGGAGATGGAGTCCTCAACAGACCGGTTGGGACTTGAGGAGGCCACCAGGGGGTGCTGCATGGATTTCACAGCCCAGCTGGACAACACTACAGCCACGCCTGGAGGTGCAATCAGATGCAGGTGATCAAGCACCTGGAGCACTTCCAGGTGGGCTATAAAAAGGGCCGGCAACCACCACTCAGGGCCAGAATCGTGAGGAAGAGGGCGAGGTTGCCTGGGAGGAGTGGTGGTGACAGAAGAAGGGTTGGTTGTTTGATTAAGTGCTTGGGACTGTGTTATGCTTGTGGGGTTCATGGGGAAGACGTGCCCCACAGGTGAAGAAAAATAAGTCTTTTGGGTTTGACACGTGCCTCAGTGTGAATCTGTGCCGGGTCGGGCACCTATATAGCACCTTAATTCACAAGGGAAAAGCCAATACAGCATAACAGTATGTACTGCCCCACTAGCCCTGGATACATTCATGTCAACATTTATCCATCTGTCTAACCTGCTTATACAGGGCAGGGTCATGGTCCAGCTGGAGCCTATCCCAGCATGCATTGGACGCAAGGCAGGAACAAACCCTGAAAGTAGCACCAGCCTGTTGCACAGTGAACACACACACATATTAGGGAGATTTTAGCAACGTCAGCTCAACCACATTTAATCAGGTTGAAATTTAGTAAGATCAGTATAGATGTTTAAACATAGGCAGAATGGGCTGCCATTCCTGCCTCAGAGCACCAAGTTCTAAATGAAGTTTGCACGTATTTACAAATTTACTGACATCAGTGTCAATATATTTACTTACTGAGAAAAATTGTGCTCAGTTCTTTAAATAATTTATGTAGCCAGTACCCCAAGTGCATAATTGCATGGCCCCACAATTATCAATTAGACAAAAAATATTTATAAAATAGAAGACAAAAGCATATTTAACATCAAAATAATATTTAAAGGAAAGCAAAAAGACTACAGAAAAAGGAGAAATACCTGTACCAGGGACAAAAGTATGGAGCATGGGTATCAATGTGATGCTGGGACCCAAGAAGAGAACTACTATCATAATGACAGCAGAGAAATATATACAAATAACCACTGGAAACAATTTCTTTCTTAACTCTTTGAGGGCTGAATATTTTTTGCAGGCAACTCACTTTTCTGAAAAGCACACAAAGCAGAGGTTTCACATGCAAATCAACATAAAACGTCTGTTGCTGTGGCCTGTTCAGGGTCTCTGGTGGCTGTATAGGGTCAGTTCGATGGCCGGTAGGAATGCGTGGCAGGCCAGCTGCCTGGTCTGTCTTATTGTGGCAGTGTGACACAATCTGGTTTGTACCTCTTGTCATCATAAGTGGCACTATTGATGTATTGACGGTGTTACGTTGGGACCCTTAGGGTTAATTTAAATTATTAAAAGTTGTATGAGGTGCATTATTTATAAAATAGAAACAAAATGCAATTCACGGTAATTAATGCAATTAAAAATGCTATTAAAATTTTCCATGACCTCTGATTTAATTTTTTTTGCTGCATTTCCGATACATGTGATGGTGTCCAAAAATCTGCTTCCAGATGACTCATTTTTTCCTTTGTTTATTTTGAAACTAGCTAAGATATCAGGTGCTGCCTGGGTTAGTGACACCAAGTAATTAAGCATAGAATGATGATACCAACTAAATTTTGGAACACAGTTTAGTCTATGGTTTTTTCCTGTATATTTAGAGAGATAGGTTCAACAGTGTGGATTTGCAAACCTTCAAACACAAGCAGGGGTGGCATCAAAGAATAAATCTTGAAACAAAAAAAATCCAGTTCCCCTGTACAAATCGTTAATCTGTGCAAAAGAGAGATTTAACAATACCAGACAAACACACACAAACATACTGGTTACTCCAGTTTACTCTCAGTCCAAGAACATGCAAGTGCGGTGAATTGGCATTGCTCAATTGGTCTCAGTGTGAGGTTTTTTTTATGTGTAGACACCCTGCAATAGTCTGGTACCCTCTCCAGATGTTGTTCCTACCCTGTGCCCAATGATTGCTGGGACAGACCCCAACTGCCCTATGATCCAGCCCTGGATAAGCAGATTGAGAAGATGGATGAATGAATGCATGCATACTGTAGATATTAGATATTGGTGAAAGTTGAAGCTTACTCATCAAAAACACTGAGGCATGTACTCTATGTAAATCTTTGCCAGCTCACAGTAACCCAAGCTAATGCAGAGAAATTATTTATTTTATGTATTTGTGTTACAGGGAGATGAATCCAGAATATAACAATTAATTGCTTTCATGAGTTTGTGAACCCAGCTATGAATAGGTATCTAAAGGCCTACACATTCAATAATTACAAAGGTATTTCTTTATCTTCTTATATAATACGCTACCGTGGCTGTTTGTTTGTCTGTCCAGTATTTTAAATCACCTGTAGCTCGCAAACTGTTTCACCTATTGACTTGAAATGTGGTACACATATACTATGTGACGTCTACTATCCGCTTTCGGGGTGATGATTTTTATTACTTTTTTTATTTTTAATTTTATTTTATTGTAGAATCAACTCTTGGTAGCGCGCAGTAGGGCGGCTGTGTGGCGCATGCGTATGGGCACCGTTCTCATTCTCTACCACCTTCACTAATCATTCTTGAGGCAGATTGAAAACTTAAGTGCCAGCTTAAGTGAAAGATTAAAGAAAACGTACTAACTAATTGCAACAAAAAAACTAACTTCACCAGTTTTAACGCAAAAAGATGCCGATGAAGGAAGAGAAGCAGCGGGCCGCTAGGGTGGAGAAAAGAAGAGCTGCTCAGGAAGCAGCAAGCGCATCAACCTCTGAGCAAACAAACGATAAACAGAGACAGAGAAAGAGTATTAAAACTAGGAATGCTCAAGTCAAGTGTATTCACTGCACGTTATCATGCAGTACGCCATTACTGGCCTTATATATAAACGTCTACATGTGGAAGTGTTTGTGTTTCTCTGGCTTGGAAGTGAGAGGTGGAGTCGGGGTAAGGGCTCCGTCTCGGAGGAAAGACAAATTCGCTTAGCCACCAACACTGGTAAAACAGTATCCCTTTTACTTTTCCTCCTGCCGCTAATGCACAAGCAATGCGAGCATGTCAGCAAAAAGAATCCTACTAGGAGAGAAATGCCCAGAGTAGTCCCTTTCGATTACCTAACATCTCTACATATTTTTTCTGACGATTTCAATAGTTTCTAGGACCCTGGATTTTTTACAAGATGGGCTTACACAGCTAATAGATCTTAAAATGCTTTAAAATGACAGATTTAAATTAGACCAGAATTAAATGAGCAGAATGACTTTTTAACATTTGAACAATAATCAGTAAATATAAATGGCTTAGTTTAATGTCATCGCTTAGGGAATAAAGTAACAGCAGTGACCCCCTAGTCTAACACACCTATCGTGTGTAAGATTTTTGACAAGGTACGGTGCAGTATTTCACCTGCTTAATAAATGAAAGGATTTGGATATAAACTAAACAAGCTACAGCACAACTAAGAGTACAAGTCACAAGACATTTCATGTATTAGGTCGCTCATTATCATTCAAGAGAAAAAAAAAACAAGTAAAACAAGTTTCAGCTGCCAAGCTGCACTCTTAGAAAATGTTAACAAATAACAGAGGTCATGCATGTATTTATTATGAACATTTCAGCGTGTTTGTTTCTGGTTAGGGGGCATATCAGTCAATAAAAAAATGCAATTAGAGAAATGTTCACTGTAAGCTTCTCATTTATCTTGCCTGTTAAGCTTTGGCTTGGCTGTTTAACTCTTTAGGATTCTTAAAATAAAATACTTGTCTTTTAAATGTTCAAATACAAAGTTACAATTGTCTTTAGAAGAAATTAGGTAATAGAAGTGCTTTTAAAATCTGAGGACATACTGTATATTTACAGAAATGAATTTGTACCAACCGTTCATTCATTTTCAAATCCCCTGATTGCAACTCAGGGTCATGGAAAGAAATGTATACATTACTAAAATAACATGAAGAAATCTGTAGATTATCTGCCACAGATACAGCAAAATAAAAAGAAATATAAATACACTTATTTCTTATTTTGTCATGGAAACATTTCATCGTTATAATAATACCTGAAGAATAATCAATAGGCACTTAAATACTTCACAGCTAAGCAATCAAAAGCGGAGAGCTGAATAGGTAAGCCAATCAAGTTCTATTGTGTTATGGCTCCTGTGTAACAGTTATTCTCTTTGCTGCGTGTTTATTTGAATATTGTGCATAATTCTTAGATTCAGTATGTATAATGACAGCTATTTATTTTCCCTTCTGGAAAATGCGAACAATTCAAAATATATCACATAAACTTTCTCCATTTAATTCACTTCCTGTTCTTTATATAACTTTTAACAAACATGAATACTCCATTCTTATTCAATCTTATTCCTTTGTAAAAAAAAAAAAAAAATCTCGACTTTACCAATCAGAGTTTTAAATATGCATTTATTTTCTTATCGTTGTAGAGTGTTGGTTTTCTTATACTTTTTCAGTTGCTTTACAGTTGATCAAATCTGCCAAGATGAATTATGACCTTTTAATGTTATTCCTTTGGAACACAGTGTTCTTTCATATAGTACTTAATAGCTGGCTTCTACTCATCTAGCATTTGTAGAATAATATTGACTTCTGACTAAAAGGTCACTTAGTTGGTACTTTTGACGAAGTTTTTTAGCATTAAAACAACACCATCTTAAAACTGATTACAGTATTTTAAAATTCCAGCAGACATTGGTTTCAGTTATTCCTTAATATTTGTAACTGTTTCAATTGCATCATTTGAGTTCTAGCCTTCAGTATACTGTCCTATCTTATAGGTTTGAGGATTTCAAAGGGATTTCAAGTTAGTTAAATCTCAAAAGATGACACCTCCAGAAAGTATGCCTTTTGAGAGTTCTGGGAGAAGTGGATTGAAGAGAAGTTTTTAAGCATCTCGTTCAATGAGAGTACACCACTTAAGTTCACTGCTTTCTTAAGTACAGTGTGTGCATTAGCTATCTCAGACAGAGACAAGGCTACTGGCTTTATATGTGTGGGCAGCGGTAAGCAACGTTGGTCCTGGAGAGCCACAGTGGCCACAGGTTTTTGATCCAATCACTTTGCTGAATAAGAAGTTAATTATTGCTGAGATTTTCCTGCTTCAAACCCTTAATTGATTATTTTCATCTTAAAAAACAGCATTCACTGTTTAAAATTTATTCTCATTTGCAATAAGATGCAAATGAGAAATGAACCAGCATTTGTCTGTCTGCCTTTTTTCCTTTAACACTTATGTGTACTCATCATGCTGTACTTGATTTACTAAAATTCTTTGAAGGAAGCCAAAGAGGAAAAAGGAAAGAACTGAGAATTACTGATCTGTTTTAGGCTTCAAAAATATTTGGATGATGTCCTTACAAAGGAAAAAATCTATGATATAAAAATGACCTGACATGGCAGAGTTAAAACATTAACCAAGCCATAAAAATAAATAAGACATGTTATTGGTAAGGATTATTTTCTAATTAAGAAACCAGGTCAGAGCAAAAAAATGCAGGCACTGTGGCTCTCCAGGACTGCGTTAGGGTAGTGAACTACAACAGAATGTCACCTAATGGTCTGAATTGTACTTTTACATCTGTGCTTATGTCATTCCATGTTTCAATCTTCTTCACATGAGGAACATTCTGTTCTTCCAGAAAGAGTGAGGTAGAAAATAATTTAGCATATGACCAGAAGGTAAGACATAGACGAGAAAACAGATAAATATTCGTAACATTAAGCAAAATTCAGAATTCTAAATCAATATCTTCTTTGCAAGGATTTATTTACCAAAACCTCAATTAAAAGTACACAACACCTATCTCTTAGATTTCACTCTGTAAACTCACATGAAAATGAACTGTTCATTGTGTCCTTTATACCTACGACCCCATGATGTCACAGCCGCTCACTTCTGGGTTGTTTAACTAGCAAGGCTGTAGTAACTGCTGCAGAAAAAGGTGACGACTCTGAAAAACAAAGCAGCATTAAAAAGGCCCAAATATAATTCAACCAAATTAAATTAATTCAATTAAAGAAAATGAAATCTATATGTACCAAAACCTAAAATAAATCTGAAACGATTCATCCATATATCATGTAAAAAACAAAAAAATTAGAAATGAAACACATTCCTCTCTTTGCATACAGCACACTTAGCTGTCTATCCAATTTCAGAATTTACTCTCTAAGTTTCAGGTTTGCATTTTGATATATATTATAATAGGGCTTCAGACACAAGGCTGGAGCCTGTTATAAATGCAATACCAGTCCATCACAGGGCACAATTAAATTCATTATCCCTAACATGCTCAGTTTTGTGACATGAGAGAAGACAAGAATGTCAGGAGAAAACTTTTAAGGTTACCATACAAACTCTTTACTAACTATGACCAGATCACAATTTGAATCAATGTCCCGAGACTTGAAGCAACAACAACAACATTTATAGCACATTTTCATACAAAAAGTAGCTCAAAGTGCTTTACATAATGAAGAAAAGAAAAATAAAAGACAAAATAAGAAATTAAAATAAGACAACATTAGTTAACATAGAAAAGGAGTAAGGTCCGATGGCCAGGGTGGACAGAAAAAACAGAAAAAAATAACTCCAGACGGCTGGAGAAAAAAAAATAAAATCTGCAGGGGTTCCAGGCCACGGGGCTGCCCAGTTCCCTCTGGGCATTCTACCTAACATAAATGAAATAGTCCTCTTTGTAGTTAGGGTTCTCACGGAGTCACTTGATGTTGATGGTCATACAGACTTCTGGCTTTGACTTCTGGCTTTTAATCCATCCATCATTGTTGGAACATCACGGTGCTTTGAGTAGATGGTGGTGGCGTAAGCCACCCCCAAAAGGACACCGGAAAAGGAAACAAGAGAGAGATTAGAGGTTAGTATGGATTTTAGAGCCACCATGAATACAGTAATCCCTCCTCGATCGCGGGGGTTGCGTTCCAGAACCTCCCGCGATAGATGAAAATCCGCAAAGTAGAAACCATATGTTTGTATGGTTATTTTTATATATTTTAAGCCCTTATAAACTCTCCCACACTGTTAACATTATTAGAGCCCTCTAGATATGAAATAACACCCTTTAGTCAAAAGTTTAAACTGTGCTCCATGACAAGACAGAGATGACAGTTCTTTCTCACAATTCAAAGAATGCAAATAGATCTTCTCTTCAAAGGAATGCGTGTCAGGAGCAGAGAATGTCAGAGAGAGAGAGCGTGAGAGAAAAGCAAACAATCAAAAAATCAATATGTGCTTTTGGGCTTTTAAGTATGCCGAAGCACCGCGATAAAGCAGCATTTTTTAGAGGAGTGATCGTATCCTCTATGCAAACAGCCTCTGTGCAAACAGACCCTCTGCTCACACCCCCTCCGCCAGGCGCAGAGAATGCCAGAGAGAGTGAGAGAGACAGAGAAAAGCAAACAATCAAGCACCGCGCGGGAACCATATCGTATATCATTGAGGAGTTTTAGTTAATATGTAATACATGCTCCGATTGGGTAGCTTCTAAGCCATCCGCCAATAGCGTCCCTTGTATGAAATCAACTGGGCAAACAAACTGAGGAAGCATGTACTTTAAATTAAAAGACCTATTGTCCGCAGAAATCCGCGAACCAGCGAAAAATCCGTGATATATATTTAGATATGATTACATTTAAAATCTGTGATGGAATGAAGCCGCGAAAGTCGAAGTGCGATATCGGGATCACTGTAGTTATTATAATGAGTTGGATATACAGAGTATCAGGATTTTGATTACAGTAAAGTTATGAGAAGGCCATGTTAAAATAATGTGTTTTTAGCAGTTTTTTAAACTGCTTCTACTGTATTAGCCTGGCGAATTCCCATTGTCAGACTATTCCAGATTTTAGGTGCATAGCAGCAGAAGGATGCCTCACCACTTTTAAGTTTTGTTCTTGGAATTCTAAGGAGATACTCGTTTGAGAATCTGAGGTTACGATTTGGAATATAAGGTGTCAGACATTTCGATATATAAGATGGGGCGAGATTATTTAAGGCTGTATAAACCATAAGCAGAATTTTAAGGTCAATCCTGAATGACACAGGTAACCAGTGTAGTGACATCAAAACTGGAGAGATGTGCTCGGATTTTCTTTTCCTAGTTAGGATTCTAGCAGCTGCATTCTGCACTAGTTGCAAATGATTTATGTCTTTTTTGGGTAGTCCTAAAGAGGACATTACTTAGCCATGTCTATACAGTACATTTCTAAAGACGTAACTTCAAGCTTATCTAATTTAATAGGTTGAAAAAAAATATTTGGCTAGCAGAGGTACTGAAAAATCATTGGGAATGATGTTCTTCTGTCTTTCTGCTTCTTCAGGGCATGATAAAATTACATTGATTATGATCCTGCACTCCAGTCACAGAAAAAAAAAACATACACAGCAAATATAAACTACACGTGTGATCTTAAAAAATTTAAGGAGCACTACATACCCCAACAATAATTTAATTTCCAATTCAAGCATTATGAAGCTGCATGTGTCAAATGGCATTTTACACTTGCTAATCAATGCAAAATAGACAGAAAAGAAAGTCTGTATAAACTTTAACATTAGCTAAAAATTATTCGGTTTTCAAGAGGTATACTTGGCATGATGAAACAGGGAGTGTTTAACTACTAGCAAACATTTCCAAGCAGTCCTGCAAGTTGGAACAACATATGAAATGCTTTAGTTATGTTTTGAAAAGAACAAAAATTGTGTTGTTAGGAGTCTCATGTGGTCTTACTAAGAATTCAGCAAGATGCATTATGAAGAGCCCAAGCACAAAAAAATGATGTTTGTAGTGCATGCATGGTAAGTCTGATGGAGCAACTCACACTATTTATTATGATTAAAGTTAATGACAGAGCTCTGTTGCTACTGTAATAAGCAGATTAAATGAGATTAGTGATACCTGAAAGCTTTTGTCTTCATGTCTTTCAGCACTTTAGGACAGCACAACTCCTGAAGGCAAAGCTTAATAAGCATGCACATCTCAATTTATCCTTCATATTATTGTATGTTTTCACTTCAGCTTTCAATTCTTTTTGGAGGCTTTGCATGTAGAACACAACGTCTATTTATTTTTGATATTGTTTTCTTTCCTTTCTGTTTAATTGTATCCCCCATCTTGTCTTTAAGTTATTTCCTCCAAACGTTCCAGTTTATCAAATTAAGTAGTCTATTAAAATTGTAAAGACAGTTGGTCTGTGATATGGGATGCTTGCTATAAGTAATTTGTCTTCAAACCTATACATGTCTATGGACTATACAGTATGTCTGTGAATTGTGTCCCTTGATTTTCATATTAGTTTAACAATGTATTTAAAGAAAATTGCTTATTTGCAGTAATTGTCATAGGACTCGATTCCTTTCTGCTGCTGTGTTGCTTTTACTTTTATAATTTTTATACTATAGTAGTTCCATACATTATCTGGATCTTTATAGTGAGATTAAGTTTATTCATGTTATGTTTTCTTTTTGTTGAGATGCATTTTTATTTACAGTAGTAATCTGAGTACATACTTGATCTGAAAACTTAGCTAACTATAGTAAAAATACTGCAGTTTGTCCATGTTACATCTGAATGCTGAGGAGTCTTTAAAAATATGTTAACCTGCACCACAACTTTGCAATAATAGGATTCACTTGAATGAGCAATTTTTCTTTTTTACTCACTCACTGTCAGCTTTTCCTTGTGAGGGTCACAGTGGTAATATATGTTCTCACACACGTGCACATGGGAAGCAGCTGGAAGGCTTAAATAATAGTAATACCATGCCAGACCAAGGGATGGCGAGCTGAACTAACTCTCTCTCTCCATCCTCTGTAGACTATCCTTGGGAAATACCACTAGGTGCCGGCTTTTTTGATGATGTCACTTCCAGTCCAGGTGCCATGGATGACGTCGTTTATGGTCCCGACACCATGGATGATGTCACTTAAAGTCCCGAGGATGTCCCTTCCAGTTCCAGCCTCAATGACATCACTTCCTGCCATTGCCTTTAAATCTGCCATCTTGTCAAACCGAAATCAGTTCTGCTTTGGACTTCAGCCTGAACACAAATCAACTAAGAAATCAGCATTTTGCAGCCAGGGCATAATATATGGATGGCTGCCCCAAACCTTTATGATGTATCTGCATCGTTCTTATCACAATGTATTCTGCTCAAATGGCAAGAAAAAATGAGAACGACTAGAAGTACAGAAAAATATAGAAATGAAGCAAGGGTCTGAACCAGGAGAACAAAAACTAAGAGAAAAAAAAACAAAGAGAGAAATATTGCAGAGTTCAAAATCAGTAAGTAATCAAATACTAATAAATGAAATTAAATCAACAAGAAAGGTTTTGGAAATCAATTAGTCAGATAAAGAAATTAACCTAGCATGACCCTTTTATCCTAATGAGTAATGGGTGACAGAATCACCACCTCTGAAGCCATGCCCCTTACTGTACAAAACCTGGCAACTTAGCACTGCTAAACGAAAAACAAAATGGTGGTGGAAAATGGCCCAAATCAAAAATGAACTGTAAAATGAAGCATTGAATCGAAAAACAAACAGTTTTCTCATTGTTGAAAACACCTATAATGATATGCAGCTTAATACTTGAGCCAGAAAATAACCTGTCAATAATTTACAAATAGTCCAAGTATCCTGATAATATGGAGATGCTTACTGTAGACTAGGCCTCCTGGGTCTAAGACGAGACACTTGAGGATGAACAATTACAAAATATAAGACTCTGATAATGATTGTAAGTAGACCTAAGTGAACATTATCCGGAACAAGCATGCTGGGACTCACTCAGGGAGCTAGGATTGTGGGAGATGTTTACCAGCAAACACGTACTAGCCAGGAGTCTTACTTAGCCTGGTCAGGCCCAACCTGAAAAACTGTATTTGTTGTGATGCTGACACTTAACAATCACAAACAATGATTCAGGCCTTAAAAAAACACAGGTCAGACCTGCACTTCACCCAGTTCTGGCTGCAACGAGTAGGCTCGCAGCCTAGCCAAAATTCAAATGGCAGTCTTTGGTCTAAGCCTTTTAAAATAGCAATACAAATCTTTAAATATCCAGAAAAGGATAAGGAAGCAAGCATAGTTTTGCAAACAAATCCTAAATAAGAAAACTAATAATGGTATCCTATAATCTGTCATAAGTATTAGTGATTTAGCCATGATTTTTCTTTTCAATCCGTTTTAGGAGTTGTTTGATCAGTTTTGAAAGTGGTTTGATATTTTGAAATTATTTTAAAGTGTTTAAATTTTTTTTTTTGGGCTCTCAAATTATGCCATTTTGTTTCTATGGGGAGATTTCATTTTGAGTGGCTTGGTTTGATGTTTGCTATGTAGTTGCTAGTGACAACATCAGGTGTCATGAATGAAGTAACACCAGCGGTCACGGGGTATAAAGGTCAATCCCTGTGGCCACCTGTCGTTCTGAGTTTTGTAGATTGCTAAAAGAATTAAACAAAGTTAATTCATGTTCTTCTTTAAGCTTTTGGCTCATGTATACCTTTCTGTTTTTCCATCAACTTTGAGTTTGGTTTGCATTTAGGCTTTATGTTTGGTACTATTGGATCTATGTTTCGTTATTGTGATTCCCCATCTTTTCATTGCTTGATGGCATATAATCGAAGCAGAACATTCACAGAAAAACAAGATTTTCCAATCAAATTTAGAAATCACAAACCAAACACATGAATCAAAACAATACAATTCCAAAACTGCAGTGAGAATTGAGGCTTCTTTTGGAATACGTACTGGGCCCAGTAACCCAGCTGCATGTTTAGCTGGCCCCTAATCCCTATTCTCCACATGTAGGAGACAGGGCAGATAATAGAAGCTACTACAAAAATGTCTAGCAGAATACATAGTAGCAATACGATTAGTAAACAGCACAGTATTTGAAAAGCACAATGCAAACAACAAAAGCAAAAAGATAGTAAATAACCTAATAGACAATATTATTTTCACAACAGAAAAATTAAGTTAACAAAAATCAGGAATGTAACAATGTGGAGCCACTGTGTGGATTCATCCCCTCTGGTTGGAATGTTTCTGTCATTCCAAAAGATGGGGCATCACAAATATTTTTCATAATAAAATGCACTGCACTTGTCATTCTGATAGATGGCGCATCACAAACATTAACATTGCTTTTATGAATCCCATACCAAGTGGCATATAACAAAGACATATGCATTGCATGGTGTACCACAAACGTTAATGCTGAGGTCTACATTGATTATTTAGGTTTTGACCTTTCTTAGACAGGTAGCACTGCTAGTTATAGATTAATTTACCAATCAGGGGACACTTGACATACTGTATCAGCTCGCTAAGCATACACTACTGAAAAGCATGACAGTGACAGAGAAATGCCAGTATTAATGGTTATGGAATATATTATGTAAATTGTGTTTTTTAAATGTAGTAATAACAATTCAGGTTGATTAAAACCAAAAGAAAAGAAAAAAAAACTAATATCACTTAATTACCATTAGCCACTCAGTCAAAGATTACTTAGAGAACCCAGCTACACCTATCAAATAGCCAATGCTTGCTTCAGACATTGCAATCAGCTAAGGAGTTACCAAAACCAGCTGCTTTATTCAGACAGATGCCACACACTGGTCTAGTTCCAACACCGTAGATTAATTTTTCTCTTCAAATTACACACTCAGACCTCACACTTGTGGCACTGCATGATCACTGAGAATTAGAGGTATGTTTGAGGTAGTCTGTAAATAAGGAAGGGGCTCAAAAATGTCAAGTAGTAATGAGGGTTTGTCCGCTTTAGAAGACAACAGACTAATACACAATTAAAAATGCTTTAGGCAAGATGCTTCTGTAATGATAAAGGCACAGAATTGTCTAAAGAAATTGGGTGGTATAGTAAAGTAGACCTTTATCAACCCCCAACTGGCAGCAGGGAGCTTTGATGTAAGTAACAGTAAACACTAAATTTAAAGCCATGTAGTAATTCAGCTTGGTCTCCGTTAAGAAAAGTCAATCGATACCTACAGTAGATCCACTATTAAATCATTCATACCAACTGTTTTTAAGTAATTATTGTATAGCCGGCAAGTAAACAGAAAAGCTTCAGTGGCCATTCTGAGCATATATTTCAAATCTGACTTGGGAGGAAATTGTTTATGTCATAGCTGTAATTATGATTTTTTTTTTTGTTTAACTAAAGGTTGCATAAAATGAACATGAATAGACAGCAGACAATGAATCGGATTTAACCTGCTAGTGAACTGCATAAAGAACAAACACACTATGCACAAAATAAAAAAAAAGAAACACACACACACACATCCATGAGGACCAACAAACAACACATTACATCATGTGACATTATTAAATCCACTTAATCCATTCAGTGTTGCAGGAGGCCAAGGCTATTCCACCAGCACTGGGTGCATAGCAGGAACAAGATAGAACAGCCGTAGACAAAGCAACAGTTCTTCAAAAGTTTCATTTATGAACACACACACATACACACACCACTCACACAGGGTTGAGTTTGGAATTGCCAAACAGCCCTATTCTCACATCTTTGGTTAGGTGCAGCCAAAGGAAAATCCCACACAAGCACTGCGATAATATGGAGACTCTACACAAGTAGTGAGGAGGTTTGAAATCCAAACTCATGAGTTTAGATCCATGAGCCAGCAGAGATACACATTGCTCCACCAAGATGCCAAACATACAAAATGACACAGCTAATTTTAACGTACTTAGAGATTTTTTTCATTGCTTCAGTGCTGGCATCGGCAAACACATACTGCGTTTCTAATTGTTATTTTGTAAGTGCCTACCGTTGCCTGGGTATATTTGTGTAATAGGACAAGGTAAGAAAGCAAATGTTTATCTGTCCATCTCATTTTCGGAACGCACCACGGCAGGATCAATTTCTCTGTTCTCATGAGTTGAGAATTTTAATTTTTGTGTACGATTCGATTCCATGAATGTCACACTTCATTGTTGGGTTGTTACCATGAATGCTACTTCTTTTTATTTGCTGGTTTAGTGTGGTTTCATAAATAGATGTGTAATCCCACATTAATAAACTAGATAACTTGCATAATGGAATCACTGATATGGCATTTAAGTTGGGCAAATCTACTGGTTTTTGTGGTGTTACCTCTATTGAACCCCTATTCATGATGAAACTCCATGAACTCTATATTAAGTTAGGTAAACTGTAATTCACATGCAAAAATCCATGACCATCCATTTAATAGCATAAATATATATTGTTGTGAACGTAGACATAGCTGTTTTTAAGTGATGTGCAATTTTTGTGTCATACCTCAATCTGCTGTTATGTCTATTGAATCACTGTTGTAGAATGTAGCCATCACTGTAAGTAGGGCCAAACCTTATAACCCTGCACCTCTATGGAACGTTTGAAAGGCCTTTAAGTCTAGATTTGAAGTTGTATCAAGTAGATAATGATTTGTTTTTTTTTGAGTGATACACGTTTTGCTCCCACCAACTACAACCAGCCTCCCTAATGAAATTTTTAAACACAATTTAGCCCGCATTTTAAGTTGGTTCATATTTATTATACATTCAGAATGGCATTAGGATCAACAGAGCCATTTTGGAATAATGCTGAATTTTTGGGTTGCTTCCCAGTTATAACCTCCTTCTCTGATGTAGCTTGCATTTTAATCTGGACCATTGACAGCTTACATGCAAAATTTCATGAAAATCAGTTTACATAATTGGCAAACAAACAATCAGACAAATGTTATCTGAAGTTGGAAATGAGATCTTTAGTGTGCACAAAAGATAAAGAACATCAAAGCCAAAAAACTCAAAAGACAGACAGACGGTATTACAATTTTATGTATATAGATGCTATCCATCTGTGCCCCTCTCTATGTCTTTAACTGTCAAATTATTTATGAAGAACATGAAGCCATAGGAGTTTGGCTTTTTATAAAGCTGTGAAGCACAAAATACCAGATTGTGGACTACATTCATTATAGAGGCAGAGTGAAAATTATATTGCTGCATCAATGGCCAGTGCCATCTTTGTTCACACCAAATCAGATCTGATAATTTCTTCAGGCCTATATAGGCAGAGCATATATCGGAGGAACTTCTTATCATGATATATACAGTATTATAAATTTATAGCTGGCAAGATTTCAAAGGAAAAGCATTAGACTTATTCAGCAAAAAAAAAAACAAAAAAAAAATGCTTGAGAAGACACAAAGAGAAAAGCAGAGAAGAGGAAGTATTGAAGATGATGAATCTCATGGATCTGTTCACTGGAAAAAAGCCAGTGATTTCATTCAGATTTAGTGACATCACTCTATATAAAATGTTCTTTTGCAAAGTTGGCTTTAAAGTGCCCCAAGAGGCAAGCATTATTTATTGTAATGTGTCTGATGCTTCCTACCATTTCAATACGTCTCTCTTTTTTACTGTGACTGCATTTTAACTTATCCATGTACTTATCACATTTTATTTCAAAACTACAGCTCTTCTCCTCTGAAATGTTCTTATAATATTCACATAAAATCTTTCGGAATGCTTTCAGCAGTAAACTTAGAGAATTTATGTTAATTGCTGCAAAACTAACAAGCCTACAGTTTAAATTTGCATAAATATATCTAAAATTTGAATATATAATATAGGAAAAAGAAGGGTACTTTGAATTTATTTTTTTTTAAATTAGATGTAGCCAATTCAATGATACTATTAAAAACTAAAATGATAATTTGTCTACACAGTGACTTTGGTACTTTTTTCTCTTTTAAAAATATATATTTTTCTGTGTAGGTTTCCATAAAAATTATGCAAAGCAGTTTTGATGAGTGAAAGTTATTTAGCATGACATTTCTGTTGGTGAAGTGTTTGCCAAAAAATATTAAATGGAGACGTGAAAAATAATAAAATATTTATGTCAATAAGTAAACAAGTGATTAAATATATATATATATATATATATATATATATATATATATATACTTTGTATATATACACTCACCTAAAGGATTATTAGGAACACATTACTAATACGGTGTTTGGCCCCCTTTCGCCTTAATTCTACGTGGCATTGATTAAACAAGGTGCTGAAAGCATTCTTTAGAAATGTTGGCCCATATTGATAGGATAGCATCTTGCAGTTGATGGAAATTTGTGGGATGCACATCCAGGGCACGAAGCGCTCCACCACATCCCAAAGATGCTCTATTGGGTTGAGATCTGGTGACTGTGGGGGCCATTTTAGTACAGTGAACTCATTGTCATGTTCAAGAAACCAATTTGAAATGATTCGAGCTTTGTGACATGGTGCATTATCCTGCTGGAAGTAGCCATCAGAGGATGGGTACATGGTGGTCATGAAGGGATGGACATGGTCAGAAACAATCCTCAGGTAGCCCGTGGCATTTAAACGATGCCCAATTGGCACTAAGGGGCCTAAAGTGTGCCAAGAAAACATCCCCCACACCATTACACCAACACCACCAGCCTGCACAGTGGTAACAAGGCATGATGGATCCATGTTCTCATTCTGTTTACGCCAAATTCTGACTCTACCATTTGAATGTCTCAACAGAAATCGAGACTCATCAGACCAGGCAACATTTTTCCAGTCTTTTTGGTGAGCTCGTGCAAATTGTAGCCTCTTTTTCCTATTTGTAGTGGAGATGAGTGGTACCCGGTGGGGTCTTCTGCTGTTGTAGCCCATCCGCCTCAAGGTTGTGCGTGTGGTAGCTTCACAAATGCTTTGCTGCTGCACTCGGTTGTAACGAGTGGTTATTTCAGTCAAAGTTGCTCTTCTATCAGCTTGAATCAGTCGGCCCATTCTCCTCTGACCTCTAGCATCAACAAGGCATTTTCGCCCACAGGACTGCCGCATACTGGATGTTTTTCCCTTTTCACACCATTCTTTGTAAACCCTAGAAATGGTTGTGCATGAAAATCCCAGTAACTGAGCAGACTGTGAAATACTCAGACTGGCCCGTCTGGCACCAACAACCATGCCACGCTCAAAATTACTTAAATCACCTTTCTTTCCCATTCTGACAATCAGTTTGGAGTTCAAGAGATTGTCTTGACCAGGACCACACCCCTAAATGCATTAAAGCAACTGCCATGTGATTGGTTGATTAGATAATTGCATTAATGAGAAATTGAACAGGTGTTCCTAATAATCCTTTAGGTGAGTGTATATATATATATATATATATATATATATATATATATATATATATATATATATATATATATATATGTCCACCATGGGGCACACAGCTCCCCAAACACCTGACACAACAGACACCAGGCAAGAGTGCAGCAACACACAAGTTTATTTATAGGGGGGGAATGTTTTTGCCTCGCTCCCCAGAGCAGCACAGTACACAACCACCAAATGCTCAAAATAACACAGTCTTTATTTCTCTTCTTCTCTTTCTTTCTCTCTCTCAGTTATCCTCCATTCATCTTGACAAGCTTCACTCTCCACCTCCCATCTTAGGCTCCCTGAATTTAGAGCAACCAAAAGTGCTCCAGGTGTCCCATGATCTTCTTGTAGCAGCCCTTCCAGGTGTGGTGGCAGTCCTGCTAAGGAGAACTCGGCCATTCCCCTTGTGCCCCCTGGTGGTGGCCAGGGGCCTTGACAATGTTGATCTTCCATGCTCCAACTTGTATCACCACAGCGAGCTGGGGGGTTGCCATCTGTTGTCCCAGGAGGATGTATTGTTCCACACAAGCTTGTTCCCCCTGTCCTTCCATTAGGAAGGCGTACCGGCTGGGTAAGAGTCCCAGCTGTCCATCACTATATATATATATATATATATATATATATATATATATATATATATAATAGATAGATAGATAGATAGAGGGAGAGAGTGGGATCTTTGAGACCCTATGTCAACCCCCCCCAACTGCGCTGTAGCTCTGTTAACACAGGCAAGGATTGCTTGTTCACCACATGTGCAACTGCAAATTTGCAGGCCTACCATGTAATACGTCTGTTGCCCAATGGTTGATGCAGGGAACTTGTTAAACCTGTCAATGACTTTGCTTGGTCTCTTCTTCCTGTCTTCTGTTCTCCAGAACAAGCAGGCTCCAGCCACTAGCAGCAGCTGCTGAAGTTACCTGATGAGGGAGGCTGTTCATTCTTCACTGTCTGATTTCTGTGTTTGTGTGTATTGAATTGACCGCTCCTGTGTGAATAAAGACCTGTTGCTGTTTTCACTGCAATATATCTGACATTCTTTGAAACCTGGACACACCTTCTGTCTTATGCGAGCCAGTGACCCACACATCACTTTATATATATACGCGTTGCCCTCCTACCTCCCAGCTCAGCTCGTTGTCTGGGAGTTCCCAGAGTCCTTTTATTCCCCCTGACCCGGAAGTCTTTCTGCCCAACAGTTCCACAAGTCCTTATTCCTTCCGGGTCAGGGTAAACAGTACTTTTCTGCATCCCGGAAGCATGTCGCTCTTCCTGTGACGAACTTCCGGGTCATGATGTCCAAATGAGTCTATTGGCCTCCCGACAGCGACTCCCAGTGGCCCCCAAGGTATCCAGCAGGGCTGTGTATAAAAACTACATAGTCCATGAGGCCCTGCTGGAATTCGGGGCCCGTATATACTCTCGGGAGAGCTCCTCCTAGCGGCCAGGGGGTGAGGGCCGGAGTAAAATGCCGGCAATCCACCACATTTCCCCTTAGCGACGACAAATGGGGCGGAGCGTCGATCCCCGCGAGGGACGTCCTCCTCCAGGAGGACGCGTCATCCGGACCTTGGCTGTCTTGTTTAAACCTCCCGGCGAACCTTGGGGGAACCTTATTTGGGTTCTATCCCACCGCTCCCCTGTCCTCCGGGAACAATCTCGCCACACGTGTCCTGGTTGCCGACAGTTGTAGCACCGCCGACGTCCTCCTGGTTGTCTCTCTTCCCGAGACCTGAAACATCTTGGGAATTCTGTCAGCTCCACCCTTTCCCCCGCTAAGAAAGGTTTTACAGCTGCCTCGCAGCACTCGATTCTTTTTCCCATCTTGTCAGGAGACCCGCGCTTTACTTTGGGGATCTCCTGTTTACTCTGGGGCTTGGATACAGCTGGGGACTCTCTACCATAAAGAGAGAGCCCCTTTGCTGTCTGTACGCCCATTGATTTGTGTTTTTTTGGAGGCGGTGTCATCAGCGCCGCATCGCTTCAGGTAACAGCACTGTTCAGCTGTACCGCACGATCGGTGCTTCCCACGCCCGCCTGTCATCACGCCCACTCTCTTGTCGGGCACACTGTGCTTTGACACCCTCTACTTATTAACCGCGGTGCCGGTTCGCACTGTGTCCCTTTATACTGTACGATACGGGCCGGACTCGCCTGTATTCCCGCATCGATCATGACTGGAGCCTCCCGACCAAAACGCTGTAGATAATCCCATATCCTTTTTAGCGGTGCTTCGGCCGTCGCTCCCAACTCTTCCACTTGATTTTTAATGTTTATTAATGTCTGTAATAAAGCACATATGGGCTGGAGCAATTTCTCGAGATCCCGCAATTCTATTTTATCATTTAATTCGGCCGTAGGTAATTTTACTTCCACTTTTTCCTTTCCTACCGGCTGGGAGCCAATAAGCACGTCCGCTCCTGGCACGTGCTCGGCTGGGTCTTGCAAAGGCTCTAGCGATTTGGAGTTTCTTTTAGAGGGCCGGGGTGGCGCGACTGGCCGACTGCCATCCGCCTTTTCTATTTTGTCGGCGGATCGTTCAGTCACGTCCCGTCCCTCATTACTTTTAAATACAGCTGGCGCTGCTTTGCCTGCCTCCCCCTTCCCCTTCAGGGAGCTCGATTCCATCGAGGGAACGCTGACCTCACCTCCGTACTGCTGCCGACCTTCTCTTCCCATAATCCGCCTGGGGAAATCACATGCCCACTTTCGACGAATAGAAGGCGACCTTCATGGTCATATGATCGACCGTCATCCTTCAGGTGATCCCAGCCTGCTCCGGGATAGGTCACATGACTCTCTTTGTCGAATGGGATCCCCCGTTTTCGATACCTAGATGGGCTAGCCTCTTCGTCATCGCGGCCATCTTGCCTAGGTGGGAAGTATTTCTCCAACTCATCGTCAGAAACGAAAAGACAGGCCTCTGAAAAATAGGAATAATAAATCCCCGGCGCAGCGGGCGTTTCTTCGGCACCTACCTCTGAACCTTGACTACGGTTTTCCAGTTCATATAGGTAGTCTTTTGTGTCCGATGTCCGGCAGCCATCTCGCTGCCGTAACGCACGTGCCCTTTCGGCTTCAATCATTGCCTGGTCTTCCTCGCTTCCTGTCAGGTATGTCCACGTACTCGCGGCATCATCTAGGGGCTGTTCCTTTGGGCGATCCACATTCTTCCTCCCAGATTTTTTCCCCATGGTATACCGAGGTCTAGACAGGCTTTCTAATGCAGCGCTCTTTGTAGAGGGTAGCGTTTCTACCGTCTGACGTTCGAGCGGGACCTTCTTAGGGTCGTCTGCATACACAAAATTTGTTTTAAATGCAGGTCCCCTGCCAACGGACGGCCAGAGAATCCTGCCGGCTACGCCAGTGTCGCAGTAGGGGGCAGTAGTGCTCCCTTGAACCCTCAGGTACCACGCCAAACACCTGGTAAAAGTGCCACAATAATTCTTTTTATTATAATAATTACGTGCACTAAGCACCCTCCACTCCACACTATTCATAAATCAATACACAATAATAAATCAATAATCACAATCCTCCACTCCCAGACGCGTTGCCCTCCTACCACCCAGCTCAGCTCGTTGTCTGGGAGTTCCCAGAGTCCTTTTATTCCCCCTGACCCGGAAGTCTTTCTGTCCAACAGTTCCACAAGTCCTTATTCCTTCTGGGTCAGGGTAAACAGTACTTTTCTTCACCCCGGAAGCCCGTCGCTCTTCCTGTGACGAACTTCCGGGTCATGATGTCCAAATGAGTCTATTGGCCTCCTGACAGCGACTCCCAGTGGTCCCCAAGGTATCCAGCAGGGCTGTGTATAAAAACTACATAGTCCATGAGGCCCTGCTGGAATTCGGGGCCCGTATATGCTCTCGGAGAGCTCCTCCTAGCGGCCAGGGGGTGAGGGCCGGAGTAAAATGCCGGCAATCCACCACAATATATAATGTAGATAGATAGATATGTAACTTTTGCTAAATGTATTCCTAGCTAATGTTCCAGGTCCCTTGTTCTTGGTGAACAGTTAACTTAAAAAAACAGTTGTCTTCTTTATTCATTACTCCCTTCAATCACTCCCCATCCTACCTTCTATAAATCTGAATCTGCCTCTCTGTTTCAGGGTCTCGAAATGCCATAACCTATGCTGACAGTATTATATGTGAGTCAGGTACATTTAGGATGCCATTCTATTTACAGGGCTGACAACATACATATATACATTCAAACTGGTCAAACTTTTAGGTCCAAGGTAACATAATGTATTATTTGGGCTGTTAATGGAAATCAAAGTGAACAGGAGAAGAATATCATACTCCACACAGTAGTTGCATCCACTGGAAGGCTAATTACTCTGAGGTAACACTGATCAATGTGACAATGTACCCCCACTTCTTATGTTACGGAAACAAATTTGCTCACACTATTTGCTGAGGTGAACAGTTTAAGCATGATGTCTCTAGACTTCTCATCAGACGTCAAGTCTCATGTTGTGGACTGCCCAAGATGGTGGTTCTTCCAGTTATGTGGCAAATGGGAAGAAGTAGCCGGGTCCAGGTGAGCGGAAACTGAAAGTGGCATCACAGAAGGAGAGCTGTCAATCTTAATGTCTGCAGAAGGTGGGAAAGAGAGGAAGAACAACCATCACCAAAGCCATTAAACTGTCTCTTATGTTCAAGTGCGTGACACTGTGTATTAAACTGATGATCTGCACTATACTGTATTTGGTCCATCACTAGATTATTTCAATAATAAAACAAAAACATTTACTAATTATGAACTTTCTTCTGTGAACTGTTAGACAAAGGAAAAAAAAGTTTTAGAAGCTTATGTCCTTAGTTGGGCTACTCTACAAATGTAGCCTCCTTTTCACTAAAACAAGTGGTACAGTAACAAATATGGAGGCAGAAACATTTTTTTTATTTAGATAGACTAACAAAGCAGCTTGACAGTAGGTCAAATCTTTTATAATGGATATACAGTATTTGTTTCTTTTAAATTACCAAATTACCAGCTTTCCTAAAATGGTAAATTCATTATCGGAGCTGTGATTCGCATGCTTTACTTCCCATAGCACATTCACACTTACTGACTCAAGGCCAAGTCTTCTCTCAAAAACTGCCACTGTTTTTGTCTTTCAGCCAAAAATATCTTCTGCTGAGCTGCAAAGCGATTATTTCTTGGCAAGCTAAAAGACCTCATTAAACTCATGACACCTACATGTTAATGAAATGGTTCTAAATACTTCAAGAAGACAACACCAACTTAATCAGTATTGTTTTGAACCTTGATGTTTAATTGAAAAAAATAAGTAAATAAAATAAAAGAAGAAACTCTTCCTACAAAGCTGTGTCAAAGAACCCATCCATCCATTCACCTTTCTTCAAAACCTGCTTATCCAGGGCAGGGTCACGGGGCAGCAGGAGCCTAGCAAGCATCGGGAGCAAAGCAGGAACAATCCTGCTTTAAAGAACAATCTTCACTTTTATTAGGTCTTGGGAATGTGCACTCTGTCAAAGTGCTTTCTAGTCCAATTACCAATATTATATAACACATCCCACTCCCATGTAGCGGGGGTATGACTGGACCACATCTTAGCGTACTCATCAATTAACTTGCATCTTATCAAAGGCTGCTTCCTGTCTGGTGCCCAGGGTTGCTCTGATAGACTTCAGCCCCTGTGACAGTGCACTATATTAAAGACCTGAGCTCCAAAATGAAAACATTTCCAAGCTATAGTGAAGAAGTGTGTTATCAATGTGACATATATTCCTCCGCCAAACACTGTCATTGCATAAAGGAAATATGCCTATGATGTTCTATGCAATAGTAGTGAATTTACCTTATCTTTTCATCTATACTTTTTATTTTTCTGTGTCTGCAATACAATATTAAAAGGGTAGCATGGTGGCATATTGGTTAGCAATGCTGCCTCACTGATTCACTCTCTTGAATCCCAAACCTAGTTGTTATCTGTGTGTACTTTGCACATTGTCCGTGTGCCTGCATGAATTCTCCTCCCACATCCTCAAAGACATGCATGTTTGGTGAATTTCTGATACCAAATTGCTTTGTTGTGCGAGTCTGAGTTGGCCCTAAAATGCGCTGTCACCCCAATTAGGTCCATTTCTAGCTTTATGCCAAATGATGCCAAGAAGTCATTTGGCACCATTGACCTTGAACTGAATCACATGGGCTGGAGAATGTTATGCTTCTTATTGACAGGACTCCAGGTTATAGTCATCCAACTTAATAAAATAATAAGTTTCTGTGTATCTGTGTGTCTGTCTGGTTGCTATGTCTCTGTCATTCCAAAAGATGGTTCATCACACATACAGTATTTGGAGCAATAAAATTAACTACATTTATTATTTCAACAGAAGGTGCATCACAAACATTGGCAGTGCTTTCATGAATCCCATACCAAATGGCAAATAACAGACATATGCATTGCATTTATCATTAAAACAGATGACAGATCACAAACATATGTTGTAGTGTGTTTTATTACTACAAGTGATTGTGATGTGCCATCTGTTGGAATGACAAATGTTTTTTATTACTACATGCATTAGAAAAAACATTCCAATAGATGCTACACTGCAAACTTTTAACGGTGAGGTTTAGGTTTTGATTACTTAGATTTCAACTTAGATGGGTATCACAGCTAGTGTTATATAAAAATGCATGGTTTCCGCTCATTTTAGCTTTTGCATGTTTATTCATATATGAAAAAAATTAAGAAAGACACACTGACTTGTTCCCTTGAGGAACATGTCATCTTTTGTAAACAACGGGTTTTGCTAACTAGCACAAATTTTCTTGTTTGGATTGTTATTCAGATACCCCAATGGCAGCCTATTCAGTTTATTTATTTGATGTGCAGAAATTTGGACACTAGCTTCTCATTCTAATGTTAGCCTTTCATGTTGCTTCTGTCCCTGTGTAAGCAAGAGTGAGAGTGTGCCCAAGTGGAAACTGCAGTACTCTGCCACCAGGATAAACTCTAGCCTCCCACAACCTCTGAACTAAATAAAGTATGTTTGAAAATGTTATGTTACATTTTTAGAAAAGGTGGCACAGTGCCTGTTAACTCTCAAATCAAACGCCCATCCAAACACTGTTTAACTGATGTTTACACTCTTTCTCAATGTTGGTTTGAGTTTTCCCAGGGTATTTTGATTTTTCACCACATCTCAAACATTACAGTGTCAGGATGATTGCCAAGTGTAAGATGCAGGCTTTCTTAATATTCTGAGGATAAATAAAACTACTGTAGGAGGCAGAGAATCTAGCTTTAGGGGACCCAAACTCTGGAGCAATATGCACGCTAGGAGAATTCATTGGTGTCAGCATTTAAATGTAAGCTAAAGACTCTTCTTTTTCCTGCTGCATAGTGTTTTTAAAGTTTCTGTGAGGATATTTCTTATTGCTCTCTTAGTCTGATTTTTATTTGTAGTAATCATTTTTGTTTGGCTATATTAAGTCTTATCCATTTTCTTTCTCTTCTCCATGATCCATATTATTATTGTATATGGTGTAAGACAGACTTGCATTGCTCATTCTGCTGTTCAGCTGCCTGACACTCTTACTTTTAGTGCAAGTGTCAGTTTTCTCTCACAGGACCTTTTTGGAATGCAGCCTCTGGGCATCATCTGATAAAACGATCAATCACAAAGTGACAAAGTGAGATGTATCCTCAATGCACCACTTAAATACCTGACCAGGGACAAAGGGCCATAATTCGATGATAGGCAATGTTGATGGACAAAACAAAATTGTCAACAAAATATTTGGGTTTACGTGCACCCAAGAAACCAATGGCAGAAAGTCTACTCCTTCCTTTAAAAACAATTATAAACACCACATCTGTGCTCTCAACTCTGCTTGATATAGAAGAACCCATTGCTTTGGGTGTGGCTGTAGCCAGGACTAGTGTGATTCATTTTACTCTGAAGGGCATCCTGGTGCTGGACTGAGAGTGGAAGACCTGTCTGAATTGTAGTTAGACAATTACCAACTGCCACAAGATATAAACTTTGATAGCAGAAGAGGATAATGTGTGTGTAAAACCTCAAAGAGAAAACTATAGGACCACCCGCAACCAGAAGGTGTCACCAAGGTGAAGAAGAACAGGAACTCTTGAACAAAGTAAGCGTGCCAAAGATCTTACCTTGTATGCTAAAGAAATCTGACCAAAATAGGTACAAATTCTCTCAGCTTCAAGTGGGATTGGAAATAATAGACAAAGAGTAGAAGACAAAGTAGAATGTCGTAAAGAGGTTCAAAAACATTGGCGTAATACACATGCAGAGCAGGTTAGAGATTATGAAAGTACTAAAATTCTAAAGTCTCAAAAAACTGATCGCATTGGCGGTAACAAATGGAAATTATTACTAGGTGAAATAACGGAACAGCGAAAAAGAGATCGAATATATGGACATAGGTGATATGACAGAAGTATGTAGATATTGTTTGGCTTTAAACTTTAAAGTCAGAGACTAGTAGATTGTGTAATTCGTGTTGCCATCAGGGAAAAGTAGTGTTTCTTCCCAATGAAGAGGCCTATCCATAAGAATGAAAATATTCGTTGTTTGGTGAAAGTGAAATCCACATACGTGAGCGGCAGAGATGTGAAGTGGCTGGCACTCTAAAGCGCTCCAAACAAGAGAGTATGCCATCTTGCATCTATGGGGGGTTATAATACCCTGATAGCCAGTCTTCCACTATCCCAAGGGTCCATTCGTCCCATTGGAGAAGCAAGTTCATCCCTGCCCTGCATTATAATATACTAGCAAAATACCCGCGCTTCGCAGCGGAGAAGTAGTGTGTTAAAGAAGCAATGAAAAAGAAAAGGAAACATTTTGAAAATAACGTAACATGATTATCAATGTAATTGTTTTGTCACTGTTGTGAGTGATGAGTGTTGCTGTCATATATATATATATATATATATATATATATACATACTGTATATATAAATATATATATATATTTGCACACACACACATAAACATATATATATACATATCTATACATATACACATATATATACACACACACATATATAAACATATATATACATATACATACATTTCTACATATATACACACACAGCTATTTCAGCTGTGCAATACGCTGCTTGTTAAAACGGATAACTCCCGCTCTTACGTGCAAGTCTGCGTGGATATTATGAACTATCGTATTTGTTTAAGTTCTATTTAAATTTTAAATAGAAGGAATTTTTATTTAGTCGACAGAAATATCTTTGGTAGGAATGGTAAAAACAGACAGGAATATTATTCCTGAATAAATCAACTCAAACCTTAAACAACTTATAATATTTTGCTCTCCATAAAAATATATCCTGTCTAAATTATACAAGTTAGAAATAAAGTAAACGTTAAAAGAACAAACATTCAAATTTCTTTACTCTTATGCAATTTTATATAAAAATAAACTTAGATTTTAAATATCCCAAAAGATTTTGCTCTCCATAAAAATATATCTTGTCAAAATTATACAAATTCAAATATGAACCTGCTGCATAACAAAACCTGGAAATATAAATAAAATGTGTTCCTTTCAGCAATAACAAATCAAATCATTCAGTTGTCTTTGCTCATATGTCATTTTACAGCTGGACGCCTGGCATCTTTTTTTGGCAACAGGTTCGTTTATGTTTGGTGTGAGGTTCTGTGTTGTGGAGATTCTCAGGATGGATTGCAGGTGCTCATCAGTGAGGCGACTCCTGTGTGCTGTTTTGTTATTCTTTATCACTGAGAAGAGCTTCTCACACAGATATGTGCTACCAAACATGCACAAGGTTCGAGCCGCATGTAGACGGACTTTTTTTGTTCTTCAAAGTCACCAAAGCGCCGTGCAAACTCAGTGCGCTCAGTTTATCAGCAAAGTGCGTATTTTGGGAACACCGTAGTGACGACTTGGTTCAACATTACTTGGCAACAGGGAAAGTGGGGCAAGTTACATTTGTGTCTCCCATAAAAGCAGCTTCACTTGAAATCACTTTGTGATTGTGCACGGTAAAACGTCCGCTGAAGTGTCAGATTCTTATTTAATTCTTCTGCTTTCTGTATCTTCTGCATTGCATTCAGGTCTTTCAGGTTACCGTGATGTTTTGTCTCATAGTGCCGTGTTAGATTAAATTCTGTAATTACAGCCACATTAGCTCCACAAATGAAGACACGGGTTCAGTAAACATATACTCAGCCTCCCATCGGTTTTTAAAGGCTCTATTTTCAGAATCAACTTTTCTCTTCAGCATCGTGTGAGATAGCTTCGCAATAACTTGCAACATCATAAGCTAGACTTGATTAACGCGGTAAGTGTTCGCCAAGGCAGCTGAAGCGCTGCATTATGGGATCTGTAGTTTATTGTGTTACCAGCGCTTCATATACCCGGCCATTAATAACAATAATACAGTATATAAAATGATCTCGGGCGGATATAATTACATGCCGGGCGGATGTGGCCCGGCCCTTGAGTTTGACACATATGGACTAAATAGAACTTGAAAAGATATATTTTTTCAAATGTGATCGCGCAATTCAGATAGAGTTGACCGACTACAGCCTGCATGCCTCAATAAGTCATCCTCCCTCGCTCTTACTTTTTACCGCTCATCTAATGAATACACTGAGTATGGCTTTACCAAAACAATCATTGATGGCGAATAAAGTATCCATTATTCGAGTATGTAGATCGGGATATATATATACATATATATATACCCGCGTATCGCAGCGAAAAGTAGTGTGTTAAAAAGCTATGAAAAGAAAAGGGAACATTTTAAAAATAACGTAACATGACTGTCAATATACAGTATTTGTTTTGTGAGAGTTACTGAGTGTTGCTGTCATCAAGGATTTGATTATCATTATTTCTTTCAATCAGGTTCATTCCGTGTTTGTCAATCGTAAAGATGACAGGTTTCATTCATCGATTCGTTTCTTATTGCATCAATAAACAGCTCGTCTTCTTCTTTATCTGAGACCTGACACACTGCATGCACGGGTTTTTTTACACTGTCTTCCTTTAGCGGGACATTGACTTTTTCCACCGTGTGCTTTGTTTCCGCAGTAGCTGGATTTATGAATATGCTTGTATGTATCAGACGCTTCATATTTTTGCTGCCTTTTCAATTGTGTAATTCGGTTTTGTTCAGCTCTTTGGAACTGTTGCTTTTGGCTGTGCACTGCGCCAGTTCACGTGAGCGCCGGTGTACATGCATCGAAGGTTCCCAGCTGTGCTGGTGCCATCTCGCTATGTCCATGGCTGTATTTAATGTTACCTTAGTCCTGGCACTTAAAACTTTCTCTCGCAGTTTCGCTGAGTTTGTGCCAAACACCACCCTGACCATCTCATCTTCCTCTGCATAAGCACAGTCGTTCACCCGTGAATATTTAGTGGGAGTTTGCTATTGGATTGCCGCTGACGGACAGCCTTTTATGGGCAGGCACTAAATTACAAACGCCAGCGGCAGCCTGTCTATGAACTTAATTTAAAGTGTAGGTTTACATCGTGCTTTGTTTCCGAAGTAGCAGAACTCATGAATATGGTTGTATATGTCACTCGCTCGCTTCTTATTGTTTTGCTGCCTTCTCAATTATATAATGCATGTTTTCTTCAGCGCTTTTTGGAGGTCTTCCTGGTTTTCTATGTACTGCGTGATTACGTGGGAGGCGTGATGATGTCACACGAAACTCCGCCCCCACGGCGTTCAAGCTCATCTCCATTACAGTAAATGGAGAAAAACAGCTTCCAGTTATGACCATTATGCGTAGAATTTCGAAATGAAACCTGCCCAACTTTTGTAAGGCAGCTGTAAGGAATGAACCTGCCAAATTTCAGCCTTCCACCCACACGGGAAGTTGGAGAATTAGTGATGAGTCAGTGAGTGAGTGAGTGAGTGAGTGAGGGCTTTGCCTTTTATTAGTATAGATACAGTGTATGTATGTATCCCAGCTGGAATGTCTAGATCACATCACAATTTGGAAGACTGGATGAGGGGATCACCTGCTGGTGGGCTAACTTGACAGCAGAAGGCCACCTTTTGGTCAAGGTGACTGTACAGGTAAGATACCACAACACCTGAGTTCTTTTTAATGGTTTCGATAAACTCTTAATCTCAATTCATATTTTGGATGTATGCCCCCTCTCACTCTCAGTTTGAATCTCAGATCATAAAAACTGGTTTGTCCAAGCAGCCACACATGAAAGAACTGGTGAAGTGACCCTTTGCTGTTATACACCAAAAATACGACAGAGATACACCAAGGTAACACTGTGAAACATTTAAAAAATGCTCCAAAACCAACTTTTTTATAATTACTTTTGAATGTGCTGTCTGTAATAGGTTTATTATTATAGGTACTTTAATATCATCTATTGAAAAGATTTGCACATGTTGCTGTTGTTCTTATTATTATTATTGTCTGTAGTGACATTTATGTCTTCGTTGTAGTGGATGCATTACTATATATGATCAATCTGCTTTCAGACATCAGCTGTCTGAATAAAACTGGAGTTGTTTCCATTTGGTATCCTTATCAGAATGTGGCTAACAAAGGACTCTATATACAGTACTATATCTTTATGTTTCAGTATACATTGCATGATGTTTCTCTCTTTAATTACCAACATTGTTTATTGTTCTAGAAAGTTAATTCTGTACATCTGGACATAGTTTTTTTTTTTGATACGTTTCATCACTCACCCAAGTGACTTCCTCACTTCCAGATCTGTGCTCTCTTCAGATGAACAGAATCAACTTTCTAGAATTTCCTTACCTGGATTATCGAGACATATTGTATATTGTATTTTTGTTGCATTTCATTGTTCATGTTATATAGGTAATTGCTGGAAAGTGCTAGGCTCCAAAGGATTAATTCAGTTGAACTGAAACTTGGTGTAGTGAAATTGAGAATGATTTGGAGTGACCTGACATCCCATACAGAGCTGGTCCCTGCCTTGCACCCTGCCTGTAACACTGTAACAAAAAAAAAAAAAAAACAGATGCATGCCTAGATAAAATAAAAATAAAGCTTGAAGAGCTTGAGAATTTTGGATTTTTTTCTTTATGTTTTATTAAGTTTAATTAACTCAGACACTGGAAAAATCACTTATAGTTATAATGTATTGTTCATGTTCTTCTGCTTCAGCAGATTCCTAACATGTGAAGTTAATTGGCCAGAAACCTTCTCAAGAGCAGTGCTACGTGGACCTTGTCTTAATAATCACTAAGACTTTCTCTACAGTTAAATGAAAATTAGCTGAATATAGACTTGTGAGCTGCTAGATTTTCTTCATAGCATGATCACAAGAGAAGAGCATGAAGGGTAAATCTATATTAAGAGGGTTATTAAAACAGTACTGAAGAAAATTTTAAAATATGTTAAACAGAACACTTCAAAGCTGAGTGTGATGTAGTCAGAAAAGGAATCAGCAATTCCAGATCTGAGGCTACAAGTCTCTACTAAAAAGTGCAATTTTCTATTAGGAGGTGATGATTGAATAGTCACCTATATTTAAGTATCTCAGAGTTGCTCAAGTGTGAAGGAAAGAGTGGACAATGAGGTTCACCTAAAGATTGTGATAAACAGTAACTCAGGAATAGTAGTAAACAGTAGGAGTGATGTGTTTGATTTAGAGGTCAGTCTGTAGTCAGTCACTAACATATGAGCACAAGGTTCGAGAAGTGCCTGCAACAATTAAACCATGTGTATAAGTGGCTGATGTTCCTCCAGAGGATTGATCTGCTTTACTTATTCTCCTAGACACAACAATGAGCTTGGCAATACAGAAGAATACCTACTATAGCTTCTGCTGCTCCAGACCAAAAGGAGTCAGAGGAATTGCTCTTAGAGGAGGACCTGGTCTGGCCATGTGGTAGGACATTCAGAGGCAGACTTGGGGGATGATAACTGTTGACTGGTATTTCCCAGAAGGAACAGACAGAAGGACATTAATGAAGAAAGGCAACTTAAATCTGCCTTGTTCATTTTGATATCATCATAACCCACACTGAGATAAAGAGTTGCTTAAAAAAGGATTTTGAAAAATGAAAGAATAAAATTAGCTTTAGCATTTTATCCAAATGTTCAATTTTACCACAAGTTTGCTAATTATTATTATATAAAGGATGGATAGCAGTGTTTCAATATTAATTTCTTCTTTATATCGAAGGGAGCTAATTTGGATATGTAGTGGGAATGCATTCATGTACCACTGACAGGTGTACTAGCTAAGGTCCAATGAGTGAGGCCTAAGAGGTACACCAAGAATACACAAATGGATTATATCTGTCAACTGCCCTGAAGTTGAGTCCCTAAAATAGTCCCAATTGGAACTGGAGACTGTCCATGAAGATGGGATGGCCTTACCTGTCCACCTTTCAAATTTCCACTCTGATCCTCACCAGGATAGGTTTATCGAGAGGGCTGAAATAAAAAACACTCACAGCCTTTATCAGCCTCACTAAATCCTGTAATTATCTCCTTTCAAAAGACATTTAGAGAAACTGCATTTCCTAGATGAATCTGGTAGTGTCTGGCAGGCTGACAGGCTGCTATTTATAAAGAAAATAAAAATGTTGGTCTGTACAGCTTGGAAAAGCAAAAGTAAATAGCATATGAACTGGAGAGCAGATATCTTTGTCGGCTTAGTGCTTTTATCTATACATCTAGATTCTACTCATGTAAAATGTGTGGCCTGTTTTGAATGAGCCACAAACTTAGGTCACTCATAATTACCTCTTTTGTAGAAAAAATAGAAAATACATTTTAGAATTTTCAGATATATTAAGTCTGAGCAGGTTGTAAAAGTGGTTCCCTTTTATATTGGAGGATGTGAGGCATGGATAACATCACCTTCTTCAGATCTTCTTGAATAGGGGTGAAAGCAAAAGCAAAGGACAGCTTAGCTACTGTTGTGACTACAGTCTCCATCTTGAAAACTCCTTGTGTGTATGTGTGAGATTATATCTGGAAATCTATTTAATACGTGTTATTTTTTTAAGAATTAAAAGATTTAAGATTAAACTGCAATTAAAATTTCATTTGACATCATGTCATACTCGACGTATTTCCTGGAGCTGACTGGAGCACTTTCTTTTAACAATATAGGGAATTTTTGGTGCTGTCCATCCTACTGCTTGCCTTTACACGTGGCTCTGCTACTGATTTGTGTATTCATAGACTACACCGTTTTTATGTAATGAAGAACTATTTAAATTAACACATTAACAGCATTTTTCAAAGATAATCTCAGACTGCTATCCAGCACAATGCTATAAATTTAACGCTGCTTAGCCCTTATGCTGTGCAACAACAGCATGTTGAAGGAAAGTCAGAGATGACACAAGGGATAAGCAAAAGCACACACAAATATCTGCCTCTCCAGCTGGCCTAACAAAACAGTCCCTTTCTCTGATAAGACTGTAGTTTATTTCATTTTACACTGGATTGCAGCTACATTTTACTTTAACTTGTCTTTCTGGCACAAACATCAATAAAAAAGCAAACAACCTAACACCAAAATAACACTGCAAAATTTGGAAACACACATTTGGAAGACAGATGTTGCCTGACCAATCTGTTTAATGAAACTCTCAGGTAATTGGCAGTCTTATATGCATCAAGTATTGTGGATTTTTATAACTTGAAGTTCACAAAAAAGAAGCAATGAATTGAAATTAAAATTATGCACACTTGGACAGTGTTATATATATAATTTTGAAAATGATGCATTTTATATTAAACTACCTTGTCAAAATACCTTGGCTGATGGCTACACTTCCGGACTAGTGCAAGTCTATCGCGTACTCTGTTCAAAAGTTTCCTAATCTCATTTCCAAATAAAAAAACAGTAAATCACAAAATATTTAAATGCAAGGTGAATATATTGTAAGTAAAGGTGAATATACCGGTGATTCTCAACATTTGCAGGATTTTATTTGTAACCTCATTTTTATTTTTGTGGGTTAAGTAACTATGCACAGTAGAGAAAAAAAATGAGAGCTGGCATTCATGAACGTTTGGGAGGCAGCTAAGGTGCTTCACCAGTCTTGTTCATTCTGCCATTGTAATTTAAGGAGCTCCCAGTGCAATCGTTGCACATTTTCATTGTTTTGCTTAAAAAAATCAAGTTTTGTGTTTCAATTATGCCCCCAAATCATAGTGCAGGTTCTTTGGCTCTAAGCTTAAGCATGCAAACACAATGATGTGGCTTAGCGAGAAAGAAAATGTCTTAGATAAACTCTGTGGTGGAGTTGGTCACGATCAGCTGCCTAGAGACATCAGCACTTCAGATTCCATTGTTGATCATGGTGTCAATGTTAAACGTCAACTCACTTCTGCTTTGCTTCTATAATCTGAAACCCTTAAGGATCTCAAGCAGAGCATGTAATATACGTTGATAATAGATTATGTATAGCCGGTTTGTCACTTACCATCTCCAATGCCATTTGCCAGTTGGAAAGGACAGAGTGTCGGAGGTGATGTCGAGTCCTTGCAACTCTTAGTGTCTTTTGTGCATTTTGAGCAATCTCTAGTGAAAGATTACAGTTTTGAGTGGTTGTGGGATCTTGACCCCATATTTCCTATTGGTTCTATGTATTAACATTTACATCTTCAACTTTTGCACTGTTTGCCCCACGAAAGTTGAGGTTTGACTGTTGTGGACTATGCCCGGCTGTTTATCCTGGTCAAGACCCCCAAGCCGCTAGATGGAGCCCTCCCTGCAATGTGGAGATGCCCCGAATTCCAGCAGGGCATCATGGACTTTGGAGTTCTAGTGCACAGCCCTGCTGGATAACGTTGGGGCCGCCAGGGGTCACTCCAGGGAGAACCAGAGACTGCTATTTGCCCTATGCCCCGGGAGTACTTCCAAGTCACATGAGCGGAAGGAATTATGGACTGAAGGATGAGAAACACTTCCGGGTCAGGAATTATAAAAGGACTATGGGAGCTCCCAGACGGCGAGCTGAGCTGGGTGGTAGGAGGGCAACGCATCTGGGAGTGGAGGATTGATTTATTGTGATTGGTTATTGGTTATATATGAATAGTGTGGAGTGGAGGGTGCTTGGTGCACGTAATGTTTATAATAAAAAGAATAATTGAAGCACTTTTACCTGGCATTTGTCGTGGTACCTGACCTACACTGTATATAAACATAGATAATAAAAAGTGCTCCAGACTATACAGTGAATTCATAAATTAAAGAAAACAAACAAATATTTATATTCATTAGGAAATATTTACATACACTAGGATACTGCACTACCTTGTTTCCGCAACCAATAAACACCACATAAATCCATACATAAAACACTCCCAAGGAAACACTAAACACAATGCATACAAAAAAATACTATAACCCAAGCACACACAAAGTCTGCATTAAAACAAAAATTAAGAACATGGTGGAAAATAATGAAGTCAGCCTAATTATTTTAACTAAAATCATTGGAAAAACACTGACTGAAATGATGGTGCTATCCTGAAGTCAATGGACCAGAAAAAAAAAAATTAAACAGTTTCATTAGTTTGAGTCCAGCAGATGTGAAGTATATTCCAAGTAGAAGCCAGAAAAATACTTATCTGTAGAACTGCGATGAGGTGAATTCCTAAGTCCCTCAACATTGGTAGTGGTCAGGATTTATAGCATGAGATCATGAAGGAGAGAGAGAATTGATCTCTAAAGGACTGCTTATATTGAAGTAACCTGGAAATCTTTTTTAGCAGATTAGGGAATCCACCATCAATCATGTGTCTTCACCCATTCTATTTCAATGAGTGAATGGTTTTTTCACAGTGAACTTTTCACAATTCTGTAAAATAACAACAAACAGACAAAACTGAACAGCCCAACACAAATAACAAAAATCATGTTGCCCAGCTGTTCTACAAATTATGGTGCTTAGGGATAGGAAGATTTTATTCCATAACAGGCATGTCCCATCCCACTGGACATTTAACAACAAGCTTATGGAGTTGTGAATGATAACATCATAACATGTTTCATTCCATTATCAATTATGCAAGCATGTTAATAATAAAGCCTTGCAAAATGACAACCATGAAGTCCTATGGGCCCCAGTGCAACTGTCCTGCCCACACTGTCTATAATTATACAACGGTAAGTGATCAAGACCAGTCATTGGTGGATTCTTCTAGGTTTTTTGAGCATTTCATTGTGTTGGCTGTTCATCTGTAAACTGTCAAATGGCCTTGGAGAAAATATTATAACTGATGGTGATTCACGTTAGTTGGTTTGCTTCAACTTTCTTTCTACACCTAGTGACCAAATTCTGGAGAAATATTGAAATACTGTGGAAATTTGCAACCCTAAACTCTTGCTGCTCAATGGACAATGGTTTCTGTGGTTACTAATTTGGCCCAGTTTCTGAGTATTATTTACAATCCACATCATGTCATTGGGGATCTTGACACTTTCTGGACAATATTTTGGGACAATATATTGCATGGCCAGAAGCAATATTAGCTCTATTTGTTCAAACCTCCGTTTAAATGCTAATTGTAAAATATTGTGTTTTGAGAATTTTACTTATACTCATAAAAACTGTCTTATATGCATATTTCATGATTACATTTAAAACAGCTTTTCTTAATATTCATTCTCTTAATGCTTAAAGATGAATCGGAATGTGGTGGAGGTACTGCTGTGATTTACAGTGCTGATTTTAAACTAAAATACACTGTTTAAGTGTCAGATTCCTCCTTTCTTGGGGTCCAGTTATTAGGCTTGCGTCCGGTTATTATCGTTACATTTTATTGTGCCCCATAACAAAATATTTATTTTATTGCTGAACTGTCTCCATTGTCTCCAGCAACTGCTCTTTCCCCCAGCATTTTAGATGCTGGTGATTTAACCCCTTTTGCCCTAAAGGTTTTTGGCATTGTTGTGCTTAAATTTCTTACCCAAAAATAAATGGCTATGATTTGTTTTTGTAATAACGGAAGTGTGAATGGCTCAAAAGTGTTGAGCATGAAATTCCAAATTTAAGAAAAAAAGCTTTAATGGATGAAAACTTTATATGGGGGCGGCACGGTGGCGCAGTGGTAGCGCTGCTGCCTCGCAGTTAGGGGACCTGGGTTCGCTTCCCGGGTCCTCCCTGCGTGGAGTTTGCATGTTCTCCCCGTGTCTGCGTGGGTTTCCTCCGGGCGCTCCGGTTTCCTCCCACAATCCAAAGACATGCAGGTTAGGTGGATTGGCGATTCTACATTGGCCCTAGTGTGTGCTTGGTGTGTTTGTGTGTGTCCTGCGGTGGGTTGGCACCCTGCCCAGGATTGGTTCCTGCCTTGTGCCCTGTGTTGGCTGGGATTGGCTCTAGCAGACCCCCGTGACCCTATTCGGATTCAGCGGGTTAGATAATGGATGGATGGATGGAACTTTATATGGACAAAAACCTTTGTTTCACACCAATATCAACTAAATAAAATACAAAGAAATTAGGAGTTTCTGGAATTCCTCTCCAACAAACTGGTTTCTACAGCAGCGAGCACATCACACCCATCCTGCTCCATCTTCACTGGCTCCCTGTGTCTTACAGAATCGAATATAAAATCCTACTAATAACCTACAAAGCCTTAAATAACCTTGCGCCAAACTACATCAGTGACCTTCTCCATCACTATGTGCCAGACCGCCCACTAAGGTCCTCCGATTCTGGCAATCTTGTTGTGCCCCACACTAATCTACACTCCATGGGTGACAGGGCCTTCAGCTGTATAGCGCCCAGACTCTGGAATGACCTACCGAAATTAATCAGGTCAGTTGACTCCATGAATTCTTTTTAAAAAACAACTCAAAACTCATCTGTTCAGGAAAGCCTTTAGTTCTACTTGACTTTATTACTCTTCTCTCAGTTTACTTCTCTGTCAAGATGCTCATGTAACCTGTATGTGTGTGCTAGACCATCAATTATGTTGTCTGTTAGGCTTTTTCTTTCTCTGAATTCACTGTCTTAATCTTCTTTATTTATTTATTTGGTTTTTATACTATATACCCTGCCATTCTTTCTTATATTCTGTAAGTGCCTTGAGCATGGGAAAGGCACTATATAAATAAAATGTATTACTATTATTATTACAGTACATAAACAAGACATATTTTATGATGCACAACCCTGGACTCAAATGTCTTTTGTGTCCCAATCTCTCCGCTATCGTTGTATCAAGTTTAGGTTTCATATCTCATAGCATTTGAGTTATGCTGTTTGGCACAAGGTGTCCCCCATTTTTTTAAACATTTAGTCTGTTGAACCTAAGCACTCTCATGTTAGTATTTCAAACAATTTCTGTTTACCAAAAGACACAGCGTAACCTTATATTGTGTACAATAGATTGGGGTTTTTGTGCTGCAATTCACATATTTTCTCCTACCGCCTGTTGCTAGATGCCTCACAAAGGTTTTGTTGTGTTTTTGTTTATTTATTTATTTAAATAAAATAAATACATACATTTTCAGACCAGATTCTTCTAGTTCTGGGTCATGGGGTGGAGGCAATGTCTTTCATGGTAGCCATAGGCGCAGGGCAGGAAACAGCCCTGGACAGGACACCAGAGGTAGTCATCCAAACAATTCACAAGGGCAAATATATTGTGTCCAATTATTCTAAACAGCACATTCGAAAACTGGCATATACAAAAGAATGGAGTGGAACAGTGACATTTGATTGATTGAGGAAAAGGGGGGGATGGCCCCCATGTAAAACTGTGAGCGGCAGCTGTTCAGTGTGATGCACATTCAATCGATAACTGAAAGTTTGCATGATGTGATTCAGTTAAATTCAATTTAGGGTGAGGAGTGAGGACCCAATGTGAAAGTGCAAGTGGCATAGCACAATATAAGGACAGTCGATCGAACAGCGGTCCTCCAAGAAAGTTCATATGCCGTGATTCAGTGACATTCAGTCAAGAAGCGGAGGATCCCCACGTGAAACTGCAATTGAGTATGTTGTCACAACTTGAATCTGAAAAAGCACTGCTCAGAAATCTAACACAGAGAAAAAGTGCAGCAGACAGGGAGTTGAACCCATGATGATTTAACTGTAAAACTACAAGTTGTAACACTTCAAAGTTATACTTTTCTAGGACTTCCTCAAGTATATGTTTTCTTTTTTATGAAGTATACATTTCCCTAGTCCCTAGTCAAGTCTTATTGTGCATCAACCAATCAGTCCCCATATGTGAATTATTTCTTGCTTTGTACACACAGCTGTGATATGTAACATGAATGACCAATCATAGACAACCGCAGTATACATCATTGAAATGCTCTGAACCTCAGCTATCCAATGATAATAATTATTTCACTATATGTGGCTAGACACATCTTTATTGTTGATAAAAGCAGACTAACACATGCTTCTCGGCTCAGCATATCCATCCATTCATTACCCAACCCGCTATATCCTAGCTACAGTGTCACGAGGGTCTGCTGGAGCCAATCCCAGCCAACACAGGGCACAAGGCAGGAAACAAACCCCGGGCATGGTGCCAGCCCACAGCAGGGCAGGCTCAGCATATATATACGGAAATTGCATATTTTACTAATAAAAGAGAGCAGACAACATGAAAACTTATGTTTTATTTGAAAAAGGACATCCTTGGGAATATAAAATTACCACTACTGCTTTTGATTGACTCATGGGTTTATTGTAAGGTGCCAACAACTTTAAAATATGGAGGTGTCCCGCCAGCAGGACACCAACTGCACAAATGGCTGCTATTCATGTTAACTCTCCAGACTGTTCTTTTTCTGCTTTGATTTGCTTTTTTTTAATCTCTTCTACAATGCCATGATATTACTTATATTTTCATATTAGTTTCCATATTGTGAAAACAACATATTTTATCTCATGTGCACTTTTAATTGCTCTTTTTAATTTTATTGCTGTTGATTTTCCTCACTTTGATCATAAAGCTTTTTCTTTTAATATTTTGATTTAGTTTAGTAAGTTCAGACATATTCACATAATTCCTTTTCTTAATCTAAAAAATATACAACCATCTGCTTTGGGCTGTGCTTTTAGAGGAAATCCCTTTCCTGACCCTCATTCTCCCACCTGAATATTGACTATATATTATAATAAGTATATATTGTCACACACGTGTGCATGGAAGGCAGCTAAAGGGCTTGAGTAAGGGCAGTTCCGAAGCATGCCGGGATGTGGCAGAGTGCACTGACTCTTTTTCTCCCTTTCCTGTAGACCATTCACGGGAGATCCCACCTGGCTCAGAAGACTGAAAATAGCAACATGGAACATAAAAGGAATCACTGATATAGGAAAACAGCAAATTATTTGCAAAGAGATAGATAGACTGAACATTGATATACTAAGTCTCTCAGAAACATATGTGTCAGATGAAAAAGAATACATGCTCTGCCCAACGAAAAGGAGTGGAAGAACATATAGAATCAGATGATAGAGATGAAAAGGTGTAGCCTTTTTGGTGGATTTACAATATGAGCCATATATTCAGAGGACAGTGACAAAAGGATATGTGGTAATTGAATTGACCCTACAGTTCGAGCAGTACACACTGGTAATGATACAGGTATGCATCCCTGATATACATCCAAACACCGGGGGTCTGCTGGAGCCAATCCCAGGGCACAAGGCAGGAACCAATCCCGGGCAGGGTGCCAACCCACCGCAGGACACACACAAACACCAAGCACACACTAGGGCCAATTTAGAATCTAACCTAACCTGCATGTCTTTGGACTGTGGGAGGAAACCAGAGTGCCCGGAGGAAACCCACACAGACACGGGGAGAACATACAAACTCCACGCAGGGAGGACCCGGGAAGCTACCCACTGCACAACCGTGCCGCCCGCCTGATATACATGTATCTGCAAAAAACAAAGTAGTCCTGGCCACATACAAACTTATTAAAGAAACTTTAAAGGATCTTAACAATAGAAAGAATAGACGAGTAACAGAGATAGGGGATTTCAATGCGAGAATTGGATCTGATAAAGTAGAAGGGGTATACAGCCCTTATGAAAGTGATAAATTGAATAGAAATGGACAAATCCTCATTGATCTTTGTAGAGAAAAGGGAATCATGCTGAAAATCACCTACAAAAGCATCAAAGAGGAAAAGAACTTTAGTTGGAAAGGGGACCATTGAAACAGCAAAAGCCTACTGGACTACATTTCTATAAACATAAAATATAGAAAAAGTATCTCCAAGTGCAAAGTAATACACAAGGTTAACAAACTCTAAGACCATGTCCCAATAGTATCTAGAATAAAAGTAAAAATGAATCACAGACGGAAAGAATATATTGAAGAACTCTATGGAAGAGATAGCCCTACATAAGTTACTCCAGAACCAAATGCAGTGGAGATATCGAATCAGGAGATCATTAAAGCACAGTCATCTACTGGAAACAACAAAGCTACTGTTATCAATGCAATATCTTTTAAATTTATTAAAGGAGCTGGAGACAAAATATAAAATGACTTTGTGGACTTCATAAAAAATACCTATCAGATGACAGAATACCAGAAGAATAGTTACAAACTCTATTTGTCAAAATCCCAAAGAAAAATAAAACAATAAAATGTGATGAGCACTGAACAATGGTAATGATACACTATGCAATGAAGGTCCTATCTAAAATAATATATTATCGAATCAGTACTTAGTACAAGGAAAGATCAACACATTGCATTAAGGCTTTCGACCAAATGTAAGCACCATTGAAAGCATTTCTGCACTCAAAACTCTTCTAGCAAACAGGATTAACAAACAACAAGAAATATACTTATTCTTCATTGACTTTACTAAGAACTTTGACAGAGTCAAACATAACATCCTGAAGGAAACCCTTCTGGAAAGTGGCGCCTGTGAAAAAGATATTATTCTGATACCGGATATATACAATAACTAACAAGGCTTAATGAAAATGGATTTAAAGCGAGAACATATCATAGAAGTAAAGAGAGATGTGTGCCAAGGGTGTGCTGTTTAACCCCTATGCAGATGAAGCATACCAAATTATAGGAGTCCCAGTGTATGATGAGAAGTTTAAAAAAATAAGCTATGCAGACAATACAGTACAGCTAGCAGAAACTGAAGAAGACCTCAACCAATTACTAAATGAAATAGCTGAAAGAGGAAAAAAATTCTCCATCCAAATTAATATGCAAAAAAATGAAAGCCATAGTAGTAACAAACAGGGTGCCCACATTTTACAAGGGTGTAAAGAAATAAGACTGACACTTGATAATCAAAGAACTGAACAAGTAACTAATATTCAACACCTTGTAATCTGGATAATTGAAAACCCAAAGAATTATGCGGATGACAGGGCAGGAATAGCGAATGCTAAGCAGAGTTTCTGAAGACAGGAAACTGATGAAAAAACAACCTACCCCTGAACACAAAGAAGCAGCTGCTACATACACAAGTATGGTCTGCTCTATCGTATGGCACAGAAACTTTTTCTCTCACATTGGCACTTATGAAAAAAAATATACTTTGAATTGTGGTGCTACTGAAGAATACTGAAAATTAGCTGGATAAAGAAGACTGCAAATGAGGAAGTGATGCAAAGAAATGGTATGATGAAACCAGTTCTGGTGGAGTCAATATTATGACAAAAAGTGAAATTCTTTGGTCATATTTCTAGGGGCTCGGCTGGAGAAGAACTGTGCAAAATCATGAAAAAGAACTGGAAAAAGTAAGAAAAAGGAAGAAGAAGAGGAGGCGACAGGCAGCTGAGATGTGGAAGTCAACATGAGGAAAGCTGGAGACAAAATCAAGAGGAAAGAAATGTTTGATACAATATTCCCAGTTTGAAGACACCAAAGATTGAATGTGGTCATGGTCTTGCAGTGGCAGTAACAGGGCTACCTCCGACATTTTAATGATCGACTGATCAGAGATGAGCAATAAATTTACATGGTAATCCCTGATTGTATTTAATTTGCCACCTTTTTTTAATCTAAAATAGGAATAGTAATTCCAAGTATTTAAAAACTATCACTTTATTACTTATTTCTCTTACTTGCCAAAAGTTTGATAGATGATATTGCCTCCATACTGCAGGACTATTTTAACGTCAATAAATGTTTCCTTTCCAATCTGGCTTCCGTTCCAAATATGAAAGACTTGGTAAGAGTCACAACTGATTTGCTTCTGGCTGCTAATTCCGGATTACTAAATATTCTTGTTCTTCTTGATCTTAGTTCAGGATTTGACAGTTTTTCTCATGCACTATTAATGGAACGCCTGTCTTCACCATGTATAACTGGTACTGCTTATAAATGATTTTTGTCCAGTTCAACTAATAGATTTCGATTTATTCAACAGCATACCTGCACTCCTTCATTTGTATCCAAGGTGTGCTACAGGGTTCAGTGCTAGGCCCCTTGCTTTTTGTCGCTAACCTCCTCTCTCTTGGTTCAATTATGCATCATGATGGTATTCAACTTCAATGTTATACTGAGGACACCCAGCTTTATTTTTTACCAAACCTTCAGAGATGATATTAAACTCTGGATGGTACATTATCTTCTTATACCTAATAGTGACAAATCTGAAATGCTCTTTGTAGACTCTAAAGCTACCCATTCAAAATTTGGAGACACTGATATCTATACTGATGTCACCCCTTATTCCTTTATACCAGAGGTTTCCAATGCATCGATCGACTGGTAGATTGCAAAGGTAGTGCAGGTAGATCGCGTTGCATTCAAAAAAAATTATTTTAAACATTAGTCTATATATCCTCCTCATGGCATTTGCCACTTAATTGACATACAGGGTTGCCAGTCTGAGATCTCTTTTCTTCTAACACACTGGTCATCCCGCACGCACGATCAGTTAGCCTTCCAATTTATATCGACTAAAGAAAGGATTTTAAAAAAAAATTGTTTGGGGAGGGTATGGGCTGGATATGGAATTGGAAGAGGATTTTTTTTCTCACACTGTCGCAATCGAAGTGCATTTTTCTGATCTGTCAATCTATCATTGCTATTCCAAAGAAGGAAAATGTGGAAAGGCACTTTCGAACTGTTCATAAAAACTACGAAACTGACTTCCTACCAAAAAGCGATCTGAGAAAGAGAAAGGAGAGGGAACTAAAATCGCAGTTAATTGGATAACTGTCATTTTTCACTCAGCTGAATTCAAAAGCTTCTTGACTGCATTATTCGGCTCTGCTTATTTATGCGAGTCAGCCTTTTCCCACATGAAGATTATTACAGTAAATCTAAATACTGTAGTGACCATAAATGTATTGAATTGTTATTGTGCCATAAAGGTTATTCAGTTATGCAAGATACGACAACATACATTTAATGTATAAAGTATACTCAGTATATACTGTATATATATACTTCCGGGTGCGCAGCCGGCACTTCCACCACACAGGGGAGTGTCTGCGGAGGAGTGTCGGGAAGCAGCTGGAGCCCATGAAGGGGCCGCCTCCCTTCATTCGATGAGGTCGGGAGATGAGTGGACGAAGTCTTGCTGGAGAAGAGTGAAGGCGGCCCGAAGAAGGCAGGCACTGGAGAGAGAGGCCTGGACTTTGGGGGATTGGTGCTGGAGGCAAAGGGTTGTGCATGGACTTATAACTTGTGAATATTGTAAATAAATATGTGTGTGCTGGGTGACAAAAAAATTGTCCATCTGTCTGTGTCTGGGGTTCATTCCACTATATATATATATATATATATATATATATATATATATATATATATATATATATATATATATATATATATATATAATTTTTAATGTAGGTAGATCATTTCGACCTGGTCATTTTAAAAATAGCTTGCAAGCTGAAAAAGTGTGGGCACCCCTGCTTTGCACTCTCAAGTTAAGAGCCTTGGTGTAGTTATTGACAGCACAATGTATTTTCAAACACAATGCTACACCCCATGCTGTTTTTTAACACCTTCATAACATATCAAGACTTCACACCCTACTGCCCTACTGTGCCGCTGAGACGCTAATTCATGCATTTGTTACTACAAGGCATGATTATTATAATGCTCTATTATCCTGTATCCCAACTAAAAATATAAATAAGCTGCAATTAGTTCTGAACTCTACTCTGTGCTCATTGAGTCAAACAAAGGCTCATAGTCATATTATTCCTATTCTATAAAAATTTAACTGGCTCACAGTTACACTTCATATTGACTTACAAAGTACTTCATGATCTGGCTCACACTTACTTAAAATACTTTGTCATAGATTTAAAGTACCATGTTGACTACAAGATTCCTGTCCTTGCTTACAAAGTACTCCATGATCTAGCTCACACTTACTTAAAATACCTTGTCATAGATTTTATACCAGCCTGTGCATCACTCCCTTCTCCTGCTCATCTTGTTGGCCTATCATTTTGCCTATCTTCTATGGGAGTTAGGAGTTTTTGTCACAATGCTCTTCAACGCTTGAGTTCCCTCCCTTATAATGTTTAGTTTCTTGGTTTTCTTGCTTTATTTAAAAAACACACTTTAAAACTCTCATTTCAGAGTCGTCTTCTCAGTGTTATAAGTTATATATTCATTAATTGTTTTGATTAATTATTCTATCATATTTTTAATATGTGGTACTTTATTTTATCTGTTTATTTATTTGTTTATTTTTGAACTGTTCTGATTTATAGTTTTATCTTGTACTGCATCCTACCGTGTCTAGAATGGTATAATTAAATGGATTATTCTTTTATTATAATCTGATTGTCCACACAATAACAATAAGCAACATTTTTCATTTTTCATTATCTATTCTAGCTAAAATGAACCTCATGAGGAACAAAAAATAAAGCTCTCATACATCAATAATTACTATAATGAATTCCAAATTAATTGTACAGACATGTTACCTGCTGTGCCCTTGGGACTTTCAAATTTAAAATAACTGGTCTGCATATTGTTTTCCAAGCTCATACTAGTTTTTAATAAATAATAACATGTAAAACTAATTCATCATGCTTGTCTGAATGAATCTTTTCAACTTGTCCACATGCTTTCTTTTTAGCCAGATTAAATATCTGAGCATTTTAGACTTAGACATTATATGGTAATTCATTTCCCCATACTGGGTTAGGGAAACCCCTCGTCCACACAAGACAAACAAGACTTGCAGACATTTTACAAAATGAAAAATGTATGTATCATTACAAGGGTAAAAATTAGCTTGTGATAAGTGGTCTGTGACGTACAGCAGATTTTAAATAAATTATCACGCCCTAGGATGTGTAGGATCAGAATTGGGTGCGGGTGTACGTCACCGTGCTTCGTTTCGGGGATAGTTGTGTGCCTGGCTGATTGTGCAATCATGTGTGAATGCAAGTAGCAGTCAGGTGCCTCACACTTACCTCGAAGGGGGTTGCACAATCACACCTGCACCCAATCAAACCACTATAAGGAGCCTGCATGGGATAAAAAGGGAACAGAATAAGAAGAGAAGAGAAATGAAAAGAGAGAGTGAGCCAACATAACAGGGAGGAAGCAGAATGACGGGAATGTGAGTCCTGGGGATGGTGCGTGTGGCCGGCGCTCAAGAGGGGGCTGAGGGCTGCTGTTGATGAGCAGCAAGGGAGTAGGGGTAACCAATAATACTCCTGGAGGACTCCTCTTCAAGGCCAGGGAATAGCAGTAGGAGTCAGAGGGAGTTGCACTCAGAGACGCCCTGTGGAATGACATGGGATTACATAAAGGTTGTCTCCGCCTGCTGGAGGACAACGAGCTATGAGATCTGAACAGGGTAACTTGCAGTGATGTCGGATTTTAGAATGATGCACCAGGGTTTGTGAGTTTTAACACTAGAATTACCAAAGCCTATGAAAAAAATGTGTATACCCGGTCCACCTTAAATCCCTTTGCACCTCTCTCTTCCACGTCTTTTGTCTTGTAAATATGCAGATAAAGACAAGCAGCAAGCAGCCTACTATTCCATCCCCCCGCCAAGCCAGAACGGGCACAAAGTTCTCCCAGCTCATACCTCGATTATCTTGGAGTCAGGTACCTAGAGATGTATAGGGAAATAATAGATCGTTATTTGGAACACATGCATTTCATGTGTGTTCTGTTTCTACAACAATCTATGTAAACACATCATTAAAACAGAAACATTTTTCATATTTTAGTAATAAATGACAAAATGTAGACTGCTTCCTGTTGGATTTTAAACTTGTTTTATTGGATTTATTTATTGGCTTACTTTAAACCTTCATGTTCACTTGATTTTAGAAGATGGTTTATTTATTGAAGCACTGCACTTTGTTTCAACACTGTTTTTGTTTGAAATGTTAATAAAAGCACTGAGGACTTTTTGCAGTTACTCCTTGGCTGGATGTGTATGTCCTCATTTGCCCGGCTCATTTTGGTTATGACTATAGATGGTTTTATGTTCAAGAGGCTCCTAAATGGAACTGGAGGCGGGGAACAGTCAAACAGTAACAGATTGTTTATATATGCGGTCACCTTTGTCATACAATGTTGTATGATAAACCGTTTTCTAAAATGAAAACTTATAAGTTATTATAAAGTATATACATGTTAAAATACTATATACTGTATATAGTCATAAGCCACTTCTACCATATCTCTCTCTCTGTATGTACTGTATATATATATATATATATATATATATATATATATATATATATATATATATATATATATTCTGTGCATTTCATAAAATAAAAACATCTTCAGTGTATTCTCTGTTAAACAGGTAAAAAAATTGAATGTTCTTAAGCAAGAAAACATGTCCTTTGGGTTTATGGATGGCCAGTACAGTTATATTTCCTAGTCCAACATGTCCAAAACCCAAATATCTTAAAAATCTGAAAGTTGTAATTACATTTTTTGCTGTGAAAGGTACAACAGAAGCTGTTGATTAGGTATGTTGTAGGTAATATTTTGGTGTTATGCCTATTTTGAGAGTTTGAGAGTATTGGGAGAGACACCACAGCAATTCAAGACAGACAGGCTTTGATCTCGAGGCTGGCCTATCCCTCAGGTCTAGCAATTCAACAAATCACATTTTTAAAAGCAAGCTGATCTCTTGTGATAAACCACTTCTACCATAACTCCCTCACGAGCCCTCTCAATTTTTCATGTTTGGGATAATTGGAGCAGTTAGTTTGAAGTGCAGTGATTCTTTGTAACAGCTGCATTACAGTATGTTTTTAAATGGACAGAAATTAATAAAATTGCTATAGCAAAGATAAGAAATCCGTATCAGTTTATTTTTGAGCCTGCTATATAAAAAAACGGATCCAGAAAATAGATAAAGGAAAAGATTCTTCTATTAACTATAGATGATCTTCATGGTTAGGGTCTCATTTATTAAAATATTGTATTTTTTAGAGTGCACTGGGTAATGTAATGAAATACTGTAAAATGTGAGGTTCGCTTAATAGTAAAAACTTTGGATTTATAATGTAAAAAACATTTGCTTTTGTACTTATTCTGCTCTGAGTCAGTGAAACACACATATGCTTATGAATCACACTAATATACAGTGCATAAACAAGCAAGTCGAATTTGTATTATACAATAATGTAATCTTTTCATTTGCTGGTACATTCTTGTGAATCAGATCAGATTTCCTGAAAATTTGGTAGCTCTGACACATTCCGTGTGCATTGTAAAGAAAAGCACAAACAAATCATAAAGGATTGGGACACCAGCAGGTGATTCCCGTATAACTCTTGGAAAAAAAGCGCTTTAACAAACACAAGTGAGAATGTCATTCCAGATGTGAGTTCAAAGACTGACTGCTCAAAGATGACGTCTGAGTCGGTTATGAGGTGGGAAAGGTGAAAGAGGCAGGCAAGGTTTACAGGAAAGCAGAAGTGACGTCAGTCATCATCCCACAGTGAATTGTTGGATCTGCAGACAGAATAAGAGGATAATTGTGGTGGAAATACCATTTGACAAGCCCTGAAGTTTTCTCCCAAGCGCATGTGTGTGACAGAGTATTATAGGTAAAGGGAATAGATTTTCATTTACTTATTTATTTGTAAATGGTAATCTCTAAGAAAATGATGACAATATTCCTTCAGGACAGTAGATACAAAGTATGTGGAAAAAAATGAAAAGACATGCAAGAACTCCACTGAATTTGACTAACCTAAAATGTGTTCTTGTTCTTATTCTGTTTCTTTAAGCTTGGATAAAAGGAAAAATATGTTTTGCTTTCCTAATGCAGATTTCTCATAAGGAATTCATGTAAAATACAGACATTTCAATTAAACCAATTAGGAAAAAAACCCTTATCAGCACCTTTTTTTTGAAGAGTGACATAGGTCTTAAAACAGCATTTACTGACTATAGGATAATCCGATGGACATTAGTGACAAAGAAAAGCGACATGGGAATCTCAAGTTAGTAACAGCTTAGTGGAATCTTAGTTTAAACACTATTATATATCTAATCAGTAATGCATGATATGCATGACAGAAAATCAAAATGGTTGTTACTGTTTTAATCATACTCGGAGTGAGGAATTAATTTAAGCAGATTTTCAATAACGAAACTCACAGGAGATGAAACCACAAGGCAAAATTCCTTGTCTTTAGAAATGCAGTAGGGTAAAACAGAGTAAGAAAGAAAGGTAAAAGTGATTGTCAAAGTACTCAAAAGCACAAAATAAAAGTTAAAGAAAAAAAATCCCAGTCCTAAAATTAAATTCTTCTTGGAAGTGCATTAAAGCTTGGAAATATAGTAAGAAATCCATAGCTGAGATGCTTGAAACTGTGCACCACCATATTTAATAAGCAAATGGCATAATGTGCCATGTGACCTCTGTATCACATGCCTGGCAACAAATCCTAGCAGCTGTAAACAAGATGGCCAAGGCCATGGACAAACAACACAAAATGGCATTACCCATACTAAACACTAGAAAAATAATAAAAACAATGTTAAAAAACTGAAACAACACACAAAAACTAGACAAGAATGCTTTCCTCATACCCCAAAACCCAGATTAATGACAGTTCCATAGAGTATACTCTTCTCTCATTTGTGGGGAGAATTAGAAGCATCTGAAGGAAAACATGCTTCACAGTGTCTCTAGAAATTTTGCCCAGCCCAGTAAGGTCAATATAAATCATTGGACTGCCCCTTGCAGACAGCTGTCCACAGATTAGGATAAAAGTAACAGAGTTAGGAACTCTGTCTGAGGCTGCACAAGGATGAACTTATTAAAGAGGGTTCCTAACCCTTCCATACTAGGGCTTAGAATGAAAGAAAAAAGGCTTTTGATTAGCTTTGAACTTGGCTTTGATTAGCTTTTGAACTTACAACAACACTCTATACTGGTAAGTGGTTGAGCCTTGGAAATCTAAACAAATAAAGAGATCCTTACAGTCCATACGGCTATTTATTACTGATCAAAGAAGGCATCCCTAATTGCCAAGGATAGAAAAAATATTTCGAGATCTGATGTGTGGCTGCTAGAGTGTCCCCATAAGGTCTCACTTCGATGACAAATTGTGTGTTTAATTTTTTTTCTTTTCAGTATTTAATCTACAACAGTGATTACCAATCTGATTGAAAAATAATTCCAAAAGCTTTTAACATTATGATTACATTTACGAAATGAGTTTATCTCATTCAGTTCTTTTTAAGAATAGATTTTGTATGCTTGACATCCATTGTTTTAGGAAAATGAATGTGGTTTACAAAGTACAAATAATGAATTATAGTTTTTCATTTCTAGAGAAAATCATAAGCATACTCAACTGTAACAGCTAATTTAAGGTTTGCAATATGGGTTGGTGTAACTAATAATTTAAATATAAGTCAGATCTCATACAATGTAAATTAAGCACTGCAAAATACACTGTGGTATACATTTTATATGAATCATACAATGAATGGTTTTTTGATTTTATTTCACATATAACCAAAATTGCCAGACGATAATTTAAGGCTTGTCTCCATTTAATCACATTTTGGTTTAAGATCTGGCAAAAGAATTTTGTTACTGAAATCAGCTACAGTGCAGTCATTATGTAAAAATCTTTAAAGAACGCTCTTTAAGAAAATGCATGGAAATGTTAACTTTCAATCCTACAAATACTGTGATCAAATCTGTTGTTTCAAAGTATGATTTTTCTATATAGTTAATGTTTAATCGAAAACAAAGTTATTGTTTAGATGCACTGGCAGTAAACCTTGGAAAAACTTCCAAGAAAGGTGAAGAATTCACTATTGATTTCAGGACAAAAACTTAGCCTCAGTGTCCTATTTGTAATGCAGGTCAACTCATGCTAGCGCCGCTGATAGTCCACTACATAATAAGTGCAAGTCCTACATTTTTTATATAGTTTTTAAATTTTTTTTTATATAGTTTGCTTTGTTCTTGGCCAGATATTTCATAGCTTTTTTTTCATCAATGTGGTTATACTAATTGTGTTCATATTTGGTGATTTCTGCATGTACCAAAAGACTGAATACAGAGGAACATTTGTTATTGTAAAATATAAATCTTTTCACCAAGTATTTGGAAAAAAGTTAAGATTTGGTTTTCTGGTTTATATTTGCATATTTCCCTTTTTTATGCTTTGGATTTGTGGCCACCCAGTAACTTTTCCATAAATGGTGATACTTTGCCAGTAAAAACCAATTGGTAGAGGTTTGAATTTACTATTCAAGATTCAGTTAAGAACCATTAATAAATCGCAAAGCTAAGTATATAATCATAAAGAGAGAAGCCAGAAAAATTAGCTATTAAAATGTTTAATAATTAGTTGTAACTGAATTTAAATGAACATTCAGAGGAAGAATTTCCAGAGTCTCTTATCCTTAAATGACATGGTGTCCAATACAGCTCTAATTGATACATTGGCACTGGCAAGCATTCAAAGGGAGGTCATTCTTAACAACAAATGTGACATTCCAAAATAGTGATGTCGTAAAAAAAAGCAACGAAATGGAGGAGAAAAATATGAAAGTCATATCAAAGGTTTGCACACAGGTACCCCAAACCCACAATAGTATTCTTATTCTATTCTTGATCCTTAAAGTACTCTTCTCCAAAGGTAAGGACCCTACACTCCACCATCTCATTGATTCAGGATAGGGGCTGTATATATACTGTACTGGTGTCCTCAACAATGGGCTATTTATCTGCCAGACCACAGTTTATGAGGCCTAAGGGCTGTGTCTTTCATGTTGATGTGAGCTATACTGGTGCACTGCATTGAATAATCCTGTCTCCTTTTCTCTTCATCTATACACTTAGTACTGCAAATATAAAACCAGGTCATGTCGCCTGCAGAAATTCTCACATGATTCTACACTAATGTTGTGTATTGATAAGGAAGGTAAGACAGAATATAGGAGACAGGTGTAAAACTTTATTTATACAAATTGTCTGCATCATAACATCAGCAAAACCAAGGAACTGGTCATTGAGGTTCACCTCACCAACAGACTCTGTGCCTGGTCACTATTAATGGAGTGGATGTGGAGGTGTTTCACTGCTACAAGTACTTATATTTCCATATCAGTGACAGGCTGAACTGGTCTTATAACACAGGAGAACTACACCAATCAGCCGCAGCATTAAAACCATCTGCCTAATATTATGTTCGTCGCACTCATGCTGCCAAAACAGCTCTGACCCGTCAAGATATGGACCTCCACAAGACCCCTGAAGGTGTTCTGTGGTATACGCATTAGCAGAAGATCCTTTACGTTCCGTAAGTTGCAAGGCAGAGCCTCCATGGACAAGTTGTTTTTCCAGCATATCCCACAGATGCTCAATCTGATTTAGATTTGTGGACTTTGGAAGCCAAGTCAACACCTTGAACTCTTTGTCATGTTTCTCAAATAATTCCTAAACAATTTTTGCAGTGTGCCATGGTGCATTATCCTACTGAAAGAAGCAACTACCATCAGGGAATGACATTGCCATGAAGGGAGTACGTGGTCTGCAATAATCTTTATGTAGGTGGTACATGTCATGGTAACATCCACATGAATGCCATAAAACATGGTTTTGCAGCAGAACATTTTCCAGAGCATCACACTGCCTCTGCCAGCTTGCTTTCTTCCCATAGTGCATCTTGCTGTCATCTGTTTCCTACACACACACACCCACCTGTCCAAATGATCTTAAAGAAAATAAGATTCATCAGACCAGGTCACCTTCTTCCATTGCTCCATAGTCCAGTTCTAATGCTCATGTGCCCATTGTAGACACCTTTTGTCAGTGGACAGGGGTTAGCTTGGTCTGCAGTTTTGCATCCCCACTGTGTGTCCTGACACATTTCTCTCATGGTCAGCATTAACATTTTAGCAATTTGTGCTACAGTAGCTCTTCTGTGGGATCAGACCAGATTGGCTAGCCTTCGCTCTCCTTGCATACCACTGAGTTCAGGGTGCCTATGACCCTGTCACCTTCAAGCATTTTTGGTAGGCACTAATCACTGCGTACTGGGAGTACCCCACAAGACTTTCCATTTTGGAGGTGCTCTAACCCAATCACAATCTGGCCCTCATCAAAGTCGTTCAGATCATTACACTTGCCTATTTCTTCTACTTCCAAGACAGCTGATTGTTCATTTGCTGCCTAATATATCCCACCTCTTGACAGGTGCCATTGCAACAAGATAACCAATGTTGTTCGCTTCACATGTAAGTGGTTTTAATGTTGTGGCTGATCGGTGTATATAAGTAAGGGCAGAGCAGACTTTTGTTCTTGGAAGACTGCATTCCTTTAAGGTGGGTGGTGACATCCTTCACATATTCTATAACTCTGTCATGAACTTTTGTGGTATGTAAGTTCCAGCAGATCAATCCTAATTGAGGGGATGTTCTACTCGGTAATTTTTATTTGGACATGCCTTTTTAACTCCAGTGATGGAGGAGGTATCAATGCTTAACAAAAAAAAAAAGAAAATGCTAGAATATTGTGCAGTATTCTCTAACCATTTTAAATTAGGCATTACAATGTTGGACTCCTGGAAATGGTTTTAGAATTAGATTTAAACCATGACCCTGACTATTTTCAAAATGATTTCTTGCAATTTGAAGTATAAAAATAATTGCTTCAAATCAAATTTGTTCTGGAGTCTGTCTTTGCCTCAACTGCACACTTTAAAGGGCAAAATGTAAAATGTGAACATTTTATGCATCAGTTACATCACCTGAAACATCTGGTACAGTGGCAAATGAACCATTACCTGTGAGAGTCAAATATTTAATTTTTATGACAGTTCTTATTTTGCTCCCTTTGTTTCTTGGCAAAGCTCATTTATTCTGAATAATTGGTCCAGATCTGCATTAATGGTTTCATTTTACATTACATATTGCACAAATATGAAAAAAACAAAGTGTAATTCTTTCAAGGTCCCTTTTAAATGTGTAACTAATAAGAGATTTTGGAACTCACAGACTGTTTTAAACTTCATGTATTTTGTTCAATAGCCTAAAAACACAAAACAGTTGTATAATAGCTTTTTGGGCCACAGTGCTTGAAACAGATGCTTGTAAGTGGGTGTATTTTAGCCTTTATTTGCTTAAAGAAGGTATCAGGTGTCAGCATTTTTAGAAAAGAGCTCTGTTATCATTTTTAATAAATATATTATATCAGCCATACATGTTATTACATATATATAGTGATGGATGGTGCACATGGGCGGCCGTCCCAACCAGGATGGGGCAAGGTTCCTTACCAAGATGAGAGGCCAACCCTTCAGAGACACAAGAAGAAAGGGAGGTGTTCCCTGGACGTTGGCAGAAGATGGCAGGCTGAAAGTGAGTACATCAGTGTCCTAGTAGGGTTGGACCAAGAAACAATACCCGGCTGGTAGTCCAGTGTGATGCAAGGTTGTCTTCACTAGGGGAAGACAACCAGTCAGAGCTACTGTACATATTCACCCAAATGTTAGATGGCAATTTCCCTCGGCAGCGCTACCAGTTCGGACACTCACAAGGCATGTGGCAGCCTTGTTGGGTCCCACGAGAGCTGACAGATAGTGCCGTGGGGATTTGTGATCCCTGTCTTTCAGGGACTTCCTCTTGACCAGGAAGGGCTTCCAGAGGTATTCTCAGGTCTAAGATAAAAGAAGCCGTTCAATGTCATCCAGGGAGTTAGAGTTGGTTGGAAGAAGGACAAAGCTTGCCTGGAGGAGGGAAGATGAAAGAAAAATGGAGAAGAGAGTTGTGCTTGGGTTTATTGTTACAAAGAAGTCTATTGAAAGGTATCTCATTATAATAAACCTTGTACTTGCACCAGGACTTGTAACTGTGAGGTTGTGTCTGGGGTTTGGGGTGCTGCGATGCCCACTACTATTATATATACACTAACCAGCCTCTTTATTAGGTGCACCTTTTCATCTGCTTTTCAACACAAATATCTAATCAGCCAATCACATGGTAGAAACTCAATGCATTTAGGCATGTAGATATTGTCAAGACAACCTGCTGAAGTTCAAACCAAGAATCAGAATGTGGAAGTAAGGTGATTTAAGTGACTTTGAATGTGGCATGGTTGTTGGTGCCAGATGGGCTGGTCTGAGTATTTCAGAAATTGATGATTTACTCGGATTTTCATGCACAACCATCCCTAGGGTTTTCAGAGAATCCAGTGAGTGTCAAAAATGCCTTGTTGATGCTAGAGGTCAGAGGAGACAGCCCAGACTGGTTCGAACTAATACAAAGGCAACAATAACTCAAATAACCACTTGTTACAGGTGAGGTATGCAGAAGAGCATCTCTGAACAAAAAACACATCAAACCTTGAAGCAGAGGGGTTACCGCACCAGGAGACCACATCAGGCACCACTTCTCTCAGCTAAGAAAAGGAAAGTGAGGCTACTTACAGGCTCACCAAAACTGGACAATAGAAGATAGCAAAAATATTGCCTGGTCTCACAAATCTCGAATTCTGCTGCGACGTTGAGATGGTAGGTCAGAATTTTGCATCAATAACATGAATGCATGGATCCGTCCTGCCTTGTATCAACAGTTCAGGCCAATGGTGATGGTGAAATGGTGTGGTGGATATTTTCATGGAAACTTTGTATCAATTGAGCATAGTTTAAATGCCATGTTCATCCCTTAATGACTGAAGTGTACCCGTGTTCTGATGGCTGCTTCCAACAGAATAACGTGCCATATCAAAAAGCTCAAATCGTCTAAAACTGGTTTCTTGCACATGACAATGAGTTCACTGTACTGCCTCCTCATTCACTAGATCTCAATCCAATGGACAACCTTTGGGATGTGGTGGAATGGGAAATTCGCATTATGGATATGCAGCCAACAAATCTGCAGCAATGACATGATGCTATCATGTCAATATAGACCAAAATCCCTGAGGAATGTTTCCAGCACTTTTTGAATCTATGCCACAAAGAATTCCACCAATTCTGAAGGCATAAGGTACTACCAGGTACTAGCAAGGTGTATCTAATAAAGTTGCTGGTGAGTGTGTGTGTGCGTGTGTGTGTGTGTGTATGTATTTATAAATAAGAGTAGCTTATACTGAGGAAGGACTTTAATCAAGAGGTTGGTCAAGGACTAAATAAATAAGTGGGGTCCACAAAGGCATAATGCTTCCACTGTTTTCCCTAAAAAAAGTGCAAATAATGTGTAAAAATTAATCACCTACTAATGATGCAGAAATAAAAACTTATTTAGTACTCCAGGTAATAATGAGAACAGGTCACTGAATGCGAGGGCAGCCTAGTAAGGCAGTGGTTACCAGGGACATCTTCTCTGGGTACTCCGCTTTTCTTGATAAACCCAAACATGTCTGCATTATGTGAATTAGTGACTCCACGTGAGTAGGAGTCCCTTGCTGAGTTTGGTTCTTGCTGAGATAAGCTCTGATCTCAGAAGTTTGAACTGGATGAATCAGGTTATAAAAATGGATCAATGGATGTATACAAATATAAATGAATATCCTTCATATGAATTTTATTACAATTTGTATTGACTGCTCCTCTGTACAGGTGGGTTAGCTGGTTTACCAAAGTCTGCAAACTTCTTCAGACGCAACCAGGTCCTCTTATCACTTTCATATTTGGATCTCCATCTCCACATATTAGGCTTCAATCACCTTTATCAAAGCCTGCATTTCTTTGTTTCTAAAGTGTCATCATTAATGCAATCAAAGTCACACTTGGCAACTTTTCTTGTATTTTGAATGTGTATTAAATTTTTAAAAACTTCAGTGATTTCATAAAAATTATTTACAAGAATGGGTGGCACGGTGGTGCAGTGGGTAGTGCTGCTGCCTTGCAGTTAGGAGACCCGGGTTCGCTTCCTGGGTCCTCCCTGCATGGAGTTTGCATGTTCTCCCACATATTTGCGTGAGTTTCCTCTGGGTACTCCAGTTTCCTCCCACAGTCCAAAGACATGCAGGTTAGGTGCACTGGCAATTCTAAATTGTCCTTGGTATGTGTGTGTATGCGCCCTGTGGTGGGCTAGCACCCTGCCTGGGGTTTGTTTCCTGTGTTGGCTGGGATTGGCTCGAGCAGACCCCTGTGACCCTGTAGTTAGAATACAGCGGGATGGATGATTTACAAGGTTTTAGAGTCACGCGTATCATGCATTTTGAACATTTGATTTCAAGAAAGTTCTGCAGGTCTTCAGCAATACAGTTTTGTATTTAGATATGTGACATTTCCAGTACTTATTGCCTTTATAAATACTTGTACTATCACAGAAATGTCTCTTCTATTACTCTCCATTCATATGTTAAATAAAGAGCAGAACAAGAGCTCTAGGCAATGAATATTGGAAGATGTCAGAGGTGAACCACTAATTCTCTTGATCAACATAAGCTTCTTGGAATGGCTTATGCAAATGGAAGGCATTACCTGCTGGGGAGGTCTACCATGCATGGGCCACTCTGGAGAAAACCCCAGTGCTGAACAAGGACACAATGAAGGTGTTGTATCTTTTGAATATTCTATTCTCTTTGTGACAGCAGAAGCAGGACTCAAACTCAGAACCTTCACATTACAGAACAGCCATCTCAGACATTGTAGATGAAGGAGAATTTCAGCTCCAGTGGCCAAACTGAGCTTCTAATTGTGAGAGTGCTTCTTATGCAACAGCAGTCTCTCGCTCTATCTTTCCCTCCCTTCTTTGCCATCAAAAATATCCTAGAAAATTATGGAAACTCCAATGAGTAGCCAGGGACCGTTGCTGTGGATGGGGTTGCTTACTCTGTCTGGCCTGGCATATAGCCACTGCAACCTTTATCAAGAATGGAGAATTCAAGGTGAAATGTGTATGTAGGCTCAGTAGGATTGCAATCCTGTATAGGTTCAGGGTCCTGCCTTAAACCTAATTCCTGCTTAGACTCACTGTGTCATTGTATAGAGCTAAGTAGGTTAAAGGGTGAATGAGTGAATGGATGATTTCTCTTTACTAGGCTTAGGATAACACAGTAAGGCAGAGGTGGGAATTGAGTCAGTAACCTTGTGGTATAAATTCCTGTGCTTTAACCAAAAAATAGAGAATGTCTTTCATTCTATAATATCAGAATATAAAACTGGATTTGTTATAGAGTATTTTATTTTATGCATTTATGATAAACTATATATTGTCTGAGATTTCTTAGGTAAAGAAGACAAAAGTTTTAAGGTAAGGTAGTTCTTTTCACCAATCATGGCACAGATACTGGCAACATGCTGCATGTTAATTATCATTTGCAAGTAAGAATTTCACTGCACATGTGATAACAATGACCCTATAAACATTTAATGCAATAATTTAAAATGCAGCAAAATATGTTAAACAAATTCCTTACTAACATAGTCATTCCAAATTACATGGATGAACCCAGTGGAAGTTTTCGGGTAAAGCAAAATTAGTATTTTGCAGTTTGCTGGCAAAATTTTAACAGCATATTTCATTTAATATATAAAATATTATTAATCTTATAAAGGTGTTATCCTTTGGATATAGGTTTATTCTTATCTCATCTTCTCAGAAACTTTTCCTGGTGAGGATCTTAGCGGTAGCAGGCCATGCAGGTCAGCCCATATTTTCCTGTGTCTAGATACAGATTCCAGCTCTTCTTGAGGAATTTCCAGGAATTCTCAAGCCAAATGAGCGATATAATCCCTGCAGCATTTCCTGGGTCTAGGGTAAGGTGTTCGGAGTAGAACTAGTAGCAGGTGCCTGAGGAGGCATCCTTAAAACATGCCCAAACCACTTTAACTGGCTCCTCTCAATCTGGAGGAGCAGCAGCTTTATTCTGAGGTTCACCTGAATTGCTGAGCTTGTCATCCTATCATGAACTGTCAGCCCAGCCATCATGTGAAGAAACCTTTTTTTTAACTTATGAACAAGATCTCGAGATACTTGAACTCCTTCACTAAGGACAGTTGTTTTCCCCTCACCTGAAGAGAGTGATCTGCTCTTTTTCATGAGAGAACCATGACCTCAGACTTGAAGGTGTTGATTTTCATCATAACCACTTCACACTTGGCAGTAAATCGCTCGAATGCATGCCGAAAGTCACAATCAGATAAGACAAGAACAATGTCCTTTGTAAAAAAGCAACAATGTGATCCTTAGCCTTTCCAGCTGGACATCCTCACATCCTTAACATTCTGTCCATGATAACCACAAACAGGAGTGATGACAAGATACAGCCCTGACAGAGTCTGACCCCAAAATTGAACAAATTCAACCCAACATCAATTTTTTAGACACAGATGTCATTGCATTCATATAGAGAATGAAAAGCATGAAAAAGCAGCACTGTTGCCCCATATTCCTGCAGCCTCTCCCACAACACATGCTGAAGAACACAGTCATATACTTTTATCAAGTCTACAAGACAAATGTACTAGTCCAATGCACCCTCTAGCAACTGTGCCAGTAGGAAAGGCTGTTCTATTATTCCACAGCCAGGACAGAATCCACATTGTTCCTCTTGTTTCTTTGGCTCAGCCATTGGATAGATTCTTCCCTCCAGCACCCCTACATATGCCTTACCTGGGTGGCTGAAGAGGGTGAACATGCCCTCTTTATCACCGTATGGTAGTCCCTAAAATTATACATTTGTTACTAAATTAAATACAGATGAATACAGTATTTATCCATCCATTATTAAACCCTCTTAATGTAGCTCAGGGTAGCAGGTAGACGAAAGCTATCACAGATGCAATGGATATGTGGCAAGAGCCAACCCTGGATGTGGCACAAGTCCAACACAGGGACCAGTTTAGTACCTCAAGATAAACTAAGTGTCTTTGGGTTGTGGTAGGAAAACTTTATAAACGTAAAGAGAATATGAGAAACAGAACATTAAATTTACACACACCAAAATCTGAAATTAGAAACTGAGAGGCAAAAGTGCTAACCACTGCAACATGGTGCTACCACACTGTGCAACCAACAACAAAAAAAAATATATATATTTTTGGAAAGTAGCCATTTAACAGATTATTTTTGTATTTTTTAAAGCTAATTTGTCTAATGTCATAAAAAAAGTGTAATTTTTGCAAAGATTGTGAAATGGTTTACAGGGGGAGAGTTTCTGAAATGCATTTTATTATATTTGTTAACACAGAGCACAGCCGAATCTTAATGAATACTTGAATGTACTGCAGTTTTGTAAAGTTTGAAATAGAATAGCAACTAAAGATAAGGGGTGGAAACTATTTTTTAATATTATTTAAAAAAACAAAGAATTAAATGCTAATTCAGTTACAAATAAATGTAAAATGCCATAGACAAGTAAAAAAAGTTCTTAAACATGAAAATGTATTTTATAGCAGGGTTTACATTCCAGAAAGGAAGACAGAGAATTACTGCTTCTGCGTAATAAAATGCAATGTACTTTATCCATGCCTTTCAAGTTGATTAGTGTATTGGTTAATTAAGCAGTAATCCCAGCTCCTCAATATGTTCAAATGCTGACAAAACATAGGAGAGCGCTGTCTTGACTATAGGAAGGATCTCATCTTTCTGCCTGATATTGGCTTTATTTTGCTGTCAGATGTTACCACAGTTTTCAGCTAGAGTTGGTATTAGTCAATTAATAAATATTTTAAATTTTAACATTCTACGCGTACCTCATATTAAAAAATAGAAGATATGCTGTATGTAATATGTACAGTTTAAGGCAAAACCACTCAGAAGTTACAACATGTAAATATGTTTTCAATCTTCTCTATTTATGTTTGTTTTCAAAGAATCTTCTATTAATAAAAATATTAATAATAAGACATACAGTATTTAGACATTCTATGGACTATAATCTTCATGTCAAATCAAGTCAAGTGGCTTTATTGTCTTACCATCCAAGCACATTATTGCAGCATAGATTGGCACAAAATAATGTTCTGCAGGACCATGGTGCAACATACATAGACACAAGGCAAGCATAAGGCAGGTAAAAAAACTATTCTACACTATAGATAGATAGATAGATAGATAGATAGATAGATAGATAGATAGATAGATAGATAGATAGTAATAAATCAGGGAGTTTGATTCAATATAAATATTGTGTAAGTGCCATTGATGACCGAAGGGCATTCTGGCTGGATAAGAAAACTGTGGAATTTAAATGGAGGAATATAAGGAATGGACCAGCAGACGGGCCTACAGCAGTTACACCCCCATATGATAAGTGGCAGTGGTCCTTCTCCAGGCTTCCCAGTGTGCACACCCGCAGGGATATATGGGAATTGGAGTCCAGAAGTGCAGCCCTGTTGGGGTCCCTGTCTGCCATTAGAAGGCGCTTTTAGGGAGGACCTCCCTGGTTTTCACGTGACCCACAAGTGCTTCCAAGAGGGCACACTATGATACCGGAAGAACTACTGGGTCCAGTGTAAAAGGGGCCCACAGCTTCACCTAAAGGAATAAGAGTTGGGAGGCAGCAGTCAAGTCTCAACAGGAGGAGAAGGAGAGGACAATGATTCACTTGCTTGTATTTGTGGTTTTGTTGCTTATGTATACTTGGTGAGCTATTTGTGTAATAAAATCATTTATTTGGACCTGGCACTATGTTGAGTGATATTGTGTTTCAGGTTTGGGGGTCAGTGGTACCCCTTTTTGTACACAATATAAATTACTGTTTTTGAATATTATGAATCCTACTGCCAACTAACATAATGACTTCTTTGCACATCATCAGCTGGAGAGACTATACTGAACAAATCCTAGATGCAGTATTATTATTATTTACTGTATTTATTTAGCAGACACCCTTATCTAAGGCAACTTACAAAGCAAGTTAACTACATACAAGAATGAAGGTGCAAGCATCAAAAGCAACATTGGACAAGATAAAAAAATGAGCACAAGAAAAGTAGACCAACTCCTTAAGTATACCTTAAGCCTGAATATTACAAATCTCAGTATTCTAAACTCAGCAGCAGCCAACCTGTAGAAGAAACACCAAGCAATTCCATAATATTAATAAAAATATGTGTTTTCACATGCCTAAATAAAGGTAAACTGGGTACCACTCAAATAGATAAAGGAAGATCATTCCCTTGTAGAACCAGTCAACCTTGTGGGTTTAAATTCTTGTTGTTGTCTGTGGTGGATTTTGCACCTTTCTCATGTCAGCATGGGTTTTTCTCCAAGTACTCCAGTTCTTCTACCACATCACAAAGATGCCTGCATGAAGTTGGTAATTCTACACTGGCTATGTGTGAGTGTCGGTGTCTGCTATTGATGGGTACTCCAGCTATGGTTGGCTCCTTCTTTGTACCCAGTGTGGCTGGAACAGATTATGGCCCACTGCCACCCTGAACTGGATTAAGTTGATTTGATAATGTTTGATTTTTTTATCCATTTTCAATACAAACCTAATAACATTTTAGGACCAGTTATTGATGAGTGTCAGTTTGATTATGTATACTTTATCCATTCTGTGGTGATTGGGAGAGATGCCTATTCCAACAGTATTGTGGATTGGTTACAAGTTAGCACTATTATACTGTGATATAATGTAATAAATTAGTATGTCAGGAAACAGTCCTGTACAAGGCACCAGCCCATTACATCAACCATTCATACACAACACTTTTATGCTGACAGACATTCCATTAAGAACCAAACATTAATCAGCATGTCTTTGGTGATGTAGGAGGGAATCTCCACACAGACACAGAGAGAATACACACACCCTAAAAGCCAGCAATGGACACAGAATTCATACCCAAGGCATTACATCTTTGAGGCAGCAGTGCTGTCCACTGTACCATTGTATACCATTCTGTAATTTTCCAAAAGATGTGTGGACTATGTTAACTGCTGGGTTTGGCATACTCCCAGATGAGAAGGACAAACAAAGTGTAATTTTCTTTACTTCAGTATTGGCACATAGACGTATCTTGCTGAACTGGAAGAATCCTAACTCACCTCTTTTAAAACGGTGGGTAACTGATGTTATATGATATTATCAAAACTTCTCACTTAGAGGATCTGTACAAAACTTATTCAAAACTTGGATCTAATCAATAACATTTTAGAATAAGCATTTAAATTGATGAAGCACATTCTCACTTCTCTTTTTTAATCTTATTTATTTTGATTCATTTATTTATTTGCATATTTTTACTCTTATTAAAGTTTTACTCTGTTGGCCTAGCTCTCTTTCTCATGGATGGGGGTTGATTTGTTTTGTTAAACTTGACTTGTTTGTATGGAATGCGATTTGATTGTAATAAAATTAATTGATTTGTTTTCGAGGCAAGCTGCTTCAGCGTTGGGAGCCTGCGGTTGCTCCAGTGACTGATATGCTGTGTTCCACAGATGCAGCGATCACGCTTTGGGACACTCTTCAACGTGTAATCCCATTGGCCGGAGCCCCAAAAGAGTTTAGAAACCTTACGTTATCTATCTATCCATAGACATTGACAGTATAGACATCCTATATATATATAAAATATAGACAGATAGATTTTACTGACTGAATTAAAGTTTATTGCCTGCTTCTGTTAATTTCCTTGTTGCTCTATCTTGCTATATGGGGTAAAGAGAGAAGATATCTCCTCAGAGGTGAAGTGTAGCACAATAGCAATCAGTCCTGGTCAAAGTCAGAATCCATGACATTAGCAGAAAATGTATTACATCTGAAGCCTGTGTTTCATTCCAGGCCAAGTTGAGTTCATGAATAAGAGAACTAGAGCAGAGGTGGAGCACATATGTGTAGGTCAATGTAACAATGAATCTTGGCATGGAAATAAAAGTATTTAATGTTTTAGGACAGGGTTACCACAAAATACTTCCAAGATAAATCAAATTATTATATGGACATGAAATGTATGCTAATGAAAAAAGGCTCCTTAATGATTATAACATAATATAGCAGAGGCTATCTTGGAAGCACTGGATGCAAGGCACAAAACAACCCCATACAATCCATGACATGGCCCATTTGCGCATGCTGTCGCGATCACTTGAGGCTTGTTAGATTCATCATTTAACCTAACATACATGTCTTTAGGGTGGTGAAAATAGTGTGAATAGTAAAATTGTGGGAATGTTATGTCAAAACAAAAATGATTATAAAATAATCTATGTCTTTATAAACATCATTCTAATTAACTATTTTTTTCTGAAATTTAAGGTGGTTTGTAGTTCTAAAGCAGAATAAATACTGTACATGTTGTTTTTTATAACTAACAGATTTGTTGTGAAAGAATAAGAGAATAAATTATATTCCAACAGGGTAAAGAAATGATTAATGCAAGAGTAAATATTACTATAAAAATACTAAGCACTGCTGGATCTCAGTAGGTTTAATCAAAAATCATATTCTTTCACCTTCTTAAACAACTGATGTCTGGTAGAATATTTGACATGCTTTGTATGTCACAACAGAAAATGAAGTAGATATTGCCAATAGAATTGATTTTAAAATTACATTATGAGGAGCAGAATTAATTGTAGTGCTGTCTGAATTTTACAATAGCATCTTTATTTACTGCTTTATAATTTCAAATTCTCGCTCAAACAAAAAGTTACTGTAGCAAAACTTCTCTAAGACATTTTTTGAACATGAGATTAGTATCTCATTTCATTGAACACAGTTTCAAAGGCTATTAGAGAAAGCTTCAATATGACTGAATTACCTCTGATCTAGAGTTTAGGACTGTCTTGAGTGAGCTTAAGTCACATTCATCGGTTTAGTTGGAATTTAGATGGGATTTACTGGAGTAACTTAGACATTTACCTAAAGGCAATACATTCTTGAATTGCTTCTTTTATTTTCAACATACAAAACTGAGACAAATAACCACATATAGTATACAGAATACAGTAAATGGTTTTATAATGTAAAAAGAAAATATTTTCAAGTGGCACTGCCAGGCTATTGCAACATATGGAACTAATGTACTGTATTCTTCAAAGAAAGTCAATTTTCCCAATAAGCACATCCTGAATTTCCATTAATTTTCCTTCAATATGACATTGATAGTATAGACATTTTTTAGCATACGCTTCAGAAAGATTTTGACATCAGTCAATAAATATCACAATTAAGCAGACATGAAATAAGAAAAAAACATTTTGCCAGGCAAAAATAGTGGGTTTGCTACTTAGTCATCTAGGGGTCAATGTCAATAAGGAAACTTAGGGAGGAAACTGCATGTGGTGAAAAATCAATTAATGCTTAAAAAGCCTGGATGCTAGCCTGAAGAGAAAAGCCAGAAGTGTACACTTTATAGTGGAACCCAAGTGTTTGGTCTGTTCACTTGACCTTATGTTTCATGTCATTTTCTATCCCACTTGATCCAGACCAGGGTGGCTGAAGCCTATACCAGATAACATAGGGTACAAGGCAGGGATAAACCCTGGACAGGGCTCCAGTATATCACAGGGCAAACACACACACACACAAACACAATTCATTTAAATGCCACGTCTTTGGGAGGAATCCCACAAAGATACAGGAAGAACATGCAAGCTCCATACAGGTAGAACCTGGGGTGTGAACCCTGGCCTCCTTACTGCAAGGCAGCACCACTGTGAACTCCTATCTGCACCTACATTATTATAATGTTAGAGTAGATTATAAAAAGAAATACAAACTAAAACAAAAGTAATTGTGTCTCAAGGTGCCAGATGACAACAAGTAAAAGCAAGAAGAAAAAAATGCTAATAAATACTAAAGAAGTGGAATGAAAAACTGACCGAGCCTGTCTTTTAAATAAAGATCAGAAAAGTCTAAGATCTTACTGTGTGAACATGTTTCTTTTTTAATGAAAAGAAAGGCCATCATGACATCATACGACTGTGTGTACATGCATGATATCCATTGTCGGACAGAAATCATGATGTCATGATCCTCTTCAACTCAGGAAGACAACAGAAAAGTGTGACTTTTAAAAACAAGAAATGTAGAAAATTATTTGGGGATCTAGCTGGGAATGTCCATTTTATTTTTTCTTCCTTTGCAGAAAATGAAGGAGAATGTAAGTACAAAGCTGGAAGCCACTATGAGATTATTCAAATTCTTCCACTGAATGCTCTCATCATGATAAGAACTTATCTCCTCTCCTTCTTGGGTTGTAATAATGGATTATATAGTATATGATTGCTTCCTGAAGGTGACATTTGTTACATTCTTCTTTAGGATCAGCAATTTAAGAACTACAGAGAAAACAGGAAGATTTGTTATACTCCCAGTGTTAATTCCGGTGCCCCAGAGAGGCAGCTGGATGGCCACACACATGAAATAAATTACAGATAATGTAAGAAAACTTGAAAACACACTCAACCCACTGACATAGGGAACATGAAAATAACAAATCTTTTGCTCTTTAAGAAGTCAAGCACAGTCAAAGACAGATGTGCCAGTTGAATAATTCTAGATGTTGTATAGTAAACACAGCCAGGGGCATAACAAATTTACCCATCAAAAGAATGATTGCTATGTTTCTGTCGAAACATTTGCAAAAAAATATCCTAAAGATTTTCATTGCATCTCCTTTTGAGTTAACATGGTTTGAAGTTAATCCATTTTCCACAGTTAATTTAATGTCTGATTATTCTTTTTTTTCTTCAGTACTGGAATTACCAGTTGTAATTTGCTGCAGAAGTACAACCTTCATTCTACCGAATCCCCCCAAGCTGACAAATCGAATGTGCCTCTTCCTTTTTACTTTATTTCTACAGTTTCAGTCTCATACTATGACATTTCATTTTAATTCATCTTTAACTCTGAATTCAGTCAGGAGTTGGGACTTATGACAGAAAAATACATTCATGTGTTTGAAATTTTTTTTCTAAAAGAGAAGACATTTTTGATTATTATTTATGAATGTATGTTCAAGTTTAAAATTTGTTTTTCACTTTATGTTTACAAATACAATGCCTTTATACATGGATATAAGGGTAAATGGATTCAAGGTATACATTTATACATTTTAAAATTTTCACCCATATGATGACTTTTCACACAAAACGACATAGGGTGCTAGTCAATTTTAGAATTAATCTCTCAATCCCAGGCTTGCATCAATTCATTTTTGAAACAACTAATATTAATGGATTGAGAATGAAGTCATCCATTTTTGGAATCTAGACATTCCAGGGTTATGGGCAGCTAAACATTCAAATTGGGACAATGTAATGGGAGTAAACCTGCATACCTTCACACAAACATGGACTTACAAACTTCACACAGATAGTCACTGGGTCAGGGTTCGGACATAACTAGATTCCTGAATTTTGAGATAGCAGTACTAACTTTTACTTTTAAATTCCATTCTCCTACAAAATTTTCCATTCATTCATCACCTAACCTATTTAATCCAATTCAGAGTTGTAGAGCCTATTCCAGCAGAGGGATGAATGGACTATTTTGGCCTATTTTATTATTTTGTACTTACTAGGGCCCTTACTAAAATCTCTAAATAAGTTAAAAAAAATCTGTAACATTCTGAAATGTGCTTAATCCAATCAAGGGTCATGGAGTGCCAACTCCTGTTCTATTTTTTGGGGTTTCTTTTGTAATTGAAATAAAGATAACAGATAAATTCAGCTCGCACCACTGTACCAATAATAGATATAGACATACATAATAAAAAGACAACATTTTCCATGCATCTCTCCTCACTTAGAATAATACCAAAAAAGTATATTTATTGCAAAAAATAAATTATACAGAGGGCAGAAAGCATATGAGAGAATTTTAAAACATAAAAGCAATTCTGCCCCTGTAGGCTGACCTAAGTACACTTAAATCCCTTCTGGCCTGGTGGGCCTGCTTACCTACTTGAACACTTTTAAGGTACCTCACTAAACATCTCCGTCTTAATTTCATCTTTCTCAGGCATGATTTCTATTCCTTTCCCCATCAAGCATTTCCTCCATCTCTCTGTCTATTTTTAGTCTTATCGTAGTCCCTGCCTTTCAGCTGGTAAGCACTGAATTAATTTTTTGGTTGAGGTGGCCCTTCTTTGGCTACTGAGACAGTGGAGTATTGCCCTCTATATATATGCACGACTGAGGCTTTATTAATTTTGTGACCCTCCTTAGTATTTTAAATATTATTTTCATATTGAAATTATTGGTTTTTTTTTTAATCTTACCATGGCACCATTTTGTTTTAAAGTGGATAACACCATTTTGGTGTGTTTTACAATAGGCTTCACCATAAAGTATATGCCGCAATTTTGGCAAACCGTTTTCAATACTGAAGTATTTCTAATAGAATACAAATTGAACCTTGTGATTATTTTCCTTTTTTTGAATTTCAATTTTTTTAGTTTTATTACTTTGGTACAGAGTCCAGTGATATTTCAGTTCTGATATTAATTGTAATTTTAGTTTTTATTTTATTTTATAAAATTAATTTTTATTTTTTATTTCGTTCTAGTTTTTGGTGGACCTTCATCCTTTTGTATAGATATCATAGATATGGTTGCGAGACATGGACGCTATTCAGTGACCTGAGATGAAGACTGGAAGTAGACTGGGTACTGTGTCTCTCCAGAAAGTCCGTGGGTACCGTTGGTTTGACTTTGTGTCGAAATAGTGGTTGCTCATGGAGTCCCAAATGAGGCACATTACCTGCATTGTGAGGGAGCTTCAGTTACGGCACTAGGGCCATGTGGCGCATTTCCCAGATGGTGATGCAGCTCGTAAGATCCTCATTGTTGGGGACTCGAGTGGCTGGACCAGGCCAAGGTATCACCTGGGTGTGGGAGATAGAGGGTCATTTCCGGAGGATGGGACTGGACCGCGTGTCTGCCTGGGGGGTTGCCAACCGGGATCTCGAGTTGTTTTGTCAGGTAGTGGGTTCAGCAACGCACTGTACCAGTGCATGCTCCCCAACTTGACTTGACTTGAACTTGACAAGTTTTCAGTGGAGTCAACAATTTTTATTTTTATTTAGTTTTATGTTTAAAATTTTAGTTATTATTTTATTTCTGCTGCAAGACCACACATGCTGTCCTACACATATTTCAATGCAAGTTATGTTTCAGTCAACAAAATACACTCACAGGTCATAATGCCATTAAACACAGCTTGACTATCAATGATCAACCAGATGAAGTGCCCTAATGAGTGTAGTCAGCAAGATCAAATGTTTCAACCTCAGAAGCCAGTCTGTACAAGCATGTTGCCATTATGTTTTAAACAAGCACGCATTTCAAGACATTTGTTAATGTTGCAACAATGTCCATTGCACATAAAGCCACATAGTGAAAATATTTGCTTGATGAACGCCTGTAATGCAGGTGCAAAGACAAGGTCCTTGGCCACTGGCACCTGCAGTCTGTATGTTGACGATTTCTGGTGCCAGTACTGAAGCACTGATGTGTGGTGAGGTTCATGGCTGGTGACTCCTTCATAGTCAGAGTCAGAGTTACAACTATATGAACCCAAAAGGGTAGCTTATTCAGTATTCAATTGGCAGCATGCTCATTAACTACTGGTTATGTTTCATATCTCATCAGCATTCTTTACATACAGATACGTAAGGCACATATTTGGCTAAGAAACATTACATTTATAGCAGTGATAGCAGAGAGAGCGCATTTGCTCTGCACCCATGTGTTCTAAATTTGCCGTGGCAATTTCACAATTCATACTCATTCAATACAAGTGAAAGTATAGAGTGGTGTACAAAAATAATGGATTTAAATTTTGACATTAATTGAAATATTTAGTTGTTTTTAAAAGCTTTTAATTCTGATGCTTTAATCAATTTTAATACAGACTGTATAACAAAAGGATAACAAGAAAAACAAAAGAATATTTTATTTAAGGTCAAAATTTAGTTTTTAAATATTGGATTTTTTTTTCTTGGTCAGATCACATTTTTTATAAAATTGAAAACCGTTTATGGCTTTACCTTTATTTGTAAATGAAGTCCATGAGCCTATCCTTCTCCACAAAAATCTCCATCACTTTCTTGTAAAAGTCCTCCTTATTTTCCTTTGGTTTTAAAAATCTTAATCTTCCATTTTGGCAGTCAGTTGTAACAAGAAATAAAAATAAACGGACCACTGGAGTGCACTTGACTTTGATATTGCTAACTTTTTAGTAAAAGAAGCTGTTTTTCTTTACAAATGGTAAAATAAGTTGTTAAACGCCCATAGTGGCATATTTTATTAGGGCCACAGGGATCACATTAGGGAGCCAATTTTTGCTTCATAGTAGTTGGCTGGGAGAGTACTGGCTTCACACTGAAAGAGACAACTTGATGTTAACTTCTCTGGATAGTGACCTCATGGTTGCCACCTTTCAGCCAGAAGATCTTGCAAACTATTTCCTGCCTGTTAGAAAATTCTTTGTTAGTTGTGGTAATTATACTTCAAATACACATGATATTCTTTATGGTGTTCCACAAGACTCTATCCTGGGTCCACTGCTCTTTTCAATTTACATGCTACCACAACTATGCCGATGACATACATATGTATTTATCAATAGCACCTGGCGACCCAGACACTCTTGATTTACTGACGCAATGTCTCACTTGTGTTTCCGAATGGATGAGTAGTAATTTTCTCAAACTAAATAAAGAGAAAACAGAAATTTTAGTGATTGGCAATCTATACTAATAAAAGGCAAAGCCCTCACTGACTGACAGACTGACTGACTGACTCACTCACTGACTCATCGCTAATTCTCCAACTTCCCGTGTAGGTAGAAGGCTGAAATTTGGCAGGCTTATTTCTTACAGCATACTTACAAAAGTTAAGCAGGTTTCATTTCGAAATTCTACACGTAACGGTCATAAAGGTCAATAACGTCCGCCAGGTTGAACTTTATTATTTATGGCCCCATCTTCACGAAATTTGGTAGGTGGCTTCCCTGCGCTAACCAAAATCGATGTACGTACTTATTTCAGTGGTATGATGCCACTGTCGGCCGCCATATTGAAGTTTCCAATGTCACTAATTCTCCAACTTCCCGTGTAGGTAGAAGGCTGAAATTTGGCAGGCTCATTCCTTACAGCTTACTTACAAAAGTTAAGCAGGTTTCATTTTGAAATTCTACGCATAACGGTCATAACGGTCAACAACGTCTGCCATGTTGAACTTTCTTATGCGTGGCCCCATCTTCACGAAATTTGGTAGGCGGCTTCCCTACGCTAACCGAAACCAATGTACGTACTTATTTTCGGTGGTATTACACCACTGTCAGCCGCCATATTAAACTTTCCAACGTCACTAATTCTCTAACTTCCCGTGTAGGTAGAAGGCTGAAATTTGGTAGACTCACTCCTTACAGCTTGCTTACAAAAGTTAAGCAGGTTTCATTTCAAAATTCTACGCGTAACGGTCATAACGGTTGACAACGTTCGCCTCCCACGTTGTTGGCTGCCTGCCTATATAAGCCCGTCCGTCGCTCCAGTCTCTACATTCCCTTTCTTGCCTTGCTCACGTCTCCCTGCTGATAACTACAGCCTTTTTATTTAATCCACGGCGTCTCCGCTGTTTTATTGCTTATTTATTACAATTATAGCTATTATGTAGGTATTTTAGATTAGACTTACTTTACATTGTTCAGGTACCCATTTCCTTTATCATTCCAACCGTACCTTCATTAACATGTCTATCGATGTGATCACCATCGATCAAAGAACTGTCACTTACCGAGTGGTTTCCATGCCCGGAGATGGCACCTACCTTTTCCATTCTCTTTGTTACATATTGCACGGCCATATCAGGCTTACTCTTGATATCTGGAGGAACATTGTGTCTTATGTATTGAATGACTGGGACAGGTTCAAGGTGTGGACTGATGACGGTACAGGAGATAATTATTCTACACAGGAGCACTAGAAGAGTGAAATGCTTAAGCCCTTCACCTATGCATCTGCAAGTGAGTTGATGGCTGCCGGTGAATTGTTCGGTTGTTGCTTTCAAGTGTACCGAAATGGCCAAATATTTTACACCTTTTGACAACTGCCAATGTCTCTTAAACATCTTAGATTGACAGGTGACGATTTCAGTAGTGGACACTTTAATGTTTATGAATGTTTAAACTCTCAAAAGCTGGATGTAAAGTTATCGATGAAACCGGTTGTATACTTACAACGCTTGACAGATGCTGAATGTCTCTTCAATACAAGTCCTACAAATACTGTCGTAATTGAAACAAACCATGAATCTCAAACCGATTATGACAGCAGCAATCCAAGCTGTGGGATTTGAAACAAGATTACTGTTCACATGGCCAACTGTACGTTGCATGCTCAAGAGTAAGCTCAGCGCACAGCTTGGTCATATTACAACCGGAGAGCCGAACTCACAATGTGGTATACAAAGAGATCCTTAACAAATAATTATAGGTATATTTTCCCTCAGTTTAAAAAGGTTTAATTTTCTTCTTAATAAAAATTTTAAGGCAGTAGCACGAAGCACGGTTATTTTGCTAGTATATATATATATATATATATATATATATATATATATATATATATATATATATATATATATATGACGGCAACACTCATGACAATGACAATGTCAATCATGTTATGTTATTATTAAAATGTTTCCTTTTCTTTTTCATTACTTCTTTAACACACTACTTCTCCGCTGCAAAGCGCGGGTATTTTGCTAGTAATAGATATAATGAGGTTATTAGAAATAAACTTGATGCATTAGGATTAAAAGTCAAGACAGAGGTAAAGAATTTAGGGGTAACTATTGACTCTGACCTGAATTTTAAATCACATATTATTCAGATTACTAGGACAGCATTTTTTCACTTAAGAAATATAGCAAAAGTTAGACTTATAAAATTGCAAGATGCTGAAAAATTAGTTCACGGTTTTGTTTTCAGTCGGCTAGAATACTGTAATGCACTCCTCTCAGGACTACCCAAAAAAGACATAAATTGATTGCAACTAGTGCAGAATGCAGCTGCTAGAATCTTAACTCGGAAATGAAAATCCGAGCACATCACCCTAGTTTTGATGTTACTACACTGGTTACCTGTGTCATTTAGAATTGACTTTAAAATACTACTTATGGTTTTCAAAGCCTCAAATAATCTCGCTCCATCATATGTCATCATAATGTCTTACACTCCAAATCGTAACTATAGATCTTCAAATGCGTGTCTACTTAGAATTTCAAGAGCTAGAAGTGGTGAGGTGGCCTTCTGCTGTTACGCACCTAAAATCTGGAATAGCTTGCCAATAGGAATCCGTCAGGCTAATACAGTTGGGCACTTTAAAACACTGCTGAAAACACATTACTTTAACATGGCTTTCTCATGCCTTTATCTTAGTTAAGTCCTGCTGCTCTGTATATATAATTAATTATCATTATTATTCATGGTAGCTCCAAAATCCGTACTAACCCATACTTTCTCTTCTGTTCTTTTTCTGATTTTCTGTGGTGGCCATCACCACCTAATCAAAGCACCGTGATGTCCTTACATTGATGGATTAAAGGCCAGAAGTCCACATGACCATCATCATCAAATTCTTCCATGAGAACCTAGAATACACTGAGGACTGATTGAGGTCATTTATGTTAGGTAGAATGCCTAGAGGGGGCTGGGCGGTCTCGTGGCCTGGAACCCCTGCAGATCTTATTTTTTTCTTCAGCTGCCTGGAGTTATTTTTTTTTTTTTCTGTCCTCCCTGGCCATTGGACCTTACTTTTATTCTATGTTAATTAGTGTTCCCTAATTTGAATTATTTATTTTGCCTTTTTCTCTTTCTTCATCATGTAAAGCACTTTGAGCTATGTTTGTATGAAAATGTGCTATATAAATAAATGTTGTTGTTGAGCTTTTCAGTCTCTTTGTTAGCAAAAAGTAGTGCGTCCTGACATTTACTGAGTCAGTTGACCTTTTGCATTCTGGGGGCACGATTACATGTGTACTCTATATATCTCATAATAGCACTATTACCTGTACATGTTCATACACGTCCACTTTTGGAACACAATGACAAGATGTGCTACCATTTAGCACCTCTCATCTTTAGATGTTGACATCTTCATGTGGCAATAAATTTACACTGATGATAGGTGCTTTCAATGATAGTGAAGGGCTTTTTCAGCAATTGAATGTCACCCTGTTTCAGATTACACACATATACAGTACGATATACATGTACTATATATACATTTTTTAAGTTTTTAAATTTCTACACAAAACTGTAACGTTGTAATGTTTAGTCCTAGTGATTCGGTACCCTGCTGTCGTTGATGTTGCTATCAGTGTGTCCGTTGCTAGCCAAGTCATGAATATGGCTGCACTTCTATCAGTGAGCACCAAAAACAATATATAAACGTTGTGTGATTTTAGTGTTCAGAAAATGTGAAAGGAGTGTGAATTCACATCTGTGTATGCCTAGACTGGACACAAACTGATAGAGATATTTAAAAATAATTGAGCAAGTGTAAGAGATGCCGCGAACTCAGAACAGTTGTAATGGTCAGCCAATATGTTAGAGTCATCTTTCTCACTGACAAAAGAGCACAATAGAGGAAATTTCATTACAAGCAGGCATCAGTCAGGGGTCAGCCTTTTCATTACTGTTTGACATTCTTGAGTTGCACAGAGAAGCATTGCATACTTGGATTTGCCAGACAATAAAACTCTGCTTTTGAAAGCATTTTAAAATAGCTTTAGCTGTACTACAAAACAGGGAGACTATTCTGAGAAGCATTTGAAATGTCTCTAGACTTGTAAACTTTTTGTAATAATTATAATAATAATGATGTTTATCTGAAAGTGTTTTTCAGGATACCCAGTCACATTGTACATCAAAAGATGCAAAAATGTAATGCAATCAAAAAAATAAATGGTTCCAATTTAATATATGTAGTTTAACAGAACTAACAAAAAGCAATGTTGAAAGGATAAGTTTTAAGTTTAGATTTAAAAACAGAAAGTGTAGTATAGGTACAAAGTTCCAAAGGCAGCCATTGGCCTGCTACATTAAAAGCTCTGTCACTCATATTTGCATGATGGAATGGTTAACAGCTGTCAGGGATGCCAGGGGCGATGACCAGGCCGGAATGCCATGAAGGACTGGAAGAGGGCGTGCGCCCACCTGGGATCACATGGGGGCTGTCACCCTGGTTGCTTTGGGGGGCCACTGGTAGAGGGCTTGGAAGCCCAACCCTGTAGGGGCCCGTGGTCACCACCAGGGGGCGCCCCGATGCCTTTGGAACCCTGGATCTCAGCACTTCTGCCACACCAGGAAGTGCTGGGGGTCAAAAGAAGCAGGGACACCCGGAATGCTTCCGGGAGTATAGCCGGCACTTCCGCCACACTGGGGTATGTCGGCGGGTGATTGTTGGGGAGCACATGGGGCACATCCGGGTGTGGATAAAAGGGGCCGCCTCCCTTCATTCGAGGCTGGAGTCGGGTGGAGGCAGGACAAGGCAGGAGAAGAGAGAGTAGAGGCGGCCCAAAGAAAGGCATTATGTGGCCAGGACTTTGGGGGGTTTGCATGCACTGATTCTTGTAAATATTGTAAATAAACGTGTGGTGGTGGAAAACATCATGTCTGCCTCTCTGTGCCCGGGTTCCGTTCACATAGCAACAAAGTGAGCGTGATGGACTATATGGACTCAGTAAAGATAACAGATAAGATGGGGCTAGACCATGAAGGGCTTTAAAAAGTAAGAGGACAAGGTTATATTGAATAAAAAAGGATAGAGTGCAATCTTCAAAGTGTATTGCTCCCGAGGATTTAAAGGTGTGATTACCTTTGCAGCTGAATTTTGCACATATTGCAATAGTCAAGTCGCAAGATGACAAAACCGACTCAGTTGCAATATCACAAAGAGAAGGGTGAAGACTTGAGATTTGCTTAAGATGAAAAAAGGCCACCTTAGAGATATTATTAATATAAGCTTGAAAAGAAAGTGTCAGGAAAGAAAGACAGAAGGACTCTTAACATAGAAACGTAATAAAACCAGGGAATGTTAACAAAAAAGTGTCCATTTTTCCTATAATACCTGAGGATGAAAGAAGTATGGCCTCTGTTTTTGAAAATAAGCGATAAATGTAACTACAGAATGCATTAATTGTTTTCACAGCATGGTGAATGCACACAGACCACCAGAATAGTTTCAGTGAACTTTGGCATAAATTCTACAAGTTTTATGAGTGTATTACAGAGATGTAACACAATTCTTCAATGAGCAATTCCATCATTTGGTGTTTTAATAGTAGTCATCAAAAATGTTGTCCTTATTCAAAGTTCCAGAATCAGAGATGTGGAAACTAAAATGAGTATAGAATGTGATTTACATTGTTAATATACTCTTCAAATGCATGGACTACTTGCGCTCTGTAGTTGGGACATTATTGTGGAATCCTCCATTATGATACGCAACTTTAGAATGAACTAGATCACAATGAATTTCTTTTATTGGCAACTATCTTGCGCTCAGATGGAATTATTAGATTTAGACAGTTCTAGGGAAAAAGGCATCCTATATTATAATCATTATTGTATTTTTTGCTCATTATTTCATTTTTTTGCACTTCCTCAACCACAAACCTGAATTATGGTTGTAATGTGTAGCTCCTCAAAGCTCTGGATGAATAGTTCCTATTAAATCTTTTAGACTAATTTTAGATCAATATTCTCTCTCAAATGATCCATAGTTGCTTCATTATCCTGAGTGTTATATTAAACACAAAGAAGGCTTAACAAGATAAATATATTATAATGTATGATTGAAAAGTTTATTTGGCCAAATATCATGTCAAATAATTTTCCCTAATTACCACATTTCAGAAGTACAGGGCAAATAGATCAAATGTATACAACATCAATAATGTATAGCTAAGTATTTTGACTTTAGCAGTAACTATATATCTAGCCTACATTCTGTCAGTATATGTGAAATTGAAATTTATAAGCAGTTATAAAGATATTTTTCCTCTGAATGTTATTTCTAAAGAACAGAAGACACACACACACAGAGGCATACTGGCTGCTCGGAAAGTCCTCTGGTTTTATGTTTCAGCAAAGCAGTTTTGGAAATTCTCCCTTAAGTGCCTTGAAGCCTTAGGCCACTGATGACACTGAAGTAGTTTGCTTAAAGGAACTTTTGTACTGAGCTGACTTTTCCAGCTTGTTTTAATTTTTTGGCAGAGTCTGACAGATCAACACTAAAAAGAACTGAGTTTTTCCTGAAGCATGGGAAAGAAAAAAAAAAGAAAAGAAAGGGCAACTAATAGTTTGCTCAAATTAAAAACTGATGATTTAATTTATTTCAAAAACCCTCAAATTTCTAAAATCTGAATTTGCTTTGTGATTAAGTATATTTAATGATATTTTTACTGTGGAATAGGGAGTATTATTGTGGAAAGACACCATACTGTATTGATTTTTTGTCCATGTTTGAACTGTTATTCTTTTCCTTTCTATTACTTTTTCCAGCTATCATTATGAATTTATAGTTCATGTTTTGTAAAAGGGGTAGTAGCTTCTGTCTGCACATAGTTTAATGCCAAAGAGGCTAAAGGTATAAAAATTGGATAGTTTAACAATAAATGGGTGGGATGTGGGGAATGCAACATCTGAACTAAACTTTAGGCCATCAATCACTCTGCCGTCTCACTGGGCAATAACTATAAAAAATAAAAGCATTGCCTTCTTCACCTAATTCCAATGTTTAGTGCTGTCTCTGTTTCTTATGCTTTTCCTGTCTTTTATGTCTGTTAAGAAAAATTTCCAAAATGTTCTTTCCAGGAGTTTGAAGTAACTTTGTATACACTTTGTAAACACATCCTGTTAACACGGGGAACCAATCAATTTTAAATATTTATCATTTGCAAAATGTTATTGATAACTGGAATTAGGAAATAACTTAGATTGTCGTTTCCTATGCTGGAAAATTAAAATCGAATTGTTAGGCAGCTGGGGAGAATGATAAGGTTTTAGTTAGTGCTGATGCCTTACACATTCATACTTCTGGGTGCAATTCCTTGCAGAACCATTGACTATGCTGAATTTGTACATTCTGCCTCTTGTCTCTATAGTGTTTCTTCAAGACATCTAGTATTCCAAATCATACGTTTAGGTTGATTTGTGAGGAGAAATGGGCCTAGTGTGTGTGTGTGCAAGTGTAACCTGAGATGATCACTATTACTGCTTCCATACACAGCTGCCAAGATTGGCCTGAACATATAATGAAAAAGTTGCTTTGGAATATACATGGATGATTGATGGGTAGTTCACTTATATGTGACATGCAACCTAAAGTAACTAACAGCTAATCTGAGTTTAGCTTTAGGTATGACATTATGAAAATGACTAAAAAAAAAGAAAAAAGTCACTCAATAATATTTAATCAGTAATATTTAATAATACGTACCCAGAAAGTAGTCTTCAACATGCTCGTATTGATATACAGAATAAGGGTTAATCTAATAGTAGCTGCTGAAAAAGCTAAATGGTCTAAGAAGCTTAGAGATTGCTGTTGCCTCTTTCAACCCAACAGACAGACACACTGAGCACAGGGTAAAATCACCAAGAAGGTTTTTAATTATTCTTCCTGATTTTATAGTGCCCAAAATCACCTTCCTCCACCATAAACAGGCAAGTAACAAGTATAATAACAATAATTATAATAAACAACACAAATCTCTCCTCCCAGTAAGCTCCGTTCAAATTGGTTTGAATCCTACATGTCAGGTAGAAAATTCTTCTTTAGTTGTGGTAATTATAACTCAAAGACACATGATATTTTATATGTTGTTCCACAAGGCTCTATCCTGGGTCCACTGCTCTTTTCAATTTACATGCTTCCGTTAGGCCAGATTATCTCAGGGCACAACGTGAGCTACCACAGCTATGCCATTGACACGCAGCTGTATTTGTCAATAGCACCTTAGGATGAAAAGTCAAGACGGAGGTAAAGAATTTAGGGATAACTGTTGACTGTGACCTGAATTTTAAATTGAATATTAATCGGATCACTAGGACAGTATTTTTTCACTTAAGAAATATAGCAAAAGTTAGACCTCTTATATCATTGAAAGATGCAGAGAAATTAGTTCACGCTTTTGTTTTCAGTCGACTAGATTACTGTAACACACTCCTCTCAGGACTACCCAAAAAAGACATAAATCATTTGCAACTAGTGCAGAATGCAGCTGCTAGAACCCTAACTAGGAAAAGAAAATTCGAGCGCATTTCTCCAGTTTTGATGTCACTACACTGGTTACCTGTGTCATTTAGAATTGACTTGAGGTTTTTCTTCAGCCCGGAAGTACTTTGGGGCTTCCGACCCCGTGACTTTGGAGTACTTCCGGGCTGTATGAGAAATACAAATCCCCAGATCTTCCTGTAGTGTCCCCTTGGCAGCATCCATGGTACTCAGCAGGGTTGTGATGTTGAACTACAGATTCCATGATGCCCTGCGGGAATCTGAGGCTCCGCTATGCTGCAAGGAACTCGCCATCTGGCGTCTTGGGTAAGGCAGTGTCCCAAAGTAGCTGCCATCCCCCATCCTTCTCTTCTTTGGGCATCCCAGCCAGTTTGAGTAGCCGGCCGTCCACCACAATGGTCAAAACGAACCATTGCACAAAAGCAATTTCCGACTCGTATTGCATACAAGAAGACTGAGCAGCAAACTACAGATGATTTTTCAATCATTTTAAATGGCCATTACAAATTCTTCACATTGCTAATTCTTCTTAGCATTCATAGTAGCATTTGTCCTGCCTTGGAGTAGATTTGAAATTTTACTCTGTATATGTGTATATTTTTTATATATTGAAAAACATTTCCCTTTGTACATTATATGTTTAAGTTGCATCTGTTCTAGCTACGCTGTATTTGTAATTATTGCATAACATGGTGTACACTTAAAGGGAAGAGTAATTTTTTTTATTAATTTCACAGAAAGAACTTAAAATCTCAAGAAACAAGTTCACGATCAGAGTTCTTCCACCAGCTCAATACCTGACATGTTCTTTTCTGGCGATTTACATGAAAAGCATCTTTGCTACGCATGTAAGTTAGGTCGACATTTAAGTAATCAATATAGACCTCACTGTTAATGCTTGCAGTGTACCATCTATTAGAATGTATTGCATAACACATATATTAATAAAATCCATTGCAATTATTATTCCAACAGATGTTGCCCCACAAAAACTTGTAGTAATAAAAAAGCATTGCTACAAATGTTTGTGTAGTGTCATTTGTTGAAGAGAGACGTAGAAATAGGATGGTGTGAAAGAAAAATTAACTGCCTGCAAGCTACTAAGGGTTAAAAGCTGCTTTTTGCTATAACAGCGTGTTATTCATACAGGTGTTTGTCATAAGACAAGGTGCAGTAAGCTAACCAAGGACAATTTCCTTTTATGGAACTCATCCATTAGACACAGGAAAGATGACTTTTCCTTCTTTAGGGCCCCTTTTGCACTGTCCACAAAATCGAAACAGTTAGCCGATGCACGCAATGTAAGATGAAATGCTTAGATAAATATATTGTGCTTATTGATAAGTAAGGGGAAGGAGGAGGGAGAAAATTATTAAAAGTCGAGTGACACAGAGGAACTTTGCTCTTCTGCCTTGCAACATGGAATCCACATACTCATCTGTGACTGAATAAAGACTGATTGATTGAACTATTCCTGTCTTTCTCGGAGATCTCCTTCCACAATGGACACACAGACACTTATTTTTTTATTAAAATGGATGGCTGCATCGTTTAATGCTGCAATTTTTTCAAAGCACCCAAATGGAAAAGTATGATTTGCTATTAAAAGATAGACTATTCCACTTTAAAAATTTTTTTAATTTTTCGGAGTGGGTGATTATACAATAAAATGAGCCTGCCTAAAATCTCACTGCAGGGCAACCAAAGAAATAGCTCACATAAAATGATGGAAAAAGGTGTGGACTGATAAAAAAAAAAGGGCAAAGATGGATCCCATGAGCAAAACGAAGGTTTCTGTAACTTTGCTGAATTTATAAAGAAAATATATGTTATGATTATCTGATATATCTTCATTGCTGGTCATATTAAAAACCAACCTCTCAAAACCATTTCCCACATTGTCTTGCAACTTCTTTTAACTCATTCATTATTTGAACCTGCATTGCCAGTGCATGTCATTACAATTAATTTATTTAAGCTCATATGAAAGGGACAACACAAAAAGCGATATTAACATGGCTCTGTACTGTGTAACCTTCAAAGAACTTTTACTGCAAGAAAAGATTGTATTTAGATCACAAGATTCATCTTGATTTCAATAAAAGTGTAAATTTCAGTTTAGGAATATTTCCTTTTGATATTCATTAGTTGCTAATTAAGTATGTGTTTTTATGACTTTTTAAAACTATGGTGTCTTTTAGGAAAGTGAAATAGAAAATAAGGAGAGAGACAGAACTGATAATCAAAGCCAGAAACACAAAACCAATGTCAAAGTCAAGAAAAACATTGCAAAACGTGATTTATTTGCTCTTAACTAACTCTAAATATACTTTTTGTTTTACTAATGAACTAGAAAGCTTGGATGCTAGACGCTGTATGCTGCCACTTAAATACTGTAGGTGGGAGGTGATAACATAATACATCACGTGAAGTCTATGTCACTTGGGATTCAGAGTTTGGAGAAATATTTTGAACAAACTAATTAAATAATTAAATATGCAAATAAATAAAAGTACTATGAAATGTGACAATAAATACATAAAAACATGAAATGTGAGTGTGAATGATTAAATGTGTCACAAAATATATTTGCTGTTGTTTTTCTTTAGGTTTTTATTTCATTATTTTTTCATTTATCATTTTGGTGACACTGCATTACATGTAAAATAAACCATGAAATGAAAACTGTTGCTTTCACTCATCAAAGTTGACAGGATGGACCATTTTTTGAACCGTCTGCAGATTGGATTTAGGAATCCTGTAGCTCATGGGAATACCAGAGTTGTGACTGTGCATGTCAAGTACAAGTGCCAGTCGAATTCCTGAGCAAAGTGGCTGCTTTCATTCAATACACTTCTTCACTCGGATATTGCATCTGAGGTAACTGCAGTAAATGTAACCCTTGAAGTTTGAAGATTTAAGTTCGCTCTACTGAAAAGTCATCAATCAAAACACAGTACTCCCTTGAACCCGCCCTCTCTAGTTTAATGAGTGACAGTGATCAAGTGTAATTTATACAACGAAAAAATAACACTACATACAATCGAGCCAAACTTAGCAACATCAGAATGTATCCCTCGCCCGAGAGAGAGAGGAGTGCCAACAGCAAGATCAAATGTTTAAAAACAACAAAAAAGGGGGAATGTCCTTTTTCCTAATATAAATGATTATTCTAAAACTGTTTAGTTAGATCTTGCCATATTTTAAAAACGTTTGGAACATATCCAATTTCAAACAGAATAGAACATCAGTTACCCCCTGACATATAAGAGGTCGATTTGGGTTCTTCCAGTAGAGCAAGATAAGTCTATGTGCTAGTAGTGGTATATGCAATTCCAACAGAATTACTGTTGTAATTATACAACAGAAATGTGATCGATTAAGGATTTTATTTATTTTCTGCAATATTCCTCCATAACAATGAGCATAGTGACTACGAACCACATGGCCACGGCCAGAGACACAAGCACAAAAAGTCAGTGCCCATACCTAGCAACCACACAAAATGGCTCCATGGTGATGTCACTTTCAATGCAAACCCAGAATCATATTCATGTAATTTCTCAATAAATATTATTTCTGCTAGGTTTTTGTGTCATTCCTCTAGTTAACTCCAACATTTTATAAATTGACTACTATGCTCCTTAGACATTATGAGTACTGTACTTCTCATTTTTTTCAGTGACCTGAGTAAGTTCATTGCTGTTTCTGTGGAAGTGAACTTGTTTAATTACCTATTAAAACAAATTAATGAGGCTGATTTGCTAGCATGTGCTCTTCCATTTCCTGACTTTACTTTTCCAATTACTGGGTCAAAAGGAACACCATGTACAAGACAGATATTATCCCTGTGCCGGAGCTGGGCACACCATGACTTATTCATGCCGGCCTAATTTAGTGCTGCCTTTTAGCTTAGCTTTTACAGCTTTGAGATGTAAGCAGTTCAACATCTAATTTACAATTTCGCAGCAGTAGCTTTTTTGTAATATTCACAGTGCTATTGCTCTTTTAATATATGGTAAGCAGCAATAAAAGTAACTGTTTAAAACTTCCCAAATGCACCATGTTAGCGCACATTTAGAATGTTAAGTAATTAATATACAATATGTATACAGTATAGTGACAAAGATAGAGGGCGTAGCAGCCACTCAATCTGACACAGACAGATGCAGGAGGCACACTGATAAAAACACAAATGTTTTTATTTTCTTTTTCTTCACCTGTGGTCAACATCTTCCCCGTTTCCCACAGGCACAACACAGTCCCAAATAAGCACAACCATTACACATAATAATTTCTCTCTCTTCTTTTTTCTCCTCCACTCCTCCATGCTTTTTCTACCTCCTCCCGACTCTGACTCACTGAGTAGTCTCTGTTGGCCCCTTATATAAGTCACCCAGAAGTGCTTCAGGTGCTCGTTACCCCACTCCTGGCTGCAGTGCACCCTGGATCCTAACAGGGCTGTTTCCAACATCATCTCCCATGAAGCCCTGCGGAACCCAGGGGGGCTGCCATCTAGCGTTCCGGGGGAAGTGATGCTGTGTCCACACTCCCAGTCCTTCCATGGCAGAGGCGACCCAGTCCATAAAGTAAGTGTGCAATTTAAAATAGTTGTAACTTTGTAAGTATATGTGATAGAAAGAATTCGTAAAGAGGATTAGAAAGCTTGATGGATCTAGTTTTTTTTGTCTTTAGTTTTATTTTTACCGTATTTGGGAACTGAAAATCCACATAAGTCTGTTGAACATGAAAGAGATTCTCCCAAAGTTAATATGTGGTGTGTTCTGTGAAAAAATCGAGTCATAGGGCCATTCTTTTTTGAAAGGCGTGTTGTTAGTGGTGATAGCTATTTGGAAATGCTGCAAAATGACTTTATTCCTTAACTTGAACAATTACGACTGACAGAGAATACAGTGTTTCAACAAGATGGTGCTCCTTGTCACTTTGCTTTGCATGTTAGACAGTTTCTACTTGAGAAATTCCCTAACAGATGGATTAGAAAAGGGGGACCATTTTCTTGCCCTCCACGCTCACCAGATTTGACTCTATTGGATTTCTTTTTATGGGGACATGTGAAAACTAATCTTTATTAAACCAAACCTCGATCTTTAGAAGACTTGCAAGCTTGAAAATGTTTTCCAAGAACTACAGAATCGTATTACCCTTTGTATTAGTAATGATGGTTGAAAATTAACAAGAACAATAAATGTAAGTGTTTCCTTTTTGTAATCCTTTTTAATGATTCTATCACATATACTTACAAAGTTACAACTATTTTAAATCGCACATGGACTTTATGGACACCCTGTATATACTGTACATTGCTTCACATTCCAGTTATGGTGCATCCTTTAGTTTTAATATAATCCGGGACACAAAACCAAATATAATTACATTAAAAAAGCAGCCCCATATCAAGAAATCTTCAATTGCCTTTGAAGATTTTTAGTACAAAATATTTGATTGCTCTGACCCACAGCAGAAGCAGTACCATTAAACCACAGTCATGCAAGTCTGTCTAGCTTGGTCCCTTGAACACCTTAGACATGTAATGACAAGCATGCATTTGTCAGGCTAGAGAAGCACTCTAATGATTTTTTCTCTGGCTTTTATGAGATATGGTTCACAGTGCATAATGCTTAGATTGTTTACATAACATGTGCCAACATCTCTCTCAGTGTTATAGCCTCAAGTAGGTTTAAAAGATAAATGGTAGACTTCAGTGAACTTAAGATCAGAACAAAAAAGATGGATCAAAATCAAAGTAAATGTGTGCTTTTCATAAAATAATAGACCATTAGGAACATTATTCATGTTATTACTATACATGTTATTCATGTTGTGTTTATGCTCTTTTCCAAAAGTAACAAAGCAACATTAACATAAACATATTAAATTATTCATCAGTTCTGTTTGTCCCAAATATATTTGTAATTGTAAAATAGAATGCAAAACAAAACTCATCTCTTTTGTTCATCCTGCAAACTCCTTTAAATAAATGTACAGCTTCAAACTCTAACCTGCAAGCTAAAAGCCACCAGTCCTCTAACAACACATGCTCGTTGTAAACTTAGACACATTTAATAGACATTGTACCTGTGACAGACACCTTAATAATATTCCAGTAATTAAGAAAACTGCACCAAATGACAATGTGAAAAATCATAAAAACAAATCCAGGCCAGTCACTGACATGTACTTTCAAAATTTACATGTGCTGTTTTGTTGCTTGGAAGCTCACAGTGAGTCAAAGAGGTGCGAATTGTAGTTCTGAGAATTTTGAAACTTTCAGAATAAAAATAATTAATTAATTATTGACTATCATTTTTGTATTATTTTTTAATGTAAAAAGAAAGTGTTATTGTGTGAAAATGTCACCCTGACCAAAGTGCTACCTGAGGCGATCGCTTCGTCACCTCACATCACACACCAGCCCCATCTAAAAGAGTCCACCTGACTAACCCAATGTTCAATTGGCACAATGCAAACAAATCAGTAGCCAACACACTCAGCTATGGCGTGGTGCAAGTGTTTTTGTAGAATTTTGGCATCTCCAATTTTATCACTTATGTTTGTAGAGCATGCATACTTTTTTTGAAAATCTTCCTGCTTCTGCAATTATCTATACTAATAAAAGGCAAAGCCCTCACTCACTCACTCACTCACTCACTCACTCACTCACTCACTCACTCATCACTAATTCTCCAACTTCCCGTGTAGGTAGAAGGCTGAAATTTGGCAGGCTCGTTCCTTACAGCTTACTTACAAAAGTTAAGCAGGTTTCATTTCGAACTTCTATGAGAAACAGTCATAACTGGAACCTACTTTCGACCATATATATGGCCATGGCCGGCGGCTCAGTCGCCATGTGAGGCGGAGTTACGTGGGCGGCGTGATTATGTGGGACGCAAGTACGTAGAGAACAAGGAAAAGCTCCAAAGAGCGCTGAAACGAGACTTTGGATCACTTTGTAACAGAGTTAAAGTTGCTGTAGCGAGAAACTTTTAAGTGCTGGGCCTTAGCTAACATTAAATAAAGCCGTGGACATCGCGAGATCGCACGAGCACAGCTGAGAAGTTTCGATGCATGTACTCCGAGCAGCACACGTCAACTGACTTTGCAGGACTGGAAAAGATTAAATTAAGTTAATACACACGCTACCGCTAAATATTCGCAGGCAAATCAACAACTTAATACCGGGAATGCCTGTTGAACATCTTACATTCACGAGTACCAATTTGGGTGATGAACACTTCAATGAATGAAACCTGTTATCTTTACAACGGTTGACAAACACAGAATATAACTTGAACACAACACATCCTCCAAATACGAACCTGATTGAAAGAAATAATGATAATCAAATCCTTGATGACAGCAACACTCATAACGGTCACAAAACTATTACATTGACAATCATGTTACATTATTTTTAAAATGTTTCCTTTTCTTAGCACAAGCACAGCTGAGAAGCTTCAATGCATGTACTCCATAACGCATAAAAGAAAATAACGCATTTAATCACACTTTGCATTCCAAGCAAAGGGGAACTTTTGTGAATGCATGATTTCCTGGTACACCGATTACATTGATGCACACATCAGAGCTACAAAAATGTAAAAGTCAGAAGAAAACGCGTTGCCAGGACTGATCGGAGGAAAATTTCATTTCAAAAGACTACCCAGCAGAAGCCTTGATAAAGGTGTGGTTTAGTGCAAAATGTGCAAAAAGGAGTTTGTTAAAAGACATAAAAAGACATAAAAAAGACATAAATCACTTGCAACGAGTGCAGAATGCAGCTGCTAGAATCCTAGCTAGGAAAAGAAAATCTGAACACATTTCTCCAGTTTTGATGTCACTACACTGGTTGCCTGTGTCATTCAGGATTGACTTTAAAATACTGCTTATGGTTTATAAACCTTTAAATAATCTCACTCCATCTTATATATCGGAATGCCTGACACGTTATATTCCAAATCGTAACCTTAGATCTTCAAATGAGTGTCTCCTTATAATTCCAAAAGCTAAACTTAAAAGAAGTGGTGAGGCGGCCTTCTGCTGTTATGCACCTAAAATCTGTAATAGCCTGCCAATAGGAATTCGCCAGGCAAATACAGTAGAGCACTTTAAAACACTGCTGAAAACACATTACTTTAACACGGCCTTTTTATAACTTCACTTTAACTTAATACTGATACTCTGTATGTTCAATTCTTCATAATAACTATTCACAGTGGCTCCAAAATCCGTACTGACCCCTACTCTCTCTTCTGTTTCTTTTTCCGGTTTCTTTGTGGTGGCGGCATGTGCCACCACCACCTACTCAAAGCATCATGATGCACCAACATTGATGGACTGAAAGCCAGAAGTCTACGTGACCATCATCATCAGGTCCTTCCATGAAAACCCTAAATACAAAGAGGACTGTTCGATTTATGTTAGGTAGATTGCCCAGAGGGGACTGGGCGGTCTCGTGGTCTGGAACCCCTACAGATATAATTTTTTTTCTCCAGCTTTGGAGTTTTTTTTTTGTTTTTTCTGTCCACCCTGGCCATTGTACCTTACTTATTCTATGTTAATTAATGTTGACTTATGTTTATTTTTTATTGTGTCTTCTATTTTTCTATTCATTTTATAAAGCACTTTGAGCTACATTTTTTTGTATGAAAATGTGCTATATAAATAAATGTTGATTGATTGATTGATTTGCATACCACCGAAGCAATTCAACCTTACGGTGCCATCTAAATGCAAAACATGTTACAGCGAGCACAGAAACTGTGTATGCTGTTAGCACTAGCAGTATGAGTTCGAGTACCAACAAAACGTGTCGGTAGCCCAAACCTGATGAAATGACTGGCTTCAGGACCAAAATTAGTAAGTCAACATCGGTGAAACTTACAAATTCTCTCGCAAAATGGATTGCTTTGGACTGTAGACCACTAACAGTGGTGGAAGATAGGGGGTTAGAAAATGTGCAACAGTTAGCGTTAGGTGATCCAGCTTTCCAACTGCCGTGCCGAAAGACTATTTCAAGTAAAATTCAACAGCTTTATGACACTGAAAAGCAAGCAAAATTAGATGCATTACAGAAAGCGGACTTTGTGGCTCTTACTGGGGATAATTGGACTTCCGTGACCGTTAGTAATTCTAATAACATCTAATTACAAAATGTTCAATGATCACACTGTTTTAGACTAATGTACAAAATAATTTTGGCTAAGGTTACTCAGAGTTTAAAGGTGAAGCTGGTCAAATTACCTTTTATGTTTCTGCCTTATTTTTTTAAGAAGAAAACCTGCACTTTATGTTGAAATTTTTGTTATTATTATTTAAAAAAAATACCATTCTGAACATGTACTTAAAGTACTTAGAATACCACTTTATTTTTAAGTCTGCCCAATTTTAGCCAGGGATGATATTTTTGTTTCTGTTTTGAATTGAAATGCAGTTTAAATGCATTTTTTTTTTCAGGAATTAAAAGAGCTTGAGTTTACAATATTCATGTCCATGTCTATTATTTGATTCTGTCGCCCAATAAAACCCTTTTAAATTAAAAAAAAACATTTGCGCTTTGGGGCAAATTTTCTTGTGCAATTACATACGATTAATCAAGATTAATTAATTACGAAGCCTCTAATTAATTAGATTAATTTTTTTAATTCAGTCCCACACCTAATATATATATATATATATATATATATATATATATATATATATATATATATATATATATATGTAGATATGTATATATATATATATGTGTATATATATATGTAGATATGTATATGCATATATATGTATATATATGTGTGTGTGTATATATATATGTATATATATATATACACACATACACACACACACATATATATACATATGTATGCATTTATATATATATGTATATATATGTGGATGTGTGTGTGTATATATACATATATGTATGTGTATATATTTATGTGTGTATATGTGTATATATGTTTGTGTGTGTGTGTGTGTTGTAACAGAATAAGATGCTTCTCGCACCCTTGCACCCTCAGACACCACGTCAGACACCAGGTAAAAGTCCAATAATGAAATTTATTATAACACTAATGTGCACAAAGCACGCTCCTCTCCACAATTCTCAATAAATAATACAATAATTAATAATAAAGCTGTTGCTGGCGCTCTGCTTTGCCTTCTTCTTCCCCATGACGGACTTGATAAAGATGAGGTTTCTGGTGATTTTTTCTGTGTGTGTCGTGACGCTGTCTTCCCAGGGTATTCTGTCCACAATAAATTTTTTAAATTCAGGTCCTCTGCCAAACTGACGGCCAGAGAATCCTGCCGAAGCTACACCAATTGTAACAGAATAAGATGCTTCTCGCACCCTTGCACCCTCAGACACCACGTCAGACACCAGGTAAAAGTCCAATAATGAAATTTATTATAACACTAATGTGCACAAAGCACGCTCCTCTCCACAATTCTCAATAAATAATACAATAATTAATAACAATCCTCCACTCCCAGACGCTTAGCCACCCTGCCTCCCAACTCAGCTCATTGTCTGGGAGCTCCCACAGTCCTTTTATATTCCCTGACCCAGAGGTGTTCCTGCCCAACAGACCACAAGTCCTTATTCCTTCCGGGTCAGGGTAAATAGTCCTTTTCTTCAACCCGGGAGCACGTTGTTTCTTCCTGTCACGTGACCGTGACGCACTCCCGGGTTATAGGGCACATAAGAGCCTACAAGCCCCCCTACAGCGACGCCTGGTGGTCCCCAAGGTATCCAGCAGGGCTGTGTACAAACACTACATAGTCCATGATGCCCTGCTGGAACTCGGGGCATGATCATGTTGTCGGGAGAGCTCGTCCTGGCGGCCTGGGGTTGAGGGCCGGAGTGAAATGCCAGCAATCTACCACAGTGTATATATATATATATATAGTATATATATATACTGTATATATATATATATATATGCCAGCAACACTCATGACAATGACAAAACAATTACATTGTCAATCATGTTACGTTATTATTAAAATGTTTCCTTTTCTTTTTCATTACTTCTTTAACACACTGCTTCTCCGCTGCGAAGCACGGATATTTTGCTAGTAAATAATAATTTGGATAAAATGCAGACCTAGTAAGGAAAATATTTGACTTAAGTTTGAAAATATAATTCAAGAAGATTCAAGTAGTACTAGGTTGTTGTACCGTGTTAGCCATTATGAATGTAGAGAAAAGCCAAGCAAAATGACACCTTTTATTGGCTAACTAAAAAGATTACAATATGCAAGCTTTCGTGGCAACTCAGGCCCCTTCTTCAGGCATCTTGTGCATATATAGCAACATAAAAGACCAGACACAAGACAAACAAACATATTACACAGTAGAGGCTGGCTGTTTCGTATTTCGAGTTCTAATTTATCTTGGCACAGATTAACAGTTTTACAACACCAAGGCTTTACGGAAGATGTCTGAAGCTGTGTGGAGTTGCATGTTTTTGCTTTGGGATCAAGTTGATGACTCTTATTGTATTGAAGTGCACTATTGGTTTTTGCTACATGGTCCTTTGTTTGTAGTGTGTCAAGATGATGCATTCTAACCTTGCTGTTAGGCTCTTTACTGTGCCTTCTGCAGCATCATAGGGTAAAGTGTTACACTTTCTGGAACAACAGTGTAAGGTGCTGAACTTCCATTTTCAGTATTCACTGACAGGGTCAGTCACTGACTCCCAGCTTGGCTTGGCAGGGTGGACCTTAGTACTAGTTCTGAGTATCCAGTTCCAAGGCGGTATAGAAAGTAGCTTCCAGGCCAAAGAAAGTTTCTGAGCTTAATGGTCCACAGAGAGAGGATTGTCAGTTTTCAGCTCATAAAGAACAGATCACTAGCCTTTAGCTTCGCCAAATGAGAATAGATTGTCATCGTTCAGCTTCTCCAAATGGAGCGGCTCATGACCCTTCAGTTTTTTTATGAATGCAGCTAGTTTTTAGGAAGGTGTAACCTCTGCTGATTGCATCAGTGTGCTTTCCAGTTGCAGATTTCCAGTTACTTATTTTGTCTTTCACATCCAGGTAGAGTTCATTTTACGGTGTCACACACGTGTGACTAGGAGTGAGCTGAATGGACCAAGTGGAGGTGATTACCCGCTGGGCAAGGGGGTGGTGGGGTGATCTAAACCTGTTTCTGTTAATTCTGCAGATCAAATATGGGAAAACCTGCCTGATTCAACGTCACTTCCAGTTCCGGCTCCCAGACTGACATCACTTCTGGTTCTGGGTGCCAGACTGATGTCACTTCCAGTTCCGGCTCCCAGACTGAAGTCACTTCCGGGATATGGACTATAAATCCACCATATTGACAAATCGAGTCAGTTCATTTTGAGAACTCAAACCAGCAACATCAATTATGCTCTCAAAGGTCCTTTTGCAGCTAGGAACAATATACGGGTGGCTGCCCCAAACCTTCTTTTAGTTTGTTGAGACCCATCATTTCACAACAGTTACAAGCCTAAAACGAAAACTCATGTGGGTGCCTTTTTGTCTAAAGGAGTCTTTACAGAAGAGTCAGCTCAACTCAGATTTACTCCTTTGTTCCCAGATGAAGAACAGAGCTCACAAAACTATTGGCAGTCCCACAGTTTGGCCATTCACTCTGAAATGCAGGTGGTATGAACAACTGGATTTCTGCATCCCTGTTAAATCTGCTGTTTTAACAGGCCTTGCGTGCCACCAAATGTTTAGCAAAATGGGCAATGCTCACTTTTTTCCAAAAAAAGCTGTTGTAGGACAGTCATACAACAAAGCTGCACAATGTAATGTTATGCACTGCATGTATATTTTATATAATGTAGCAAATAATCTGTTTGGAATTCCACCTAGTAACTGCTGCCTGCGGTACATGGTATAGACTCTGCTTATTATGCATTCAGGATTAATCTTGGAATTTTGAGATGTTTTGAGATTACGCTCCAAATGCCACTTCCCCAAAATTAGACAGTGGCAACAGAAAATGATGGACAGTATCTTTATATTACAGACTAACAAAAGTATTTTATGATTTACCTCACATGATACACGTCGAAGACATCTTTCTCTCCTGTTCGGTTTTATACTTCCTGGTTTTGAAGGCAACTCTCTCAGTGTGCTCCTTTACTCCTTCTTGTGTGTCTCATATTTGCACTTTCTCTTTTGTTGCATCACCCAACTGACCAATCACACCAAAACCAAACTGATCAGTCAGATTGCTCCGAGGGACTGGGCACACAGACCTTAATATTTTACTGTATAGTAGATTTTATTACATTGTCTTAATGCCATAAACAATAATGCGCTAAACATTGTGATAATGCTTTCAATCAAAATTATGCTTTTCAGGTTAGGCTTATTAACGAATAAGTATGCCTCATCCATTGATTAATATTAGAATATACATTTTCTTAGTTTGGTTTAATGGTTAAGGAGTTGAACAATAAATTATAAGATTGCTGCTTCAGTCCGTAAAATTTACCAACTATTTGACTCTGAGCAAATCACTTGATCGTCTTTGCACCAATTGCAAAGAAATAATAAAAAGAAAACAAGTGTAAAACAGCTCTGTGCTTATAAAGTTCCTTTAGGATAGTTTTCATCATAAAAACGTACTACACAAAATAAACCTTGTACTTTATATACAGTAAGGTTTCCGTATTCATAGGGGTTATGTGTCAATACCACCGGTGATAACTGAAATCTGTGAATATTATATTTTTTCTTAAATATGTAGTTTTTAAAGGTTTTTCTCATAAGTGAATATATCATGTGTACAGTATTTAGGAGATCTTAAATGTTATGTAAAAGATTTTTAGATCCATAATTAACAGATACTTTTCAAATGAAAAACTTTAATAGGTTTTTAAGTTTACATACTTGTAAACATTTTACAAAACAAAAAAAAATAAAAATGTAACTTAACAAATTAATAAATACACATATATAATTTATATGAACACAGAAAAAAAAAAAGATGTAGAACATAAATATAATTGCTTGGTGTAGGAATTTCTCTTCCTGTAGATGAAAAACGATCAGTCAAGGCTGAGATTTCACTCTGCAGCTGCCGGGAGAAAAAAGATAAGACATTAGTTTTAAAAAGAAAAAAATGGGAGGATTGTGATAATTCTTTGTATATATTACTATATTATTTTAACTGTTTCAGCAAACTCATTCATTTGAATTACAATTACCAATACCCTAAAGGAATACAGTTTTTTTTTTTTTCTGGATTTGTTTTCTGTGCCCTGCGCGTGGCTTGTCCATGTGTTTTCATTTGGTTTGGAAATCGCCATCTGCAGGGTGAGTAAATGATGTCAACTTGTCAACAGGCTTCTGTGAATAGTAAAATCTGTAAATACAGATCCCGCGAATACAGAGACCCAAATGCATTATAAAGGAAGACACAATGGAAAAAGCGTACAAGTGTTATGATCAACGAGGATGTCTTTCAGGAAAGTACAACATCCCTGGTTGTTTTATTTCTTTCTGTTCATGGGTGACAAAGGTTTAAAGCACAAACCCTTGAAACCCTAAAACAAAAGGGTGTACTTTGGTTATAGGACACAAATATAAATCATAATCAATTGAGCAAAATCGTGAACTTGTAATTCTTAAATTAAAGCTATGCTTTTTTTCCCATTCTATCTTTTAGGCCTTTTAGTTGTAGGGAAGAATTGGTCTTAAATATGAAGGTGTTTTACATGGCATCATATGATGACTGTACAATAGTGTCACAGCAAGGAGAAAACTTCAATAGAAGCAAAGTGCATTGCAAATCAGATAATATCAGTAAGCAGGCAAAATAAAAAAACAATCAAAATAAATTAAAATGGATCCCAAAAGAAATAAAAGATTAATAAATATTTAAAAACCTTGAAATTGGTCAAGGAAGGCATGATAAGCGTAGAATCTGAAACAAAGACAACACACATAAGAATGGCTGAAACTCAATTTTAACAGTAGGCTTGAGCACTTGAATCAACATACACATTGTCAGGAATGTGTTTGAGACCTGTTTAGTTAATTTTGTTTTGCTTTGTAAAAATTATTCTTTTTTTTTGTCACTTTATGATCACTTTCTGTTTTCTTTTTTTACATGCGTGCCACGTTTTTGTGTATTTGTTTTATTTTATAGGTGCTGCCATTTTGTCTGTTTGGATACTTTATGTGTGGTTACTTTGCATGAGATGCATGTGCCAAATGACATCCAATATCATCATGGCTATGATATGTAAGGTATTTACTTGAGCTGGAAAATGTCCAAACTTTAAATATGATAAAGAAAAACTAAGCAAAATAAATAAATGATTTGAGAAAGAAACTTTCAAGCTTTTGATTTTGGTTTGCTTTCTGATTTTGGGTCTTGGTGGTTTAGCTAGATCTTTCTTTGTGTATCAGTCCTAGCTATTCTAAACAATTCTTCAGTTTCATCATTTTAAACCAGCTTTTATCTCTGGTGTTCATCATGCATTCAATAACAAAAATAAGGTGGAAAAAAAGAAAAACCACATGATTGAAGTCACACATTTTTCGTCCAGTATTGGGTCTATTAACTGACAACAGCTTCCTGTTGCAACTTGGTTTAAAAGGCTGGCATCAGAAGTGATCTAACAGTGGGATCGAGGTAACATGATTGGTCATCTTCCAGCGTTTTTTTTCTGTTTTTTTCTATTTGGGTGAAGAAGTAAAACGAGTTAGAGACATTGCAACATCAATTCCTTTCGCCCTTGTACCCATAAATCAGTCCTTGTAAGAAGTTCATGAAGTTTATGCAGGTGACAAGGTATAATCCCACTATTTCAATGCTTAATCTAAACAGAAAAGAAATTTTATTGGAATAAATTAATTTTATTTTTCCTTCGATTTATACATTTGACTGACAGCTGTTCTAAGTCCCTCTCAAAATGACAGTTTACATTTCAGTTATGATTTACGTTTAACCAAGTGCCTAATGCTGCGCAAGTCATGTCTTGAGGAAATTATTTTTATATCATTGCTGTTACTTGAGGACTGTGGTTCACAGGTATAAACAGATAATAGATTTTCAAATTCAAAGAGCAATTTTTTTCCCATAACAAAAACAAATTATATTTTTCTATATGTTTGCACGTTTGCGGTGGGCTGGCGCCCTGCCCGGGGTTTGTTTCCTGCCTTGTGCCCTGTGTTGGCTGGGATTGGCTCCAACAGACCCCCGTGACCCTGTAGTTAGGATATAACGGGTTGGATAATGGATGGATGGATGTTTGCACTTATAAAGCTGACAGGAATCGTTTACAATGGTGAAATGTGTTGCATTCTTTGATTTGCCATTTTGATACTTGCTGTTGGGTTAGTTTTCTCTAGTCATTCATGTTTAGATCTTCCAGAGTAGTTTAACATCTTTAGATACTTGAAAGCACTGATTCATAAAACAACTTTCACCTGTAAGACGCTTCAGGGTGCTGTTGACCCATTAAACTCAATAGACAAATGCTTGACACAGGGTAAAAACCACCAAGAAGATCTTTAATGACTTTCCTTCTTGAAACAGTACCCAAAAGCACCTCCGCCACCATACACAGGCAAAACTCCAATAATCAGCACACAAATCTCTCCTCCACTCCTCCCACCAAGCTCTGTTCTACTCCTTTCCAACTCTGGCTCACTTGCTGGGTCTTCAACAGTCCTTTTTATAGTCCTTGACCTGGAAGTGCTTCTGTTTCTCTGTCCATGTGATTTGTCAGCACTTACAGGTCAGATGGAGAATTATAGTAGTTTTATGTTTCCATCCCCGTGAATTGGGAGTACTTCCAGGCTATACGAAAAATAAAGATTCTCAGGTCTTCCTGCAGCATCTGCTGGCGGCACCCACGGTACCCAGCTGGGCTGTGAAGCCGAACTCCAAATCCCATGGTGCCCTGTGGGAATCTGGGGTACCGCTATGCTGCAGGGATATCTCCATCTGTCGTCCAGGGGGAAGTAGTGTCTTTCAGAAGCTGCTTTCCCCCATCTTTCTCCTCTATGGGTGTCCCGGCCGGGATGAGCAGCCGGCTGTCTGCCACATAGCCGAAAGGACTCCACCATTGCAGGTTCATCTAATACACTTATAATTCCATCCATCCATCCATCCATCCATTATCCAACTCGCTATATCCTAACTACAGGGTAACACGGGGGTCTGCTGGAACCAATCCCAGCCAACACAGAGCGCAAAGCAGGAAACAAACCCCGGGAAGGGCGCCAGCCCACCGCAGACTTATAATTCCTTGAATTCTAAATAAAACTGGAGCCACATCAACTACTTTGGCATGCCTAGAAATTAGTACAGCATCTATGGATTACTGGACATCTACAGATTTCATATTGCTGCAAAGTTGTATTTAAAATACATAGAGTCAGACCTTAAAAATTCTGATCAGCTTTCTGTAACATTTTTCAGTTTATCCATATAATAATATAACATCTATATGGTCAGAAAAGTTTTAATTTTGGAATTGTGACAGCCATATTGTAGAGTAAATTATTCAGTCAAGTCTCAGTAAAAGAGAACAATGTAATGATAGAATAGACAGTCCCAGAGCTTACAAATGATTCTATTGCATTGTGATCCAACATTTCAAATTTAGTATTTGAATAGATTTCAAATTTAGTAGTATTTGATACACTACTGACTCAGCAACTGTGGTGATATCACTGAGGCTGTTCCTCCCTTCTCTTGCATTGATAACTCCAAAGTGCTGTGAAGCTCCTTTCTGCACGAGTGTCCAGATGTCAGGCTGTAGTGGAACCATATATGTGACAAGGAATTTGAGAAAAGCTTGTGAAAATCAGTTTGACATCATACTTTACCTTTCGCAGATGATTTTTGTGTTAACATTTACTTCTATAATTTGAACAATGAGCAATATTTACAAATAAAATATTGCTTTGAAGAACTTGCTCACCTAATCTGGAATTACTTTTTATCTGGCAAGGAAGTTTGCATCTGTTATTCTGATAGGAATTTAAGTCTCCCCCACATGCAATTCCTACTTTCCAAAGTAACTTTTAGCAGATCAGATCTCAGTTGCCAAGAATAAATACCTAGAATTTACAGTTTTTACCATGGGTGTCTTTAATCATTCCATGTCAGGATCTGATCTCGTTAAATACATACAACACGTGAGATGCTCTTCTATCACTGCTATAATGCTATCTCAAAATGCTTGCCTAGTTATTTAATGAAGTACTTGGCAACTCGGAACACTCCATTATATTTCTTGTCTCTTGTTATGGATGAGAATTATTATGAGCAAAATTAGTTAATAAAAACCATTGTGAACTTGTGAGGCTATGGAAAGAATGGAGGGCCTGGACACAACATTCTGGAATGTGTTCAGAGAAGCCTGTGCTGATTTAAATGCGTATAGAGACATACTTTTATTATTTTCTGAAGTTATTACTGCATTCCAAAAGAAACAATTATTAAATACAATAATTTCATGCCATGGGAATTAAAAAGTTACACACAGCTAAAAGGAAAGTTTGCAAAAGTGGAAATAAGGATGTATACAAAAAAGCTAAACATGAGATAAACAGGGTAGTTAAGGATGCTAAATATAAATATAAGAGCAAGCCAGAACAGAATTTTCCCACCAATTATTGTTACTCTTTTTGGAAAAGACTAGTGATTATTATAATACAATGCACCCCCATCCCTCCAGGCGTGACTAATTCTTCTCTACCCAATCAACTAAAAAAATTGAACAGGTCTGTGGGGCACCTCTCTACCACGCAAGACCCAACTTATTGCCCTACCCAACCTGAATTCTCTTTCACTTTATTTCTTCCCCCCTCCAGCCATATTACTGAGCATAAATTACATTTGCTCTTCTAGAGACAGAACTGTTTTAAGCAGCTGGCCAAGACAAGGTATCACCCCCTACATGAAAAAAGTATATTGACGACTTAGCATATGCATGCAGATATTTTTAACCAACCTTTGGCTCAATGAAAACTTTCCGACTGTTTCAAAGTATCTTCAATTATTATGGTGCCCAATAAGTAAAGCATTTCCTGTCTTATTCATTACAGAAGAGTGGCCCTGGCCTCAGTAATTGAGAAAAGATTTGATAGTCTAATTCTTTTGTTTTAAATTCAGCATTTAACATAAACCTCGCCAAGCTCCAAATATGCTGAGATCTCTGATTTCCTGACATATTGGCATCAGACATTGATGCTAGGTGAGTCCCCAGTCCTGAGCACTGGTTCTCCAAAGGGTTGAGTTCTGTCTTCTCGCCTTTTGTTTCCATACACCAACAATTGAACTTCCAATGACTTATCAGGATACAATTTGAATAAAGTTTCTGCCTCACCAATCGGCAGGAAAAGCTCTGCTCACTGGCCTTTGCTCATTTCTTTAATCATTACAGGAGAAGCTGTATTATATTTTTGACGGTGTACGAGGGACGTTCAAAAAGTTTACGCACTTTTATATTTTCATTGGAAATGGTGAAGGTGGGAGGAGTTGTAATTGGGCATTAAAAAGCTGGTATGACGCTGGGAAAATTGCATAACAAATGAAGGTGACTATGTAGAAAAGCGATGTAATTTGATTTTGAAATTCTTAATACATAGAGTTTTAAAAAAGTGTGGAATCTTTTTGAACGTCCCTCATACAATAAATTTTTATCTAAAAATGGGTAATTTTAATAACTAGAGAATTCAGTAATTTGATTTGTCCCTAACTGAACAGTTGATTTTATCAGTTCATGAAACATCAGACAAAAAATAAACTCTTGATCCTATACCACGTACTCATAGAGATGAAAATGAAAACCAAAGGGATAGTAGCTTTCTTTAAAAAAAATACATATACTTAGCTTAGGCTTGTCTCGATCTACATCCAGGAGCAATGAGTATATAAATGTGATAATTATAATACAATGGTTCAGTGTTCACATTTTTAAGTATAAAAACGTACTTGTCATCTGACTTGTCATTCATATCTTTGGATTGCTCCCAAATGTAATCTTATTACTAAAAATATTCTTTTTACTCCTTCTAGTGACACATCGTCTGTCTTTATATATATAGTGTATTACAACATTGAGACAATTAAAAACACTGCTGTTCAGAATGGTGTGTCATTTTCAAACACTCCTTTACTCACACGCATTCCTTCAATATGGAGTTCTCCATTAACATAAAATTTCCAAAAATTCTAAAGTAGAAATGCCAGAAATAAAACATAACAAAAGGAGCACATATTTTAAATACTCATTGACAGAAAAATATGTGATGTTTAGGGGTCTTTTTATACAGAAGTAGATAAGCAGACAGGGTCCTAAGTGATTTCAAACTAATGGCAATGTTAAGCAACTTTAAGTAGCCAAAGGCAAACTGCTTATGTAAAGTAAGGTAATGTAAGGTAAGAGTAAAGGTGTGGCAATACATGGAACTTAAGAATGTAACACAGCTCCCATCAGTGCATTGTCTCTAATATTAACCATAAAATCTTAAAAACAGCAGTGCATAAACACACATACAATAACACAAGGCAGCAAATCAAAGTGTGACCTTCTGCAGTAAGCTGTGCAGTGATCATTAATTTAATAAATGCATGATACAAATAAACTACAATTTTATATGAGATAATAACAAAATGTGCTTCAATCAATGTGAAATTAAAATATGCTGATGGAATTATTTAGGTGATGTCTATCCTCCAATGTTTTACTTAAATTTATATCAGCTACTCTGTTCCTTTGAACCCCAGGTTTTTTCTCCTAGAGGTTAACATCTGCTGTCAGCATTGCAACTACTACTAAATATAACATTTAGAAAACCACTGAAAGCATAGGATGAATTTTAAATGAGTTAAAAAATATCAAATAACTAAATTATAGGTTTGCAAACATGTGTGTCCCCAGTGACACTTGTTTATTCTTAACTAAGCTTAATAACTTACTAATTCAGCTATTAATGGTGGTGGTAATTTGTTGGACAATTTTCAAGCCCACTTAGCCATATGATGGAAATCCTCTATTTTTTTTCTTTTCAATCTCATCTTTGATTATGTAGAGATGTCCTAAACTGCAAAAAGTGTAGTACAATCAGCAATGTTCTACATCCAATTATTACTTGTGGTGTTAACATCAAAAATGTGTTTATTTTACCTGTAAATGAAATTGTTTCAGATCAATATTTAATTACATTTGACCTTTTCTTGTACTTTGCCCTCTAATGTGCTGGCATCCCATATCGGGTTAATTGCAGACTTCTGCTAATTACTGCCATAATAGGTTTAGTTACTCTCTGTGATCCTTTCCTAGACAAATGGGTTTAAAAGTGGATGAATCAATGTTTGTGTTCTTACTAATAAACACTTTATAGTATCAGTTCTTCTGAGCTGCAACTAACCTGAACAAGGCACAGTGAAGTGGCTCCTCGTGTAGGCAAAGTTAGAAGGACAGAGTTAAGAGATATCCTGGTTCTAATCATACATACTAAATGCATTAAACTGGATATCAAAAAATCCTTTCCATGGTTCTCACACAGTATGTTTACATGCACACACATAACCAGGATAAGGTGAGTAACCCGTATAATCCAAAAACTTTGTTTCTTAAAAATTTGTGTTTACATGCGCAAGTGATCTTCTGGAGTTCTCCTTTGTCACAATGCTCCAGCCTCATTAAATTTCAAAAAATACAGTTGAATGTCATCATTGACCAGCTGGAATCTGAAAGCAAGAATGAAGCCCGTGATAATTTTCTTGTGTTGTATAAATAAATGTAGTTCTTTATGTGCTATGAAGCAAATAACATTCATCCCCTTTTTACTTCTCCAAGCTGAGCCCCCGATGATTTGCAGTATGAACACTAGCTGCTGCGTAACCCGCTCACACTGTTTTATTATATCTATAGCAAATATCTGGATGAAAACTAAACTGACACATCATAAATATTTTTTCTTTTACCGGATTGTACCCAGCACTCTCTTCTGCTTGGCTATGTGATTAAGCCAGTTAAATGACTGGCCTAATGATGTGTGTTTGCTTTACATCCATTGCTGCTGCTATAATAATAATGCAAGTATTTTTACTTTAATAAAATAAGTATTGTATTGAATTATTTGTTGTTAGTAATTTAACTATGTAACAAATGTTACTTTTAACACATTACTGATCCTGAGATTGTGTAGTTGATCTTAACCCTTGTCACAAAAGCAGACCACAAACATATAAAGGTTTGGGGCGGCCACCCGTATATTGTGACTTGGCTGCAAATGTGTAGAAATTGATTGTGATGTTCACAGGTTTGAGTACAAAACAGAACTGAATATAATAGGAAAAGATAGCAGCTTTAAAGCCCAGGACCGGAAGTGACACCATTGGGACCAGAACCGGAAGTGTCGTCTTCTGGACCGGAAATTACATCATCATTGGCACCAAAACTGGAAGTGATGTCTTTGATACTGGAAGTGACCTTATCCATGGTGCTGGGAGCAGAAGGGACATCATCTATGGCACCAGAAAACGGAAGTGCCGCCATCACTGGCCCCAGGACCTATCAAGATTTCACATGGATGGTCTGCAGAAGATTGAAAAAGAGAGTTAGTGCAGGTCGCCACCCCCTAGTCTGACGTGGTAGTACTATTCTTAAGGCCTTTCAGTTTGTCTCCCAATCGCACGTGTGTGACACACTGCATGTTCAATTCATCAACATAAATGTAGAGATTATTGAAATATTCAGACAGAATAATGCAATTTTCTGAGCATTCGCTTCAGGAATTTGATGTTTGCAGATGTTTCTACCTGTGGTTGCTAAAAGCATGTGCGAAGCTAAGCAGATGAACAGAGTGTAGCGAACGGGGGCAGACTATAACATCTTTGACTGTAACCTGGTTATGGTTTTACATGGACACATAACTGAATTACTTGAAGATAAATCTACATCTGTTAACCAGGTTTTTAAGAGACCAATAACCTGGTTCATTTAAGTAGAATATGGCTTTACATGGCATTTTAGAACCCAGGCTTCAGAGAATAAATAGGTTATTGAGGTGCATGCAAACGCTCTTTCTGCAAAAATCTTGAAAAGGAAATGATAATATTAATAATAATACATATTTGTTTTTTCTACAAAAACTTACCGAACTTAAAAGAGTCTCATTCATCAGGAAAATTCCCAGTCTCATCAGTAACAGTAGTGACTATATGATCTTCATTAATAACAAAATAGACAAAATTGGTTAACCATTAAACTGTGCAAACTTCTGTGGCCCTCTGTGACTGTGGGTTTGAACATGAGTCTGCCTTGCAATGGACAAACATCTCATTCAAGGTTGATTCCTGCCTTGTATCTGAAGATGCCATAATAGCTTGTGGCTCCCAGAAAGTCTTTAATGAAAAGGGCAGATTCATAAAACAGACAGTGGGATGGAATTTTGTTCAATAATGATCACTACGCTCTAAAACACTGTGTATATTAAACGGAATTGTGCAAAATAAACTTTAACTTATAACCTTTCTGTCTTACAATGTTTCATGCTATACAGTCCCTTTTATTTTTTATTTCATTGGTAGATTTGTAAAACTAAAAAGCATTTAAGCTGCAAATTTAAAAACTTCAAAATCAGAGAGGACATAAGAAATGAACACAAATCATCAATTTTATCCTGTCGAATATGCTTCCGTAAAGATTCTGTTTAATCTATTGCAATTCTTTCCCCTTTCTACTACATTAAATCGTCAAGAAAGCCAGTGATGCAAAGCAAGTCAGACACACCCCACTGAAAGTTGTGGGGCAATTCTCATTTTTAGACACATCTCCTCCCTGCGGTTCTGCCATGTTTGAAGTCCCCTGGATTAAAGGCTAATGTAAAATTATTGTTGGGAGGGTGCCCAGATTTCAATAAGCTTTATTGATTTCCAAAAAATGTGTTTTCTACTGAAAACAGATGGCAACAACTGACAGCAGCTAAGGGATTTTCATATCTCTTTAAACATCAGTGCATATATTTTGCATGGAAGCTTTGTCTCCGTAATGCTGCACATATCAAAGTGAAACATAATATATTTTCCATAATGATAATTATGAATTTGCACACAGTACCCACTAGCTTTCTCTACTCTAATCAAAGCAGCCAAAGTAATTAATAAAACAGATTAGTGCCAGCCTGCTGACTGCATATCTGTGGAAAGTCTGCCAGTATTGTCCCATGCAAAATGAGTCTCCAGGGGCCGTGTAGATGGGTGTATACTACTAAAATGTCATGTTCTAGCAACAGCGCCATGGAAACCAGGAGCAACCTAATAAATTTAACAACTTCAGCTGGAAGTGGGGGATGAAGAAACGCAGTCCCTGGAAAGATGGCTTATAGATCTTCTCAACATTCAGCTTTACACTTTTTCCATCCTAAAATTATTTGGTGAAAACTCATTTTTAGCACATGGATAAATTTAAACAACAGACTTTACAGCATGGTGTGAGTCTTGTTTATATTTGCCATCAAAAATGCAATTAATTAAAATAATCATTTTTCTTATAGTTAAAAATATTATACACATGAAGAAAACATGTCAGCATGTTTTCATTAATGAATGCTTAATTACTTTTTTGTATGGTTCATATCAAAATGATAGCCAGTGTTTTGCTTCTTTATTTTTATCACAAATTTTGCATTACTGCTTAATTGTACTGACAACATATTTACCATTTACTTTGCATAATTTCTTTTGTTGCCCAGTTTATTAATGTATTCATATTTTAGAAAGTTATTTTATGCTGTCAAATGTATGAATATTTGAAAAAGCATTACTGAAAATGCTGACAATATGTTACTCAACCTAATAAAGACAGAAGCAGAGTATTATGAATAACCATTTACTAAGCAGTGTAAAGCAAAGATATGATGTTTACAAGGTGGTACTTTCAAATGAACTGCTTGGTATCATTTCCCATTTTTACCTAAACTTTTTTTCTATAAAGAAAGACTTATTTTTTATTTTAATGTTTATTAAAAATTCCCAAGAATATCCTATGTAAGTGTTGCTAATCAGCATCTAGCCAGTATCTTGATCGATAGAGAACAAAATAATCAAGTGCATCATGCTGCAGCCTATACCATTTTATTTTTCTAATAAAATTTAATAATTCAGTATGCCATATAGTTTTACTCTACTAGCATAATGTGCTCCTAAAAAAAAACACTTGTAAGGTGAATTGTTGTAATTAAAAAACTTAATCACCATTAATTTCAATCCTAAATCATAAAATTGATTCCCATTTTTTCTAAAGTAGCACTTAATTACACTAAAATGAAAATCACTACAATAGTTGAAGGTAATTATTAAAAACATGCTCTAAAGGGGCATTTTATGCTCATTAATGAATCACTAATACGTTCGTTTATAGATTCTTATTAAGCATATCTGTAAATAGATAGATAGATAGATAGATAGATAGATAGATAGATAGATAGATAGATAGATAGATAGATAGATAGATAGTGTCACAAGAACGAGACATGGACAGATAAAGGTTTGGGGCAGCCACCCGTGTAATGTGGTATCCTGGCTGCAAAAGTCATTTCAGCAAAATAATCAGCACTGAAGTGCATACAATTGAGTCCACAACAAGACTGAGGAAAAAGGGGAAAGAGGCAGGTTTTAAAGGGGAAGACAGGAAGTGAGGTCATATGGATCAAGCACGTGGTCTTCCACCATTGTATCATAGCTGGACGTGACATCAGAGGGACTGGAGCTGGTGTGGTCGACTTCCATTGGCTCGGTCCCGGAAGTGATGTCAGGAGAGCCAGGTGGAATCCCCCGGGAATGGTCTACAGGCAAGGGAGAAAAAGAGTCAGTGCACTCTGCCACACCCCGGCATGCCTCCGAACTGCCTTCACTCAAGCCCTTTAGCTGCGTCCCATGCGCACGTGTGTGACAATAGATAGATAGATAGATAGACAGATAGATAGATAGATAGATAGATAGATAGATAGATAGATAGATAGATAGATAGATAGATAGATAGATAGATAGATAGATAGTGTCATGATTGTGCAATTGAGAGGCAGATTAAGGGCCCTGGTGATGTCAGTTATCTGCCAAACCAGGGGTTGGTGCTGTTTGCTTATACCCTTTTCTCTTCCTTCCCTTTTCAGAATGTCTTCACCTCTGACATTACTTCTATTGTTCAACCACATAGACTTGCCCCTTGCTACTTGGAAGCCTTATGACCAGCAGTTTAGCCATCTTGTAGTCTGCAAAGACTTATCCGCAACTTATATTGTGTTTTTTTTTTTGTTTTGTGCAAACCTTTTACATTGTTCTGTCTACTTTTCCAAAAGACAGATAGATACAACTTTATTTGTCACCCAGTGGAAGTCTAACTTTTATATCAGTGTATTTGTGCTGTGACGGACGGCAGGGGAGCCTATGCAGCCGGGACGCCTGGAAGGTGGAAGGACTGGGAGAGGGAGACTACCTCCCCCGAGACACAAGATGGCAACCACACTGGTTTGCATGAAGACTATGGGATCGGAGCTTAGAAGCTCAACCCTGTTGGGGCCCGTGGCCACCAGCAGGGGGCGTCCAGATAGTCCCACAGATATGGAGTGTAGCAATTCTGCCACAATAGAAAGTGCTGCCGGAACAGGAAGCAAGTATACCTGGAGTACAGGAAGGTCATCAGGGAGCACCAACATCCGGGTGCATTATAAAAGGGGCTGCCTTACTCCATTCAGGGAGCCAGAGTTGGGAGGCAGAGGATGGAGCTTGTGAGGAGAGGAATGGAGGCAGCAGAAGAATAAGAAGAGGGAAGAAACAAAGTAAAGGACTGAGGTGAATATTCTGGTGATTGGTGCACTGTACTCTGCAGAGAAGAAATTAAATGAATGTTTTGGAATTTGTGAGTCTGGTTATCTGTTTGCGTCGATGCCGGTTTCCCACAGTGTCTAAAAATTAAGTCATTTTGTATGGACTTGTACTGTATGTAACCTGTATACAGTATAATACTCAGTCTACCCCTTGGATTTTATTACCCACAGTGCGAGAACAAAAGGAAGAGGCGAGGATAGTGGTGGCATCGCTGCTATGAGCCAGTTGGCAATTAAAATGCTAAGTTAGAGGGTGACGGAGAAGGGAAAAAATGATGCAGTGTTCTTCAAACTTCTTTTTTGAATGGTGCACATCTCTTGCCTCTTTCTCTCCTGTTGCAAAGCGGAGGCAAAAGAAATAAAAAGTTGAAGGGGATAGCACAAATATGGCAATGCCAACAGCACAGTGATTAGTTTAGCTGCACAAAAAAACTCTGAGATGGTGCTCTGCTTAGCTTCTTGTTCCTTCCTTTCACACAGCTGTATGTACTGTAGCACATTATTTATCTTAACTGTGAAAAAATGCATTGTAACTTGAAAAGGGTTTAAATGAAACCCCTTGTAAACATGAAAACTCATAATTTGAAACCTTGTATATTGGGGGATACTTATACTTTATAGTTATTGCTCTGAACACTTTATATTTATTCCCTAAATTGTACAGTTTACGAAAAGCGATACCCATTGTCACACACGTGTGATTAGGAGGCAGCTAGAGGGCCTTAATAATAGTAGTACCATGCCAGATTAAGGAGTGGACTAACTTTCTTTCTCCGTCCTCTGCAGACTGTCTCTGGGACATCCCACTAGGTGCAGGCGCCCACTTCCGTTTCCAGGGACATAGATGATATCACTTCCGGTTCTGGTGCCATAGTTGATGTCAGTTCTGGTCCCAAAGACATTGCTTCCGGTTCCTGTCCTGATGATGTCACTTCCTGTCATGGCCTTTAAAGCTTGTCAAACCAAAATTAGTTCTGTTTTGGACTTCAACCTGGACACAACTCATCAAAATGTAACGTTTTGCAACCAGCACACAATATATGGGTGGCTGCCCCAAACCTTTTTTGATGTACTCGTGTCTTTCTTATCACACCGTTTTTACATTGATTTTCAAAAGTAGAATTATGGCTCTAAAAAACAGTTTAAAATTATTATGAAAGTATGAAAATATTCCATGATTTTCAAAATATTAGTTGAAAATTAGCACATGCAAGTAAGAATTTCACTTTACTGTGTACATGTTACAGTAATGGCACTTATAATCCTATAAAAACTGAAACCATCAGCTGTATTTAATATTTACGTTTTGTAAGCTGACCAAATTTCATATCCAAAACATAAGCAATTCTGGCTATGGAAGACAAGACAGTGAAGGATGGTTGCAAAGAACAAAGCAGAAATTAGTTTTATAGATCCTAGAGTTAAAAATGTGTTGGTAGTCACCCAAGCACGACAACAAACACATAACACATAAAACCAATGCTATGTTGCCTCTACAGTATTATAAATTAACCCAATATTAATTGTGTTAAAATGCTTTCAGATTTTAAGATTATGCACCTACATAATGATAATATTGGTGGTAATAATATATCAGATGCTTTCTGTCTGCCATTTTATAAATAGTGGAGTTCAGCTAGAAATCCCTGGGCGCATCTGTGGAGCTCATACCATGGGACAATGTGTATCTCCTGTAGTACACTCACATGCAACTACGACATACCTTTTCTCGCTTCTATCTCTCTGATGTAGATTTTGATTATTTTATTTCCGGCTCCATCTGTCTGGTGAGGCATTTTCTCCCATGCCACTTCTAGGATGCAGGACACTTTCTCTCTAAAATATATGTGTGGATTCCTCAAAATCGTTTAAGGGAAAACAGAGCAGAGATGTCCTTTTCTAGATAATATCTATTGGAAGGCCGTTTCCCTAAATTCCAAGCTTCATCACACCGATTTTGTCATTATATATATTTTTGATGAAAATGTTTTTCCTTTTATTTACCAATAATTAAAAAAAAAACATCTGTTAAAAACTGACAGTGATGCACTGCTTATCATGAAACCATTTTGAAAGTGATCATCACAAGTATGAGTCAAACTGTGGATGTTACTGATATTTTGTCAAACGGTAGTCAGTATCCACAAATAAATTTAAATGTTTACATTTAAAACAGTACAATAGAAAATGTTTTAGTAAGAACTGTCCATAAAAGTAAAGCTTCTCAGTAGTGTATTTGTGTCAACTCCTTACGATCACCATTTAAAACTGTAATGTTTGGCTCATTACGACAAATGTGTTCTCAGATTTTTCATTTGAGAAATACAGAAATTTCAAGGTTAGGTAGATATTTAATGTAAGGAAGACAGACTTTTTGAGGTAACGTAGTTACAGTATGTTCACTAATCATCACACCAGAGAGCAGGGGACATGTTGTATGTTGATTAACACATGCAACTAAGAATTACATTTTACTGTGTATAGATGGCACCAAAAAACTTATAAAAGTAAAAAAAATATAGATACAAATACATTTTCAATATTAGAAAGTTGTTCTTGTGGTATACCTTAGGAGACACAAATGCCAATCCATTCTTACTCAATCCAGGTTTTCTAAACAGAAGAGAAGTAGAAATGATAGGGCTAACATCTTATCCTAAAACATATTGCCATAATTAAACCCTAGCAGATGTTTTGTCTTTGTAGATTTTGCATGTTTTTTGGATCTGCAAGGGTTTTCTTTTTCCAGGTACCCTGCCACACACCTCCCAAAGATGCAAGCCTTATGGTAATTGAAATTGGCCTTGTATGTGTGGGTGTGCTCTGTGATAGAATTGTGCTTCATCTCAAATTAGTTCTTGCCGTATGCTGTGTTCCCCTTCAACTCTGAACTCGATTAATCAAATGTGAAAATGGACAAATAAAAATTAGAACAACAAAGCACCACACAAATGCAATGCAACCACAACGAAGGTCTACGAAAATTAGAAGAAAAGGAAGAATTGCTCCGTTTTATTGTGGGGCACTGGCACCTGTTCTAAACATATGGCATAGCAGGTGCCAGGCATGGTAAAGAAACAGAACAGTCTTAATTTCAGTTCTATGCTTCCATATTTTTGTTCATCTCTGTCAATGATGTGTTGCTTAACTTTAGCTTTTTTTTTTTTTGCTTATTTGGAGTTTGATCTTGATGTCCTTCTTTTTGACACATCCTTGCATGCATGTTGAGCTTTGCTTAGTTTTATTTATTAACTTCTATATATTTTTTGAGAATTTTGTAGGATGAATACATCTCTTAATAAATTTACTGGTCACTCCTGACCTATCAAGCGTGGCCAATTCCTCCATGATCATGAATGGTGCCATGCCCACACACTAACCTCAAGTAGTAAAGAGGAAGTGAGTAAGTTTCAAAGGCAGGGATGGACATGTGGCATCTTGATGCCAACCATTTATTTTTTATCTTTCTTATTGCTTGTTCTTGACAGAGGTATTCTATTTGTGTTTCTATGTACTCTTTAAGGATCCAAGATGGCCAAGATCATCTTTACAGCATAGAAGGAGGAATGATGTATGGTGTCACATACAAACTGAAGTATTAATATGCACTAAATGTGCCTATGAGCATCCTTGAACCCAATGGTGAAATATTAGGTGCCAGCCTCCTGACTCTCAACTGGATTATGAAAGTTTGAGAAGGAAATTTTTTATCATGTTACATCTTCTTACTCAGGTTGGCAAAATACTACCTGTTAATGTTATATTCTTGTCTGTCAGTCCATGGAACTGTTTATTCAAATGATGCTTGCACTGGCAACCGATGTTAAGAGAACTCAATAAATAAAAGGACTTATTTTGTGTTTTTATTGTTTTGTGTGTTAAATGTAGGGAAATACATATTCATTTGCTAATATATCTATCAGTTTGTTGTTATAGTTTTTCATTTTTCAGTAACTTCTCCTACTGATGGCAGAAATGTAATTTCATGTCTGCTACAAATGGCAAGAGCAGAACTGAAAATATTTGTTAGTAATCAAATGCATTGCCCATTTTACTATGCGTGTTAAAATGATACAGAAATCAACATTTTGTTAGATTTGAAATTCATTGTATCTTGCGCATTAAATGCATGTGCAAAGACTGCTTTAATAAAAGCAAAGAATGTAGTGGTTAAGGAAATAATTATTAAATATTAGTGTTTCATCTGTAGTGGCAACTGATTTGTTCAAGTTAATGAAAACTTGATTTGTAGCATTATATAATCTGTTGCTTTAAATTGTGTATGGTTATGCAATAAAAAACTGAGATATAAAACACTTTACTCTTTCCTTTACTTAGACAAATACAGGGTAGCAAAGTAACATTTCTCAGATAAAAGTTTACAAAACAAATTTTAAATATATGTTTAACTTGATTTCCTTAGTCATGTCAGACTATGAGATTTAAGTTCTAAGCTGTATCCGTTTTCCATTTTTTCCACAAAATACAACTTCTGAAATTTCATATATAACACCATCCTGAGTTAAATCAATAATATGTATTGTAATCTCAGTCATATGGGGTTTTGTGGATATGAACAATTTAAACAAATTTACAAGACAAATAAAACTGTGTATATCTATAAATTTGTTTTCAAGTCACATACTTCATGGTGAAGGCATTCTTGACAGTCAGATTTGTTTCTCTGCAAAACACAAAAATGAGATAGATAGATAGATAGATAGATAGATAGATAGATAGATAGATAGATAGATAGATAGATAGATAGATAGATAGATTACACTATCAAATGAACAGGTTTAAAGGTATTGAGTGTTGTTTACTATAGAATGACACAATGTGAAATAATTTTTAGAGAGCATATTATTTATTTGATCTTGTTTTATCAATGTCTTTTTGAACAGTTTATCAAGACTTGTTTGTTAAATGAATACATTTCTTCATCTTGTTTTAGTCCTACCAGTTTTTTGGTCTGTGTATTGCACAGGATTATTTTGGACATGGCTCTGTTAGTCAATATTAAAATAAAAGAAGAAAATAGCAACAGATGTTCACTTTGAAATTTATTCAACAGTACATTGTAGACCCTGGCTTCCATTTTCTAAGTCACAACTTTGCTTCAAAGAGAAGTGAGGCGATTAGACACGAGGGCTCAGCTGGCGTTTCATTTATATGTTAATCTATTGAGCCTCTTGTAAGGCACTCTGAAAGACTCACAAATAAGCAGCCACAATCAAATCCAGCAGACCACCTCCTAGTAGCTAAATTTGAAGGTCACTGCGTGATTAAAACTGAAGCCTGAAGATTAAAGGCCAAGGCCATCTTTATGTGCAGGTTAAATGTTCCTTTAATAACTAGAAGAGTGCTATTATGCTGGCCGCTGACTGAATGAATCTAGTCAAGTTACATCACCACTGCTGTACTTGTCAGAAGGAAGGACAAAGAAAATGAAAACAGTTTTAAGGTTGAAAACAGTTTTCTATTACCAATACATTTTTTCTGGGCAAGATGGGGGAGTGTCAGGTAGCCGTTCTCCCTCACAATGCCTCTCAGTACTTTGCCATTTGTTCAATTTAAAGCTGTGTTACCCCTTTGTGCATGTGGGTTTCCTCTGGGGACTCTGATGTAATTTCACAATTCCAAGAAATCTTGTCAGGCTGGTTAGCAAGTCCACATGGTGTGGGTGTGTGCACCATCATGCCCTATGGTGAAGTTATGCCTCCCTTAGGCCTTTTTTTTTATTGCCACTGAAAAATGTGGGTATAAAAAACGAGAGTTGAATAAGTAGTTATTCCCTTTAAAATGTTAGGCACTTGATTAGTTGTTCTAATGACTTGGATATTTGAATGGATTATGAACAGGAGTTTGCTGCAGAATTAACTGCACCATGTGAAAACCTTTGCTTTTACAATATATATAGAAGCCCCTGTAGGTGTGGATATAATTGTTCTCTTTTTTCTTTAACACTACAATTACCAGAGCCTACGAAAAAACTCATAGATCCAGCCCACCTTAAATCCGTTCACACCTCTCCGCCAGTGTCCTTTGTCCTGTAAATAAAGACAAACAACAAGCAACCTGGTATCCCATCCCTCCACCGCTGCAGAAAGTGCACAAAGCTCTCTCAGCTCATGCCTTGATTGATTATCTGGGAGAGAAGTGCTGGAGTTTTAGAGTGGAGATAATAGATTGTTATTTGGAACACATGCATTTCATGTGTCTTCTGTTTCTACAATAATCTGTGTAAACACATTGTTAAAACAGAAATGTTTTTCAAATTTTAGAAGTAAATGACAAAATGTTGGCATAAACTATATAATGTGTGAAGCCTGAAGTTCAAAGATCAAATAAACACTTTCACAAAAGGTTCAAGGATAAGACAACAGCTTCCATGGTGCAGTGGTAAGATTTGCTGACTTGTGATTAAGAGTCCCCAGTTCAATCCTGACTACCTCCTGTATTTGCCATTTTCAGTAGTGAGCTGCTCTTATTGTAAATATTATACAGTACACGCATACACTTGGTTTGCGTCTGTAACAAATGCTGTTCATTTATTGGACTTGTAAAAGTTACCGTTTTTTTTTTCACTTTTATTCTCTCACTCACGATCACTATACATACTACCACCCTAGGGATCTGATGCTGTTAGCTTTTATTTGAAACTGGGAATAACAGTTGTTGTGAGTAGTGTTTTGAGGCAATGGAACTGGACATTCTCTGATCTGGAGGGATAAAAGCTGACACACAAACGCTGGCGAATCTGCCTTCTTCGTATCTCACCGTCACTTGATTTTTTTTATTCAGTTTTATTGAGTGTTCCTGCTCACGCTGAATTAATATGTACCTTATGGTCTATGATGTCAAAGCCACACTGACAAAAAAAAACACAACAGAGACATAGGTATATATGATATTTGGAATTATTCATTTTATGACCTGTATAGTACCTTTCGGAAAACATTGTAGCACGGATGCAACTTTATTCATATTATTCATATTCATTTGCATAAGATCAAATAAACACTTTTACAAAAGGTTCAAGGACAATACGACAGCTTCTGTGGCGTAGCGGTAAGATTTGCTGACTTGTGATCAAGTGTCCTTGGTTTGATCCGGACTACCTCCTATATTTGCCGTTTTCCGTAGTCTTTGACTCATTTGTGTGACACCATGCTATTTACAACCACTTCAATACTGCATGCTCATATGATAACTCAGTTGAATTATTGTAGAAAGCTGTATATAGCCACACAGATAGGGTTTTATTTATGCTGCTGAGCGATGTGTGAACAGCTCTACACTTGCACAAATGGTGTTTGCTTTAACTCCTGATGGCCTTGCCTAGCACACTTATTCTTTTTATCATCTTTATATTTTTTGGTGTTAATATGCTGAGTTATATTTCTGCATCCACCCAAGGAAATAGTACATCTAACTCCACATGTAGCATAACAGTTCTGCTTCGACAATTTAAATTCTATCTGAAGTTTTTCATTGGATTAGCAAAAATGACGGATTAAGTATGTGGCTAAAGCAAGCCATCTCAGAACTATGCGGCTTGCTATCGCACTTTTGTAGTTAACAGTTTGTGAGCTTTGCTTCATAAATACAGAATATCATGATTGGTCTCATATTGCCTATTTTCAATGGAATACATTGAAGGGTGTCTCAATAAGTGAAATATTCATGTGGAAAATGTATCGTTTATCTTTATTGAGTAATACTTTGTAATCTGTTGAAAACAAATGTAAAAATAACCAATGAAAACCAAAATCACCAACCCATTAAGGGCTGAATACAACACCAAAAATCAAAGTCAAAAATTGAACTCATAGAATGATCCAACTTGTGTGACTTTCATCCTGGTAACTTTTAATGTGACTCAGTACTGTACATGGCTCCCATGTGCCTGTATGCACTGCCGACAATGTCTGGGCATGCTCCTGATGAGACGGTGGATGGTGTTCTGGAGGATCTCCTCCCAGACATGGATCAGGGTATCATTGAGCTCTTGAACAGTTTGTGGTGCTACTTGGTGGCATCGAATGAACTGATACATAACATCCAAGAGGTTCTCAGATGGATTCAGGTCTGAAAAACATGTGGGCCAGTCAGTGGCATCAATGGCTTCATCATCCATGAACTGCCTATACACTCTGGCCACATGAGGTTAAGCATTGTCCTGCACCAGGAGGAACCCAGGGCTCACTGCACCAGAGTAAGGTCTGGCAATGACTTGAAGAATTTCATCAACAGCAGTTGGGCTACTGTTGCCATGCATGTGAAGGTCTGTGCAACCCTCCAAAGATATGCCTCCTGAGACCATCACTGACCCACCGCCAAACCAGTCATGCCGGATGAAGTTGCAGACTTCATAACTTTCACAGTGTTGTCACCGGACACTTTCACATCTGTGTTTAGTGTGAACCTGCTCTCATCTGTGAAGAGAACGGGCATCACAGGAGGAGCTGCTGATTGTGGTAATCTCTGCATGGTGAGCTGCACGGTGATGGACTGTGAGCATAGGTCCCACTAGAGGACACCCTCATGCAGTCTGTTTCTGATAGCTTGGTCAGAATCATGCACACCCGTAGCCAGCTGGAAGTCATTTTGTAGGACTCTGGCAGCGCTCTTCCTGTTCCTCCTTGCACAAGGGAGCAGAAACTGGTTCTGTTATTTGGTTGATGCTTAAATTGTTTGACATTATGTTACATATAAGCAATTGTGTGCATTTCACTCTGGATAGGTGGTTATCATAATTTTGTAAACCAGACATTGAAACCTTTTTACAATGCAAGTCAGTATTCTCAGGCTATCGGGCTGTAAACAAAATGGCCAGATCTCTACAAAACACCAAGTCACCAAGCAATCCAATAGTGTGGATTTAAAAAATGAACAATAAACTAGTTCATTCATCAATATAAATGATGAAAAATGTTAAAATGTTTCAATTGAAAATACTTTTTTTTGTTTTAAAATGACATTAGGACACTGAGCAGTGGCTTTAAAAGTGAGAATGGGCACTGTATAGAAGGATCTGTTACATTTTATTCCTGGAAGCAAATTAGTGCCCAATTGTATTTATTTATTTATTTATTTACTATTATTTTTTTATTTTATCGGTTGTTTGCAAGAAGGTTCAGGTGCACTTTAATATTCACAACCTTAGCAAAAAATGTTTGTCAATGATTACCGATTATGTTATATTTCCACTACATCTCCTCTACTGCATATACCTGTATACTTTATTTTCCTTGAACAGCAGATCCTAACAAGATAAAAGATCAATTAAAGAATTATTATCTAGTTAGATGAAATACCAAATGGACCTTAACAGCACAACAAATCAAATCAAACATTTTTTTTGTCCATAAATTGCCTACTGTGTGTCAGATATTCAGGAAGCTATTAGAACTGATAGACCTGATAACATGGTACCACATATAACCCTTTTGTGCATTAGAATTTGAGCAAGGAAATGTAAAGCTACTATGAACCCTAAAGTCATTCTCCAACCCGCTGTATATCCTAACACAGGGTCACGGGAGTCTGCTGGAGCCAATCCCAGCCAGCACAGGGTGCAAGGCAGGAACAAATCCCCGAGCAGGGAACCAGTCCACTGCAGGGCACACACGCATACCAAGCATACACTAGGGACAATTTGGGGTTGCCAATGCACCTAGCCTGCATGTCTTTGGACTGTGGGAGGAAACCGGAGCACCCGGAGGAAACCCACGCAGACATGGGGAGAACATGCAAATTCCACACAGGGAGGACCCGTGAAGCGAATCCGGGTCTCCTAACTGCGAGGCAGCAGTGCTACCACTGTGCCACTGTGCCACCGAACCCTAAAGTACAATGTAAAATAGTTTGACAGTGTAACTAATATGTAAAGCTGAATTTGTTTGTGTGTCCAGTGTGCAAATCCACACTCCAACAAATTTTCCACAGATTACAGAATTAGAGCACAGACTAAGTTTCATTACAAAGTTTTCTGATTTGGGGAACTTTATTTAGTGACTGCCCATGTACTTTATTGGGAAGCAAGCTCAATCAGTAAAATTTTTGTTGGAATTTTATTCCATCCACAGCACCAAATTCCTTCTGGTCTACTATATGTGTTAAGAAGCAAAAACAGTAAATGATAATATTAATGCCCCCTTCCTCTCTAGGTGTTGTCAAATGTTGAGTTTATAAGCAAAATCTTCTTTTTGATCCCATGTTTTCATAGATTGCAATGATTTCATCTTTACTAATGGTGACATCTTCACAAAATTTAACAGTCATTCTTGTTCTCTTAGATTTCTGAGCCTAGACTTAACCAAACTGAGCTTGGATAAACTTTCTTCAGTGGTTTCTGTTGATACAGTCAATGTGGCAATGTGGGCAATGACAGTGAGACCTGGAAGGGTGTGATTGGGAGGAATGGCCCCCCGATCTGAACCCGAGCATTGTTTTGTTATTGGACTTCTGTGCTCGTCATGGATTGTCCATAATGAACACCATGTTCAAGCATAGGGGTGTTCATATGTGCACTTGGCACCAGGACTCCCTAGGCCTCAGTTCGATGATCGACTCTGTGGTCGTGTCGTCGGACTTGCGGCCATATGTCTTGGACACTCTGGTGAAGAGAGGGGCGGGGCTGTCAACTGATCACCACCTGGTGGTGAATTGGCTTCGATGGTGGGGGAAGATGCCGGTCAGACCTGGTAGGCCCAAACGTGTTGTGAGGGTCTGCTGGGAACAGCTGGCAGAGTCCCCTGTCAGAATTAGCTTCAACTCCCACCTCCAGCAGAACCACGTTCTGAGGGAGGTGGGGGACATTGAGTCCGAATGGGCCATGTTCCGTGCCTCTATTGTTGAGGCGGCTGACCGGAGCTGTGGCCGCAAGGCGGTCGGTGCCTGTCGTGGCGGCAATCCCCGAACCCGTTGGTGGACAAGCTGAAGAAGCAGTCCTAAAGCACCTTTTTGTCCTGTGGGTCTCTGGAGGCAGCTGATAGGTACCGGCAGGCCAAGCGGAATGCGGATTCGGTTGTTGCTGAGGCAAAAACTCGGGCATGGGAGGAGTTTGGAGAGGCCATGGAAAACGACTTTCGGAGGGCTTCGAGGAGATTCTGGTCCACCGTTTGGCGTCTCAGGAGGGGTAAGCAGTGCAGTGTCAACACCGTATATGGTGGGGATGGTGCGCTGCTGACCTCGACTCGGGACGTTGTGGGTCGGTGGGAGGAGTACTTCGAAGACCTCCTCAATCCCACTAACATGCCTTCCAATGAGGAAGCAGAGCCTGGGGACTCTGAGGTGGGCTCTCCCATCTCTGGGACTGAAGTCACCGAGGTGGTCAAAAAACTCCTTGGTGGCAGGGCCCTGGGGTGGATGAGATCGCCGGAGTTCCTTAAGGCTCTGGATGTTGTAGGACTGTCTTGGTTGACACATCTCTGCAACATCGCATGGACATCGGGGACAGTGCCTCTGGATTGGCAGACCGGGGTGGTGGTCCCCCTCTTTAAAAAGGGGGACCGGAGGGTGTGTTCCAACTATAGAGGGATCACACTCCTCAGCCTCCCTGGAAAAGTCTATTCGGGGGTTCTGGAGAGGAGGGTCCGTCGGATAGTCGAACCTCAGATTCAGGAGGAACAGTGTGGTTTTAGTCCTGGTCGCGGAACAGTGGACCAGCTCTTCACCCTTAGCAGAATCCTGGAGGGTGCATGGGAGTTTGCCCAACCAGTCTACATGTGTTTTGTGGACTTGGAAAAGGTGTTCGACCATGTCCCTCGGGGAATTCTGTGGGGGTGCTCCGGGAGTATGGGGTACCGGACCCCCTGATAAGGGCTGTTCGGTCCCTGTACAACCGGTGCCAGAGCGTGGTCTGCATTGCCAGTAGTAAGTCGAGCCCGTTTTCAGTGAGAGTTGGACTCCGCCAGGTCTGCCTTTTGTCACCGATTCTGTTCATAACTTTTATGGACAGAATTTCTAGGCGCAGCCAGGGTGTTGAAGGGGTCCAGTTTGGTGGACTCAGGATTGGGTCACTGCTTTTTGCAGATGATGTTGTCCTGTTTGCTTCATCAGGCCGTGATCTTCAGCTCTCTCTGGATCGGTTCGCAGCTGAGTGTGAAGCAGCTGGGATGAGAATCAGCACCTCCAAGTCCGAGACCGTGGTCCTCAGCCGGAAAAGGGTGGAGTGCCCTCTCAGGGTTGGGGGAGAGATCCTGCCCCAAGTGGAGGAGTTCAAGTATCTTGGGGTCTTGTTCACAAGTGAGGGAAGAATGGACCGTGAGATTGATAGGCGGATCAGTGCGGCATCTGCAGTGATGCGGGCTCTGCATCGGTCTGTCGTGGTGAAAAAGGAGCTGAGCCGTAAGGCAAAGCTCTCAATTTACCAGTCGATCTACGTTCCTACCCTCACCTATGGTCATGAGCTATGGGTAGTGACCGAAAGAATGAGATCGCGAATACAAGCGGCTGAAATGAGTTTCCTCCGCAGGGTGTCTGGGCTTTCCCTTAAAGATAGGGTGAGAAGCTCAGTCATCCGGGAGTGGCTCAGAGTAGAGCTACTGCTCCTCCGCATAGAGAGGAGTCAGATGAAGTGGGTCGGGCATCTGATCAGGATGCCTCCTGGACGCCTCCCTGGTGAGGTGTTCCTGGCACGTCCAACCGGGAGGGGGGCCCTGGGGAAGACCCAGGACACGCTGGAGGGACTATGTCTCCCGGCTGGCCTGGGAACGCCATGGGATTCTCCCGGAAGAGCTGGAAGAAGTGGCCGGGGAGAGGGAAGTCTGGGCCTCTCTGCTTAAGCTGCTACCCCCGCGACCTGACACCGGATAAGCGGAAGAGGATGGATGGATGGATGGATTTTAGAAGACAGCACAACTACCTTACAGTGTATGTCATAATATTACACAAATCTGTTGTGAACCAGGAGTCCCAAAAGCACATAGGTCCCATAAATACTTCTAAAATTGTCTACTAGGGGGAATTACTGTCAAAACTCATACTTAAAACAAAAAGGACATTGAAGAAGGTTTATAAAATAAGATTTATTTTAAATAAAAAATGCTTTGTAGCACAAGAAGCTCCATAGAGGAGCCTAAGAAGGAAAGACAATCCAAAGCAAACTGAAGGCTGATGGTCAAAATATTCAAGCAAGTCACAATAGCTACAAAGTACATCAAAAAATACAGATCTGACCAAAAACTCCCTAGCATAATTCAGAGGGCAGGTACTGGCAGAGATTGGCAGGTGGCCCCACCTCTTGGAGGACCACCCTCAAAGCACATTGGACAAAGCCAAGGCATTGATACATAGACAAAATGAAAAACAAAAAATACAAATAAACACAAGAATATTAATATAAACTAACAAATCAAAAATGAACAAAAAGGACAATAAAACAAAGATGTGATCTGTAGCCAGAGGAGGAACCTTGGCTGGAACATAACATTCCCAAATGACCTGCACACTAATATTAGTAGCTTTAATTATCATATGACAGAGCAAGATGTAGAAGGTATGAAGACATGGGAAAAGATGATCCGCTGTGGAAACCCCTGATTTTACTTTTTGCAGTGTGTGACAGTTTCTATGACATATTTTTCACCATGATACCATCGAATGCTGGGACCTTCAATAATTTAAGCAGACATAATTTTATTTGTAAGAGCATTTCAGCATTTGTCAGTATGAATATTCATCATGGACTAAATGTCTTCCCTTTTCCTTGAATAGCGTGCACACATTTAAAACATTTTGAATTGCACTGCCTTTCCTCTCGTGTTACTCTGTTAATTGCCTCAGTGCAAGAACTTCAATTTCACCAGAGCGAAAAAAATATTAGGCAGCACACCAAAAACACATTTTCAGTAGACAGAAATTTCAGACGCTGTTAAAGAGTACCAGAGTATTAAGCGTTATTTTATATTGCATCTGTGATACATTGTGTGCCCAACCCATCACAATCACTGAATCTGTGGTTTGATGGCGTTTAAGCAAAAATGCACAGCATTCACAAACAGAAAATGTCATTGCTTTTCTTTTGTTGCTTTACATAGCATAGCCATCTATTTTTAAGTGGCTGGATTTCTGACTGGCACCCCCAATATGTACTGATTATTATGTTATTCAGAATTTTCACATGGATATTGTCTTGCTACTCTAGTTGCTTTCTACTGTCCATATAAAAGCATGTGGGTTGATTCATAACTGTAAAGTTTAAACAATTGCAAGTTTAAAGCTGGTGTTTGCCTTGAACCCACTGCTGCCACCTTCCCACTATTATGCACGGCAAAATGCAGTGTCAGGAAATTAATTTGTAGAAGCTTTTCAATTTCATAATTTCAGAAATGCAATAAAAACTCAACTCCATACATTAAAAGCAACATCAGAGAATATTCCATATGTAAGACACACTCATACAGCTGCAGGATGAGAGGTTTTTAAGTAGGTGGGTGTAGGAGGAAAACCAGAGAGCTCATAGAATGGAGACATGGAGTGAACATGCAAAAACCACAGTGTTAACCACTTTACCAACATATCACCCATTTTACAATATTATAAAAGATTGTTTCACTTGGAAAACATACTTTCAATTTCCTCTAACACAATCACTGGAATTGTAAATTAAGGTGTAGGATGTTGGAAGCAGTGCTTGAATCAAATTAAACCAGGAATGATGATTTTCTTTTGTCATTCACTGAGGATGCCTTGTATGGTGGCCTATGGACCAATTTTGATTGAGATAATAAATATGCCATGCTCATTATTATTTTTTTTCTTATGACATATTAGGAAGACATTTTAATGGGATACATTGCAATTATTTACAGTACATGTAATTAATTTAACTGAAGGACAGTAACTTGCTCAGGGTTGCACAATGAGATTGAGGTGAGAACTTAATCAGCAGCCTCATCTTTTTAAGGTCTTATGCCCTAACGACTACACCTTACTGATTGTGCATCCATTTGACAAGCTTATGGACACTGCACTTTGGCTCAAATAATTCCAATTCGACTTACCTACCTTATAATCAGACCAGGTCTTGTCTTCTTACATACATTGAAGATCAAAGTCCACACATTCTTATTCAACCTTCAGCATTTGTAGATGAAAAGTTATTCTTTCTGTTATTTTATACTTGACTGACACTTTTCTCCAAGGCAACTTACAAAATGAGGGTACACTATTATGGTTTGTATACATCTATATATATAATTCACTAAGGGCACACAAGACAGTGAGTGCAAGCAAGACAGAGAGCCACGCCTGCCAACTCACAGAGCCCCGCCCGCCAACTCTAAGACCATGGGATACACTCGACAGAGCCCCGCCCGTCAACTCTAACCCTCCTACTGCGTCATGGGATACGCACGACAGAGCCACGCATGCCAACTGTAACCATCCTCCTGCGTCTAGCGTCGCTCTCGAGGCATGTGCACTGCCTGCTCATGTGCCCGCACACAACTCACCAAACACAGCCTCAGTCGCTTTCATCTGTGCAAAAGTCCACATGTACCTCTGAGCTATGTTGACTTTTCACTGCACGCAAGACAGAGAGCCACAACCGCCAACTCACAGAGCCCCGCCCATGGGTTACGCACAAAAGAGCCACGCATGCCCACTCTAACCCTCTTCACACGTCATGGGGATTGCACGACAAGGCCCCACCCGCCAACTCTCACCCTCCGCAGGATTCTAACATTGCTCTCAAGGCAATTATATGGCGACGTTGACTTCTTAGCTGTCACTCTGGAACAACTCAGTACGCAAGCTATATTAAGCGTCACCAACGAAGACTCACTACACCTTAATGAACAGGTGCTGAAACTTATCCCTAACGACGAAGTAATTTTCACCAGCGTTGACTCCATCTTCACAGATGATCCTGCAGATCAACTTGCATTCCCCGAAGAATTTCTTAATAGTCTTACTCACACTGGCATGCCTCTGCATAAACTCAAAATTAAAATTGGTTCAGTCATCTTGCTTCTCAGGAACCTCATGCCAGCAAAAGGTCTCTGTAATGGCACTAGACTTTCTGTTACCAGCATTCACCGCAATGTACTGGAGTGTAAGACGATCACATCTGCTAACTCACAAACTGTCCTTATTCCCCAGATTTCCCTGACCCCATCAGATTCTACTTTGCCTTTTACTTTTGCACGCAGACAATTTCCTGTTAGATTGGTGTTTGCAATGACTATTAATAAGGCACAAGGAAAAACTTAAAAAAAAATATGCCTGTATCTGCCAAAACCTGTTTTCACTCACGGACAATTGTATGTTGCTCTCTCCAGAGTTTCATTTTTTCATTCTCTGACAGTTGTATCTTCAAACCCTCCCTATTTGGACAACTGTGTCTTTCAGAAAGTGTTCACTCATCAATAAAGAATTATATGCGGCGTATGCTATGCCGCGGGTTGGCTTGTTATTTTTTAAACAATCAGAGTACAAGCAAGTTAAATTACCTTCTTAGAGCAAATATTCAGTCTCAAATTGAGTCAAGCATTGAGTCTCAAATAGGATTTATACTGGCAACCTCGTAGTTTCAAGTGTAGTGTCCTTGCTATCATGTCTGCACTTTTTTTTCCAAAACACAAATACATCTATTAACTAACATCATTTACATTAACCAAAAAAAAGATCTTTTTCTTTCTTGTTGGCTTTCCTGGCTTATGGTGTCTGGCCTAGGGTATCTATGCCAAAATGAGATAACTGGAACACAAAGTATGATTTCTTCACAAACATATGTCAAAGTAAAAAAAGAAAACAATTTAGAACTATTTGAAATCTAAAATAAATGTACTTCTTAATATGGTCACCATGTTTTTAAATGTTGAATCCTGAAGGTTCTAAAAGTCCTGCTTAAGACAATTTCATGCCTATGGGATCTCTTATAGTCACTATGCTCCAGATTTATTGTCATGAATATTTTTTCATATACTGTATATATTGTAAGGTTAGGGTTACATATGTGATACATAGTGTTTTTGTTTCTCAGTAGCAAGAGATATCTATCTATCTATCTATCTATCTATCTATCTATCTATCTATCTATCTATCTATCTATCTATCTATCTATCTATCTATCTATCTATCTATCTGTCTGTGTAGTTTGTGTTCTGCAAAGCATTTAATAATTATTCTCTTATCCACTACACTAAAAAGATAGATTAGGAAACAAACCCCGGGCACCAGCCCACCGCAGGGCACGTGCACACACTAGGGACAATTTAAGATCGCCAATGCACCTAACTGGCATGTCTTTGGAAGGAAACCGGATTACCCGCAGGAAACCCTCGCAGACACGGGGAGAACATGGAAACTCCATGCAGGGAGGACCCAGGAAGCAAACCCAGGTCTCCTAACTGCGAGGCAGCAGCGCTACCCACTGCTCCACTGTGCCGCTCCACTTAATACAGTATAGTTTAATATACAATATAGTTTAATACATATAAAAATGCAGCCGACTCAAAAAATGCACTTTATTCAATTATAAACATTAAAATTTTCTTCATGCATGATTCTAGATCTAAATACTTTTCTAGGCTAATATGTTTCTGTCTGTGATTAGCCAATGTGTTGCTGCATGCCATAGCAGTCATAACCTAACTTCGGTTTGAGTTGCATCAAAATCCTTATAATATTTTCAGAATAATATGTATTTTTTTAATGTTCCTGCTTCTAGGCTAAAATAATTTAATTAGCAAATAAATAAAAACAAAAAATGTTGTGCTGTTCCATTTATCAGAAAAGGATTATATCTGGAAAACTGCAACAGAAAACCTTTTCTGGGTGATTCACATCATGCTGCAAATATGTCCACGCTCCCACCCCCGCCGCTTTCACCTTCAGATAGAGTTGCACACAACCTCTCAGCGGGGTACTATTTCTGTAGAGTCACAGACAATCACCATAGTGCTTTGCTTCTTGAATTGCTATTTTAGGGAATGGCCGTGTTGAAGTGTATGACCCTCTTCACCTCTTTGACAGGTCCCTCTGTTACCATGCCACTGGAAGCCTTCCTGTATTACAGTGGAATAAGCAGACTAGCAGTTAAATATATAAAACATGTTACACTGATTTGTTATCCTGTGAAATTCTGTATTTCATCTTGAATATCACTTGCGCATATTTCTCAAGTAAGTGCTGTCTGTGTGTTCTCCTATTAACATAATAATTGTTACTATATTCAGATTATTTCTACAGAGTCATACATAATGTAAGTTCAATCATCTTTTCAGAAATAACTAACCACTTGCATATTCTTAGTAATAACTTTGCATTTTGAGTCAAGCACTTAGCTTTGATATCTCACAGATCCAGTGCCCTAGGTTTGAAAAATACAACAACAACAACATTTATTTATATAGCACATTTTCATACAAAATGTAGATCAAAGTGCTTTACATAATGAAGAATAGAAACATAAAAGACACAGTAAGAAAATAAAATAAGTCAACATTAATTAACATAGAATAAGAGTAAGGTCCAATGGCCAGGGTGGACAGAAAAAACAAAAAAAAACTTCAGACAGCTGGAGAAAAAATAAAATCTGTAGGGATTCCAGACCATTAGACCGCCCAGTCCTCTCTGGGCATTCTACTTAACATAAATGAAACAGTCCTCTTTGGATTTAGGGTTCTCACGGAAGGACTTGATGATAATGGTCGCGTAGACTTCTGGCTTTTAATCCACCCATCATTGTTGGAGCATCATGATGCTTTGAGTAGGTGGTGGTGGCTGCGCCACCACCACCAAGAAACCGGAAAAAGAAACAGAAGAGAGAGTAGGGGTCAGTACGGATTTTAGAGCCACCATGAATAGTTATTATGATGAATTGAACATACAGAGTATCAGGATTAAATATGCCAACATGATGTCAAGGTGAATGTATCCTCCTCATATCTACATGGCTTTTCATTCCACATGCCCCCAAGGTGTAAGGTGGAGTGTGAGTGCTTCTAGCCCCACTATGCAACAGTGAAGGATTTACAAATGCGCCAGTGTGATGGTAAACACTATGGCTTTTATATGCTGAACTATAACATAAAGTGATTGTCTAAAACAGTTACATTGTTAGTTGCTAAGTACAGTTGTGACCAAAAAAATTTTAAAATGACACAAGTATTGGTTTTTCACAAAGTTTGCTGCTTCAGAGTTTTTAGATCTTTTTGACAGATGTTTCTATGGAATACGGAAGTATAATTACAAGAATTTCATAAGTTTCAATAAAGAATGGTACCAAAATATCCTCGGAAAGCAACTTTTCCCAACCATCCAAGAACAGTTTGGTGACGAACAATGCCTTCTCCAGCATGATGGAGCACCGTGCCATAAGAGTGATAACTAAGTGGCTTGGGGAACAAAACATCGAAATTTTGGGTCCATGGCCAGGAAACTCTCAAGACCTTAATGACATTGAGAACTTGTGGTCAATCCTCAAGAGGTAGATGGACAAACAAAAAAAACAAAAATTGTAACAAACACCAAACATTGATTATGCAAGAATGGGCTGCCATCAGTCAGGATTTTGCCTAGAAGTTGATTGACAGCATGCCAGGGCGAATTGCAGAGATCTTGAAAAAGAAGGGCCAACACTGCAAATATTGACTCTTTGCATAAACTTACTGTAATTGTCAATAAATAGACTTTGAAACTTATGAAATGCTTGCAATTATACTTCAGTATACCATAGAAACATCTGACAAAAAAAAAAATGTAAAAACACTGATGCAGCAAAGTATTGGTGAAAATCAATACTTGTGTCATTCTCAAAAAATTTGGCCACGACTGTAGATCTATTCCTAAAACAGTGAAGCTGACCTCACACCCTGCATAAAGCCTTGCATTTCACAAGTTAACAGTATTGAGTTTCTGGAAAGACAAGACGTAAAGCCAAGACATTCTTTTGGTGATTAAAACTGAACAAGCTTTTTCATATTCAGTTTTCCATTAATTTTCTAGACTGTTTATTCCAGTCTCATATTAGAAAGGCCAATCTTTGCATAACTGGGCACAACACAGGAACCAACTCTGGGCAGCATGCAAGTCCATCGAAGGGAATATTCACACACACACGCTGACATACACCAATTAGCCTAACCTACACACTATGGGAAAACAATCAAACACCATTTCCTAACTTTGCCCATCTAATCTAATTAAGGTTCACAAAAATCTGGTACCTATTGAGGAAAACAGCCCTGGTTAGGGTGCAAGTGTATGACAGAGCAATCACATACACCAGTTCTCACATTGAGTCAGTTTAGAGTCTTAATATCCTTCAAGATGTGGGCGGAAAACCAGAGTAGCCAGTGAGTAACCCATTTAGATTCTTGAAGAACATGTAGACGTTACACAGGTATTGCCCAAGTCTAGGTTTTAAACTCAGATGAGAGACATCAGCACAAACCACTGTACCACCACTTTTTAATATTAAATGCATTAATCCATTAACTTTTTAGGAAAACACCATGGAAAATTATTTGATTAAAAAATGTCTTAACTGTTGAAAAGCCCCTCAGCAAGGTTTTCATTCACAAATTATTTGAGAAGCTACAGCCAAGGATAGCAGAATTGGTAACATCTCTGACTGATAAGTTAAATTAGAATAGGGAACAGTTCTAAATGAGTTCATCTCATTCTTAGTTTCAGACCATGTAATCCAATTCAGGACAGGAAACAACTGTGGAAAGAGAGCCACTTCTTTGCAATTTCCTGAACTATCTTTCTATTATAAAAAAAAATCTTGTGACGATACAAGACTTTTTTCCTGCGACTAGACATGATCTTTTGAAGAGAGATCTTTTGAAGAGAGACAGAGAGACACTTTCACGTCCTGCGACAAGACAAGTCTCATACTTACAACCTTTGAAAGCAAGTCCCATGATACACATGCAGAGCAGACTAGACATAAGGAAATTTCAAAAGTCTCAAAAAAAGGAGAGCAAAGATCGCATTAGCACAAACAAACATAAAATATTACTCGGTGAAATAACGGAACAGCGAAAAGAGATCGTATAGTGTTTGAGGAACGTTTGAAGCACCCCACGAAATGCAGATCATGTGACACGGCAACAGCAGCAAGTCAGCAGCTGATTGAGCAAAGAGGAGGTAAAAGAAAAACAGCTGTTATTTTTTTCCCATTGTATCACTGTTTAAGAGGGGTTTTGGAGGAGCGACTGTGTCTCCTTGGAGTGCGTTCAGCCCACCTCTTCATAACGGCATGTAGCACTGGCGAGATAGGGGAAGGGGTAGTCGAGCAAAGTGCAGATCGCGCGACACGGCAGTAGCAGCTGATCGAGCAAACAGGAGGCAAAAAAAAGTATTTGTTTCCCAATGTATCACTGTTTAAGAGAGGTTTTGGAGGAGCGGCCGCGTCTCCTTTGGGTGCATTCAGCCTCATTCTTCACAATGGTGTGTATCGCTTTGGGGAGGAGGGGAGGGGGCAAGGGGTAGGTGAGCGAAGTGCAGATCACATGGCATGGCAGCAGTAGCAAAACAGCAGCTGATAGAGCAAACAGGAGGTAAAAAAAATTTATTTGTTTCCCATTGTATCACCGTGATGGATTTTTTTTAGTCTGCACTTCACAGCTTTGTACTCCATCTCAGTGCCTGATCTAAATGCAAGAGACATACAGCATGTGGCGTACCTGACTGTTTATCGAAGGCTTCTGATTGAGGAACTTATATAGTCCGTAAACTGCACTGATTAAAGTTGCCAGCTGCAACATAAACAGCATCGGGATGAGCCGTCTCTAAGGCGCTGATGACGTCATGGAGTTTGCCAAGTGCTGCCGCGGAGTTAGCTCGCAGTGGTATATAAACAGCGGCCAGAAACACAGTAGTGTATTCCCTCGGTAGATAATAGGGTCGGCATTTCAGCAGTAAAAACTCCACATCTTGTGAACAGTGCTTATAAACACTCCGTACATCTCCACACCATGAGTTTTAATAAACACACCCACACACACCCCCTCCTTTAGCCTTACCGGAGGCTGCGGTACAGTTTCCACGGTACACGGAGTAAGTCTGTAGCTGAATGGCGCATTCTGGGACTTTGTCCAAAAGCCAGGTCTCTGTGAAAATTAGAGTGCAGCACTCTCTTATTTCTCGCTGCGCTGTAATCCTGGCTCTTAGCTCATCCAGTTTGTTTTCCAGAGACCACACGTTGGCTAGAAAGAGGCTGGGTAGCGGTGGTTGGCTAGCACGGGCTTTCAGCCTAGCGTGGATCTCACCCCTCTTGCCTCGCTTGTGTCGCCGTCTCCGGAGCACTCTCCTGGGGTCAGCTTGGTCACTTGAGCTCGGTGCTACGGGGTCTTCCTGGGTGTGGTTGTTGTGTTGGCTGTGGGAGCGAACAAAGAATTGTAGCTCAGATGGTATAAAACTGGTAAATTTCAGGATACTGTGTGAATTAGCAATGTCCAGCAATGCCTGTCTGCTATATGATAGTAGTGCAAGGCATTTGTACACTGTAGAGAAGGCAAAAAACACAAAACAAAAAACGGAATGGAGTGGAGCGGAGCAAGAAAACACGTCTGCCACGGAGGGCGCCATGTTGAGCAAAAAAAAAATGAATACTTCTATTATATGTGCAATATGGAGAGAATAAAAATGTTACTCAGTGAACAAACACCAGACACCAGGTTGTATTCCATTCTTGCAAAAATGTTCCTCAAAATAGAGCTTGAAGATTGGCTTTTTGTCCCATTGTTTATGACTCCTCTTATTTATTAGAAACAACTAGGGGGCTTCTATTCTATTGCTGACTCTGGACATATGTGGTAGGGCCTACAGCACATCACAGACCACAGGACCACCACCAGCACAATCTGCTCCACAGACAGTCTGCTGGATGATCTCAACATTTTCTACACCCGCTTTGAGACAACCAGCAACAGCACAGAGTGGAGGCACACCCACACTTGGACCACACAACTCTCCTCCCCTCCCCCAACGGTTCCTTCAGGTTAGGTACACAAAGCACTAAGGAATATCAACCCCCATTAAGGCAGTTGGACCTGACAACATCCCTGGGCAGGCTCTCAAAGCATGTGCCAATGAGCTGGCTGATGTTCTCTGCTCCATCTTCAACCTTCCCTCAGTCAGTGCATCGTTCCATCTTGCTTTAAGACTACGATCATCATCCCCCTTGCTAAAAAAAAGCACACCCACCTGCCTGAATGATTACAGGCCGGTAGCACTCACTCCAATCATCATGAAGTGTTTTGAGAGAGTGGTGTTGGCCCACATTCAGAGCAGCATACCGGACACTCTGGACCCCCTGCAGTATGCCTACTGGCCCAACAGGTCCACCTCAAATGTCATCACGGCCACACTACATTATTCCCTCTACCATCTGGAGAACAAAGACTCCTACATCAGGATGCTCTTTGTTGACTACAGCTCTGCCTTTAACACAGTTATCCCCCATAAACTCACCCATAAACTGTCTGCACTTGGCCTGCACCCCACCCTCTGTGACTGACTCCTAGACTTTCTGACTGGCAGGCCCCAGTCTGTCAGGATTAGTAATAAGATTTCAACCATCATTATCACAAACACAGACACCCAACAGAGATGCGTCCTCAGCCCCATCCTCTACACCCTGTTCACCCATGACTGTGTCGTCTCCCACAAAGAAAACATCATCCTGAAGTTCGCAGATGACACCGCAGTGATTGGATGCATCACTGGTGGGGATGATGCAGCCTACAGGAGAGAGGTGGACAGTCTGGCGTCATGGTGTGAGGAAAACAACCTCATCTTCAACACAGACAAGATGAAGGGGATGATAGTGGACATGAGGAAGGAGAGGAGACCTCACCGACGACTGTTCATCCGAGGGCTTGAAATGGAAAGGGTGAGCAGTATTAAATACCTCGGCGTGAGGACCTCACTTGGACTCTTAACACCACACAACTGGTCAAGAGGGCTCAACAGCGACTGTACTTTCTGAGGAGGCTGAGGAAGTTTGGTATGTCAACTAAGATCCTCGGCAACTATTACAGCTGCATTGTTTACAGCATCTTGACCAGCTGCATCACCGTGTGGTACGGCAACACTACTGCTATGGACCACAAATGCCTGCAGAGAGTGGTAAAGACTGCTGAGAAGATCACCAGGACCCCACAGCCTTCTCTGCAGAGCATCTACAACTGCAGAGTTCGAAGGAGAATTGCCTCGATCCTCAGGGACCAGGACCCCACCCACCCCCAACACAAACTGTTCACACTTCTACCATCAGGCAGGAGGTATAAAAGTATGAAATGCAGAACTTCCAGGCTAAAAAACTGTTTCTTTCCCAAAGCCATTAGACTCCTGAATAACTGAATGGAGTTTATAACCATGGGCCACCTCATTCTATTGACCTCACGCAACTGTACTGGACTTCTCCATCACACACCTACCTGCACAATTACACTTTATACTTCTATTCTGTTTTTATACTTTATGCTGCCTCTGTTACTTATTATCTATCTGCTACTTATTATTTATGTTTATCCGTATATGTTGGTTTTGTCATTTGGTTTGGACAGCAAAGAAAGAATTTCATTGTACAGGGAAACGTGTTTGGTGGAATGGCTGATTGCATGGTGTGAAGACAACAATCTATCTCTCAATGTCGACAAGACAAAAGATATAATCGTGGACTTCAGAAAATCACATTCTGCCCACATCCCACTCTGCATCAACAGTTTAGATGTGGAGACTGTTAGAAGTACCAAGTTCCTCGGTGTGCACATAACTGAGGAACTTACGTGGACCCATAACACCTCATCATTAATCAAGAAAGCCCAGTAGAGACTACACTTCCTGAGGCGGCTGAAGCAAACAAGTCTTCCCCCTTCCATCCTCACCATGTTCTACAGAGGCACCATTGAGAGTGTTCTGACCAGCTGCATCTCTGTCTGGTATGGCAACTGCAACATATCTGACCGCAAGTGCCTGCAAAGGATAGTGAAGACAGCAGAGAACATTATTGGGGTGCCTCTCCCTTCACTACAGGACATATTTTACAAACACAGTGTCCGCAAGGCCTGCAGCATTGTGCAGGACTCCTTACACCCCTCAAATGGACTTTTCACACCTGCCATCCAAGAGAATTTCTGTATTATCTATATCTATTATTTATTATATTACATATCTATTGACTATATTTTTTTATTTTTTTATGTTAGTCATTAGCACTATAACATAAGTAACATGATAATTATATTTGAATACTAACCCTCACCTATTCTGTTTCTTTTCTCGGTACCCAAATGTGGCCATTGGTGCCACGGCCCACCTGCCAAGTTTTTGCCTGCCTATGGTAAAGTCATCCCTGATGGAGGATCACAGGAATCATGGGAAAGAGGGGTCCTTTCATCGGAGCAACAGCGTTTCAGCCGTGGCATGGCCAAATGGGGAGGCAGCTAGATGGATGAGGTCTCCAGGACTCTAAAAATATCCAAACCTAATTATGTCATATCATCTACTGTGAAACCGTACTTCTAAAAAAATTTTTATTATTATGCTGTCTTAAGGAATTGTTCTGTTCTGTATATTGTATTGTATTGACCCCCTACTTTTGACGCCCACTGCACGCCCAACCTACCTGGAAAGGGGTCTCTCTTTGAACTGCCTTTCCGAGGTTTCTTCCATTTTCCCTACAAGGTTTTTATTGGGAGTTTTTCCTTGTCTTCTCAGAGAGTCAAGGCTGGGGGGCTGTCAAAAGGCAGGGCCTGTTAAAGCCCATTACGGCACTTCCTGTGTGATTTTGGGCTATACAAAAATAAACTGTATTGTATTGTATTGTATATTTATGTATCTTGATTGCAAATACCATACATTGCATCAATATTCATATTGCTAACTATAAGTCAATATTGCTGCTACTTCTTTGTCTTATCTTTGCACAATGTCTTGTCTAGTTTGTGTTTTAATTTTAAATTTAAATTTTAATTCTATTTTTAATGTATTATTTGCACATCAGCTTCGCAATTTCGTCTATCTGTATACTTGTATATGGTTGAGATGACAATAAAGTTCACTTTGACTTGACTTTGAAGTATTGTTTTTACTGAATTAAACTGTGGGTTTTCAACAATGAAACATTATTTCATATCTCTAGAACATGTTTTCAGCACTTGCATCTATGTGTTTGTGTGTCTATGGTAAAATTGGACCCAATTCTGTAACTCAAGAATGAATGCAGTGATGGAACTTGCATTTGTTAGTCTTAACAGATGATTACGTTTTGGAGGAATTCCATCTCTTTAGCTTTGGCAGCCACACCACCTGCAGTTCAGAACAGGTCATCTACCTGAAGGTAAGCATGTTTGGGGCTGGCCTGTACTTGAATGGGATACCATCTAGGAAAAAATTTGGGTTGTTGCTGGAATAGGTTTTGATTAGACCAGCAGGGTTCTCTTACCCTGTGTGTGGATCCCAATGCTGTGACTTAGACACTGTACTGCAAAAATAGCACTGTCCTTTGAATGAGATGCAAAACTGTGGTTGTGATTTCTGGGCATCTTTCGTAAAGAGCAGGGTGTTCCCTGATGTCCAAGCTAAAATTGGCCATTATATCCTGCCCACCTAATCATCCCCAGTCTAACTATCTGGTTGTGGTCCGGTGCCGCTAAGATTCACACTGTCAATATGATGGCGATTTATTTATTTTTTGAAGAGATCCCAGGGACGCTCCCAGCCTTGGCCCAACCTGCACACACTCACAAACAGTGATAAAATAAAGCACACTGGGAACTAACAACAATCAAAGAATATAATGAAATTAAATAATATAAATGAAAACACTAATACCACCCCTGTACCCCTATGGTGATATTACATTAAACATATAAACACAAACAACTCCACACAGCCAAGTCCATGAAAAACAACACCGGTTGCAATGAAAGATGACGATAGTAAGTCCAGAGATCTGCATGCTGAAAGGGAATGAAAAAACAGTCCTACTGATAGACACTGTAAGGGTGAAGACGGATGGATGCTTCAGGAACGCTCCTTTTCTTGCCGGGAAGCCAACGAATCCACTATCAGTCCTCAGCACACAGGTAGACAGAAAACGATCCAGACCCCAACAACGAAACAATCCAGGACTGAAAGACTAAATATGGCTTAATCAACAGAAGGCAGTCCGACAGGTAAATGGAACACAAAATACAACAACAAAAAACACCCTTTTCTTTCCTTGGACACCTGCCCTCCTTTTAAGTCCCTCTGACCACCTTTGACCCCAACAGCCCCTGCAGGGACTGCTGGGAGATGCAGTTTTAACTAATAGTAGCACTGCTACAATCTGGCTAACTATCTCTACTCTTGACCACCAAATAACTAATGTATGGTGAGCGCACTGCTGCAAAATAGCTGTCATTTCATAGTCCAGGAGGATCCTGTATATTGGGGATGGTTGAAGAGGCCCTCCCTCTAAGTAAAGAGCTTTGAGCGTCTTGAAAAACATTATATAAATGCAATGTCTTCTTTTAAATTTCAAAGTTTTTAATGCTGATGCCAACAACAGCCAATTCACTGCTCAGAAGTTCATAAAATTTCCCATATGCATTTCGGACTTGTATGAATTTAAAGTTTAATTCAAAGTTGAAGCTTTGAGCTTTAAAAGAAAAAAAAATCAAATGCAGTTCTATCAGAAGCTAAATTCTAATTTCAAAAAAACACTGATTACATTTTTTTTGTCATTATTAAATTATCATGTGAGATCTGCCTTTAAAGCAGGCGATATTTTGAAAAATACATTTCAGTGGTAATGCATCCTGCATATAACTTGGTAAATTTCAGTAAATGAGTACTGTAGTCATGTGGTAAATTAGAAGAAAGCCATGTGCTGGCCACATCTGATTTTTTTTTTCATAAGCAATAAAGTTGGTGTATCAGCATAGGCTGTAGAAAGTGTCTGGATGAACCCATAGGTCAAAACCGGTCAGTTTCACCATTAAAATAAAGTGCTTGTCATGATTCTGCTTGAACTAGCACAGTGTGCTGTGTAATCGATAACAATTAAGAAAATGCATATTGAAACTCAAGAACTGGGATAAGTGAACAGCAAGAAGAACAGTGTTTAAGGTTTCAAACTGGAGCACAGATGTTCTTAGACATGCAGGTTAGGTGGATTGGCCATGCTAAACTGGTCCTTGATGTGTGTGTGTGTATGTGTGTGTGAACATCCAGTGATAGGCTGGCACCCTGTCCAGGGATTATTCCTGCTTGGTGCACAATGCTTGCTGGGAAAGGCTCCTGCTTGCCCACAACACTTCTCTGGATAAGTGGGTTTAGAAAACGGATGGATGGATAGAATGTTCTCTGATGGGTCCACTTCAGCTGTGGTGACTGAAAGGACTTACTCAAATAAGGTTCCCTGGGGAAATGCAACATAACTTAATTGTGATTAAAGACTTAGGAAGAAAAAATGGCAAGTGTTTAGTTCCCAATTTAAACTATCAGAGCCCATTGGGATGAAAAAATCCAAAAAAAGAGGTCCTTAATATATTTCTGGTTTCTCCTAAATAACAAAGATACCAGAAAGAAATGACATGGAGGCATTTTCTTTTGTCTCATGCTTCTCAAAATGTTTTGCCTGAGAAATCCTCACAAGCATCTCTTTCATGAGTTTCAACAGAGATCTCAGCAAAGTCACACACTGGGCTCAGATATTTCAAATAGTGTCTGGACATTTTTGCATTTTGAAAGTATGTGCATTGTGTGCTCAGCAATATATGGTGAAATTTATGGACAGTTGTTTTTTGTTTAATTACAAAACTGAAGTGTTTGCTTCTGAATAATACTATTGGTTGCTATCATTTATATTGATGTGCTCCACTGAGATCATACACATGCTTGAAGGAAAGGCATGCAGTGTGGTGTAGTGGTTAAGACCTTGAGGTTTTGGGTTCAAATCCCACTGCTGACACTGTGTGACCATGAGCAAGTCGCTTGACTAGCCTGTGTTCTAATTGGAAAACCAAAAAGAAAGGTAACCAAGTGTATTTTAAATGTTGTTAAGTAACTTTGGATAACAGTATCAGTCCAATAATAAGTGAAATTTTGGAAGAGATTTACAGAAGACCAGAAAGCAATCTCACAAAATATACCATGCTTTTCAAACCAGATTTTCAAGTATAACTTCTTGTACCTTACTTAGTACTAGGGTGTTGTACCATGTTAGCCATTATGAACATAGAGAAAAGCCAAGATCTTGCCTGAAGAAGGGGTCTGAGTTGCCTTGAAAGCTTGCATATTGTAATCTTTTTAGTTAGCCAATAAAAGGTATCATTTTGGTTGGTTTTTACCTCATTTGTAATTCATGTCTTCTTTTTTGCGTAAAGCTATTTCTCCTAAGGAATTTTAGGAGAAACATCTCTGACGAAGTAGATTCTTAAATGAAATATAAATGAGAATCTGTTTTAAATCTCATGCGGCATCAAAGATCAACCTTTGAGCAATAAAAATGTCCTACTAGAGGGACTGATGTATCCTTTACAATGGGAAAAAAAGTTACCTTTATTATCCTCTGCTAACTATGCTGTTGCAAAAGACATTTTTCTGGTTAACAGGTAAACATGCAGAAGTCAAATATAGAAGGGATCTCACAATTACACATTACCTTTTATCCATCCATCCGTCCATTATATGCTTAATCCAGTCTAGAGTTACCAAGCCAGGAATCTGTTCCAGCAGCATTGCTTACAAGTCAAGTATCATTTCTGGTTAGGATACCTGCTCGTCGCAGTACACACTCAAACCCACATTCACTCATATTGGGCAATTTAGAGCCACTCTTGCACCTAAACTGCACATTTTTGAAATGTAGGAGGAAAACAAGGGAATCCAGAAAACAACAAACACAGATGCAAAGAAAATCTACTTACTCCACAGAGACAGAACTGAATCCAGGATTGTGTCCCTCCAAATAAATATCTGAATATTGGACAAATGATTTTGAAAGTGAATGAAGTTTCTGAACCTGAGTTATCCAGTATGTGGTCGTGTAGATTTGTAGTCATTACCAACAGAACTGGGTGTAAGCAGGGACTATATCTAGATGGAGCCTTTTATTTGGGAATTTAGTTACACTGACTAAAAGGGAAAAGTTTGTGAAAGCTGTGTGAGGAGTAGTATGCTCTGTGAGTGTGAGATGTGTCTGATGAAAGCAATGGAACATGAAGCAATACTGGTAAGAAGAACTAATGAGAATGATGTGATGGGTGTGTGCAATGCCATGAAGTAAGAAGAAGAGGAATGATGAGTTAGGGGAAAGACTGGTATACAGATGATAGGTGTTTGTGACTAAGGTGGTTTAGGCATGTACAGCCAAAGGCAGAGGATGATCAAATGAAAGGTGCTCCAAGATGGAGGTGGAGCGGATGAGGCCCAGTGGAAGGTTAAAAAAAAACTTTGTTGGAGGACATGTTGAGAAAAAAGATTTGTGGGAATAACCGGCCAATCTGATTAAACCTGGAAAATAGTTGCTAAACCACTGATGACAATGATGATGATGATGAGTTACACAGAGTAAAAAAAAAGAAACGGGTACCCTAATTTGCCATCAGTAAAACCGAAGGGCAACTATTCTGATATATTTGTTTCAAAAGCCCAATCAGCACATGGTGGCTGTAAACAAGTCATTCCAAAAAAAGGAAAGGCCAGTTCAAAAAGGAAATCTAAAGCAATGTCTTTACTAGCCTTCCCATAACATTGTGGAATCTGCTGCCGCAACACATGTGGAAGAGGAAACTGGATATGTTTGACATTATAAAAATATATTGAAACTGTGCTTCAACCTTCCCTAGGGAAGATGTGATATATTAAGCTGTATCTCCTGGAGTTTGTTTTTGTCTCACAGAATAACTAGCCAGAATTTTTTCAATGCTCAGAATTTTAAAGCTTATAAAGTTAAAAAATATATATGACAAAGAGGAATGGAAAAAGAAGCTTTCGTCTTTCTTATATTCTTACACAGCTGTATACACCATGTTGCCTCTCTTGTACTGGACAATCCGGGTCATTGTTCTTTACTTTTAAGGCATGCATATTATCATTTGGTACTATGTCATTACATTAATTAAGAGCCAATATAAACTGTCTCTAGCAAAGTGTCACTAGTATTACATTTTTTCATGTAAAAATTGCTGAAAGACATCATCTTAAGGACAGCAGTGGAAAAGGCTGACATTAGACATATTTGATATGTGAGTAGTTAGCTGAAATAAATTATCCAGTCACTTGTGATGAGTTTTTATATATTCACTTCACTACAAGCAATATGAAACAGTCAAAAATGTCTGGAGACAGTTTTGGAGACCACTGTAGGTTTTTGTGCATGTGTGCTGGGTGATTTTTTCCTTTTGCAGACAGTTTCCCAAGCAGATGGCTTAAATCATACACTCCATCAGCTCCCTCACAAAGCCTTTGCATGGTGGCACTGCAGGGAGAAATGCTCCTCCTGTAATTGCCACTCTTGCAAGACAAATGAAGCAATCTAGTGTGCCCACCTGGAAGAACTTATTTTAGCTGAATTATTAACGCTCATCAGTTGCAGCACAGTCTAATATCATGTGTGGTTAGAACCCTGGAGAGGTTTTTTCCTTTAAATATACATTAATAAATTATTGCTGATAGTAGCAGTATCACTAATAATAAAACTAACAAGCTTTCAAAGCTATATGCATTAGATCTAATTAAATGGCTGAACTGTTTCTTGCAGATTTTCACTCGTTTCACCCTTAACTCACATTAATAACAGACTATTATAAACATTAGTAGACATTGCTAGTATTGTGTAATATCTTATATTCATCCGTCTATCAACAGTTGGATTGTTATTACCAGTCTATTAAGGATTATTGCTGCTATCTCACAGGGGATTGGAGATTTTCTACCTGGTTTATGCCTTTTTTGTTTAGTTAGGTACTGTCTCCACTAAACTTTTAGCTGGGTAAGCAGGTTTGAAAGATGGATGGATAATACATAATCCCTTATCATACATTACTTCTTTTATAATTACATGTTCCTATATGTATACATTGTAAAAAGACTAATTAAGATTGCACAAACTTTTTAATGAAGTCAGTGAAGCAGAAGTTCCAATGCTATACCAGCGTGACATTCTTATATTTATTAATACTTGTTACACAGTTGCCCTGAATAACTATTACACATAAGTAATAAGTTAAAATGGTGCAGTGGTTAACACTGATGCCTCACAGCTCCAGGAGACTGGGTACAATTTGCAGCCTAGTCTCTGTTTCTGTGAGGTTTGCTCATTATTCTCGAACCTATATGGGTGTTGTGATATCTGCCATAAAGAAGCACAAACATCTGGACAGTCATCCATACAAAAGTTCAAACCAGCCCATAGCTCTGGTGTGAGCCCACTTGAAAGGTCTCACTCCCTGTACTGCCTAGCTCCTAAGTCAAAAGGCAGACTCTCAAGCCAAAAGTCGGGCTAAGGTTTTTAAAGTTCAAATGTCCACAATAACAAAAGGAGAGAGAGAAAAATGTAAAATACATCTGGTCAAGCGAAAACAAAAAAAGTTCCTTGAAATTTTTAAATATTTATTATAAAGAAGGCCCAAACTCAAAAGGCAGACTTTCAAGCAAAAATGGTCTGAAGGTTTTTAAATTAAAAAAAAAAAAACGTTCAAATGTTCACAATAGCAAAATGGAGAGGGAGAGGGAATGAAAAATATCTCTGGCCAAGTAAAAACAATGTTCTTTGAAAATTTTGAATATTTATTGTAAACACTTTTTAATCAGAGTATAGCATCAAGTCAATGAAACTTATGGGATATTAATCTGGTCAGTTAAGTAGCAGAGGGGGTTGTTAATCAGTTTCAGCTGCTGTGGTGTTAATGAAATTAACAACAGATGCACTAGAGGGGCAACAATGAGATGATCCCCAAAACAGGAATGGTTTAACAGGTGGAGGCCACTGACATTTTTCCCTCCTCATCTTTTCTGACGTTTTTTTCACTAGTTTTGCATTTGGCTATAGTCAGTGTCACTACTGGTAGCATGAGATGATACCTGGACCCTACAGAGGTTGCACAGGTAGTCCAACTTCTCCAGGATGGCACATCAATACGTGTCATTGCCAGAAGGTTTGCTGTATCTCCCAGCACAGTCTCAAGGGCATGGAGGAGATTCCAGGAGATAGGCAGTTAATCTAGGAGAGCTGGACAGGACCATAAAGGTCCTTCACCCATCAGCAGGACCGCTATCTGCTCCTTTGGGCAAGGAAGAACAGGATGAGCACTGCCAGAGCCCTAGAAATTGGCCACCAGCAGGCCACTGGTGTGAATGTCTTTGATCAAACAATCAGAAACAGACTTTATGAGGGTGGCCCGAGTCCCCCAGTGGGCCCTGTGCTCACTGCCTGGCACCATGGAGCTCGATTGGCATTTGTCATAGAATACCAGAATTGGCAGGTCCACCACTGGTGGTCTGTGCTTTTCACAGATGAGATGAGATTCTCATCCTGAGCACATGTGACAGACGTGAAAGGGTGTGATTTTTTTCCCATTGAGATCTGATGTTCTTTCAAAGTGTTCCTTTAATTTTTGTGACCCTTAGTATTATTGACACACTGTGTGTTTTGGGTATATCATTAACCAAAATAAGATGATTTATTAATTAATATTATCAGATGCAGTCAGAATGACATACTCAAAATGAAATGGAATATATTCCTAACTAGCTAGCCCAGTTCACAGTACTTAAATCAAAGTGCAGAAGCATCAGCTAACAGAAATAAATACAGCAGTGTATAACTGTAGTCTGCAAGAACTGTGACACTCATGACACTCACGTCACTCTTAAGGGTGTCATAAACATGCTTTGTCTTGGATTCTTGACTTGTCTACACAAGCCAGAGTTTTAGACAGTTTCTCACCTTTGTTGGGCATTTTCTATATTTTGACTCTCCAAAGTATTTTTTAACTTAAGCCAGTTTCACCATTTTGGGCCTAGTATAGGCTGAAACCTATGTCAGTTAGACATTATGGACTCGTTGGACAGGAGTGAGGCTTTAATGCACAGGCTGGTGGGAGTTTTGGTTTTCTTTAGCGGCCCATTTAGAGGCTTCAAAGCCCTTTCCATTATAATCTTGTCTCCTACTCACACACGTCTATGCATATGTTTAATATTTATTTATACTGTAAATATTTCCAAAATTTGTCAATATTTCTCCTGTTTAGTATCCTTAACATTGCCCATACCCAAAGCTTTTCTTTTTGTTTAAATTAATACATAAAGAGTGGGGTGTTTTGGATAGTCTCCCAGAAAAATTAAGGATAAAAAGGCCTTAAATCATCATACTATACCTTTCTGAAACTCACCTACTCCAATTCAGGGTCCTTATTGCAGCTCGAGGCACAGAGCAGGAAACAGTCATGTCAGTCCATCTCAGGTCTCTAACCTTAAGCAAAAGAGTTTGAAATAAAGAAAAGTAATTCCTGTGTAATTGTGTGGAATATGTTATATGCAAAATGATTCAAATCTGTCACATTAAGTTAATGGAGGCATATGGTATACTGGGATATCAACATCTGTCAGGCTGATATAAACATGTCACATGAATAAAATTCTAAAGATATGTGGAGTACCAGGCAGGGCAAGTTGTCTTCTCTTTACACAACTGCATTGTTCATTTACCAGATACACATGATTTTTTATTACACATTACCTTTTGAAACACTGTAAAGTAAATGCTTGATGTACTTGTTTCCTTGTGTCATTTGGATTGTGCTAAAAGCTAAAGTTTCATTTATTTTAAATAGGGATGAACAAGCACCACAGTCTCTTGTATTGCACATTTTTCAAGGATTAGCTTTGCCCTCCTGTCACTTTAATCTGGATAAAGTGGTTTGGTAATAAATTACATGTGCAGATTATCCTTTTGTTAAATGTTTTATGTTACCATCTATTTCCTCGTTACTGAGACACCCTTATGCAGATTTACCTGTTTTTCATGTGCCAACCATTTTATGTATCTTCATCTCAACAACAATGGAGGTATATACTGTGTAAGAGAATAGACTACAATAAAGAGTTGGGGCTGGTAACCCCATATAACTTGAGCTTGGAAAACAAAGAAAAAAAAAACATTGCGGGAACAACTTTCCAGATGTGAGTTCTCAACTGAACAACCTCATGATGGCAGATCTTCGGTCTAAAGTCCATCTGGCATTAAGAGGCAGGTCTTGGAGAATGGACTCCAGAAGTGATATCAGTGGTGTTTTAGCCATCAATCTTCCAGTCTGCGGAGGGAGGGGGAGAAAAGGCATTAGGACACAGTGTCAACCCCTGGAGAGGTAGGAAATTATAATCATCAGAGCCATTAAGCTGTCCTGTATGTGTGTGAATAAGACAACTGATATTATGGAGTATCTCTGATGGTCATGTAGGATTTCCTCATCTTCTCACTTATGCAGCATCAGAAACAGAAACACATTTTTGTCTTTACCTTAGGAGCTATAGTTTCAAATAAAGACAAATGGCTAATATATAACTTGAAAAAACTATTTAAAATCCATGTACTAGAAACACTAAAATAAAATGACAATATGGAGAAAATAGGGCGGCATGGTGGCCCAGTGGTAGCGCTGCTGCCTTGCAGTTAGGAGACCTGGGTTCGCTTCCCGAGTCCTCCTTGTGTGGAGTTTGCATGGTCTCCCCATGTCTGTGTGGGTTTCCTCCGGGCGCTCCGGTTTCCTCCCACGGTCCAAAGACATACAGGTTAGGTGGATTGGCGATTCTAAATTGCCCTAGTGTGTGTCCTGTGGTGGGTTGGCACCCTGCCCGGGATTGGTTCCTGCCCTGTGTTGGCTGGGATTGGCTCCTGTGACCCTGTGTTTGGATTCAGCAGGTTGGAAAATGGATGGATGGTGAAAATAATGCAAAAAAGATTGGTGTTTCACTCTGTAATTCAAGCACATTTTAGTAATGTGAAATACAGTAAATAAAGCACAAAATTATTTCTTTACTCATACACTCATACATTTTGACATTAATTAAGTCAGATTTCTTTTTCAAATCTTATTAAAATGTTTGTTACAGATTTAATCAGTTTACTCTTGCGGATCATAGAGAAAGATCATGAGCCATCTCAATCAAAGCCATAGTTTTTCAAAAAATGTGTTTTTTATAATAGTGACCTATACCACTGACGGATTAAGGGAGGGAATAATTAAAAGTACAAACAAGAAAGAAAATGCACACATGACATAACATTCAGGTGCATTTGTAGACTTAGTTAACTGTTTTGAAAGTTGGAGCATTTTTACATTTTCACGTAACCTCATCAAATAGTAAGCTATTACATTTTATTCATTAAATATTTTTGTAACAGTGAGTCATATTAAAAACTAACAGAAATAATAGAATGTAATTACATGTATTAGCATGGTACATACAATACCAGTTTTTATAGCACTTTACAATATTGCTTAATTGAAAAAATAACATGCTTCTGGAGCCTGAAATAGCTTTCATAGACAGCAGACTCCAACTCAAGTGATGACAAGATGGCTTTGATTGATGTGCTGTTATCACTTGTTGGTTGTGGAGGGTCTATGACTAATTGTTGTGAAAGTTCTTAAAAATAACATTTTTAGATGTTTAAAATCTCTTTTGAAGTCTCAAGTTACAATCGTTAGCTGCATCCAACCTTAACGGATAGGTCATTCTAGAGCTTTGCCAATAAATTATGGCATCAGAGAAATATTGAATCATTATAATGAGCAGCTATGAGGTTATTTATAGTGTGTTAGAAATCCTGACTACAGGTTGTATCACTGTGTTCACAATGTGTCACCAAGCTCTGGCTAAGGAGCTTGTTACCTCTTTCATTTACTTCTACATACAGTAAGTTAGTTGCATTTTATACTTTTACTCTTACAAGCATCATGGTTCTAACCCTCTATAATTTCAAGGTGAAGGAAAAGTGAGCTGCTGCAACTGAGGTTTATGCAAGCAGCTGCACAGCAGTAGAAGATGCTTCTACAAGTAGCATTTTATAGTTTCATTCTTTTGCTGCTAGTAGTGGCTGTGGAATGAGTAAAAGATAAAAATATCCAAAATATACAAGTTGAAATATTCCTCTCTCACGGGACATTTGAAATAATAAATTAATCTGTAATTGAAGTTGTATTTGAAAATGAATGAATTTTCAAAACTTTGTACAGTGTTCTGCATTTAAGATATCTCTATGATAATTTAACTTCCTTGACGAATAAGGAATGAGTTTGCCAAGCATTACCAAAATTGGTCCACTGGTAGCTGACAGTCAGACAAACAGAACATGACAATGGCAGTAGGCATTTTTCTAAATGTATGCAAATGTGCCTAATAAACAAAGGAAAAAGATCAAACCTGTCACCTCTCTGTGCTTAACAGCACAAGATATTTCTCTGTCTGTCCATTTGACTGATTGATCTTCCCCTCACAGTCCTACATAAGCACTTCTCTCACACCTCCTGTAACTCACTTTTGATCTTCTGTTCTCACTTTTATCTGCCAGTTGACCTCTTACCACAAACACACCTGTTGTCTCCTATTTTATTGACGCACTGAACAAAAGGGGCTTTAAATTCTCTCAAAACTCCCTTTAAACACTGCTTTGGCCATCCTTCCAAAGTTCCTGTAACTATCATCCAATTTTCCTGGTAACCTGAGCCCCAGCTCACCCTTAAGTGGCCAAGCAATCCTCAAATACCATGTTCATCATAACTTACTCCAGAGAACCAGGACGAGTGACACTGGGCCGATTGACTGTCACGTATCTTGGGATCTTCTAACCTATGTAGTGAAAAAACCTTTGGTCTTTTCTCTACTTCTGTCTTCTGAAAAAAGTGATTTTAGTGCACTCTTTACAAACATATACAGTGGATTCAAAAAGTATTCAGATGCCTTCACTTATTTAGCATTTTACAATGTTGCAGCCTTGTGCTAAAATTATTTATTTTTTCATGACACCATGCAACACTCAATACCCCAGAATGACAAAGCAAAAAAAGGAATTTAAGAATTTTTGCAAATTTATTAAAAATGAAATACTGAAATAACTCATTGTCAACAAATATTCAGACCATTTACTTTGCATTTAGTTCGAACACCTTTGGCAGTTATTATGGCCAGGAGTCGTCTTGGGTATGATGCCACAAGCTTTACACACATGGATTTGAGGATCTTTTGCTATTCTTCTCTACAGATACTCTGAAGTTCTGTCAGAGTGGATTGAGACCATTGATGGGCAGTTGTTTTCAGGACTCTTCTAAGATGTTCAGTTGGGTGCAAATCTGGGTTCTGGCTGAACTACTCAAGAACATTCCCAAAGTTGTCCCTAAGCCACTTGTCTTTCCTTTTTGCTTAGGTTCATTATCCTGTTGGTGGGTGAACTTCTGGACTACTCTGAAGTCCAGAGTGCTCTGGAGCAGGTTTTCATTAAGTACTTAGCTTCATTCAGCTTTTGCTCAACGCTTCCCTTCCCTTCCCTTCCCTTCCAGGTCATGCTATAAGTGCCTGACTTCAATGGGTGATCCAAGGAATATTATAAATGCAGAGAACATTATTACTGGGCCACTAACCAGGCCACAACAGTAACTTAAATTAAGTTAATTAGCAGCAAAAACTGGTCACTAATTAAGAAAAAGTTAAAATGAAAACCTGTAGCCACTGTGGCTATCCAGGGTCGGAGTTGGGCACTTCTGGCTTATACCATGCAGCACTTGCACTTAAGGCCATGTAATCACAACTTAATTCCATTATTACAACAATCTACTCCATAGGTACTGTCCTTGGATTCACAGTATAATCACTGTTAGTCAGTCCTTCTAACGTAAAAACCATAAGAGCCAAGTAGACTATTCTACTTTTAACAGAAACTACATCATTATGTTAGTTCACTTTTCAAATCTACATACCAACAATAACATATAATATGGCCATGTGTTATATTGCTTTAAGGACAGGCTCCAGACCCCCAGTGCCCTGAATTGGATTTAAATAAATGGAAGGACATAAGGTGTGAGATGTTGAAATACATACCCTACAGTACTTTTAAATGTTAAGTGAAATTTGTCTTACACAGAACTGTGTTCAGTATATGAAATAATATTTTTATAATTACAAGTAACTTTTTCATTTTTCTAATGTGGAGAAAACAAACTTTTCCTAGCAATCCAGTGAGCATTAAGAGTAGCTAGTAGGAAATATAGCAACTATATTACCACCAACTTGAGCGAAAATACATTTTCAATTGTTGATTTTTACTGCAACATTGTAAAATTGCTATAAGCAGGATTTGCACCCTCTAATATAAATTCTGTTTTCTCGCAATTTAATGAGAATCACATTTCATATATTTTATTGAAGTAGGTAACCAAGGATGCAATGAGTGTAGTGTCTTTTGATTTTAGAAGTTGACCAGAATTGTATCTGCTTAAGAAATAAAGGTAATGTGCTGCAAAGTACTGTATGATATCTCCTAATGTTAACATCCAGAGAAAATAAAATTTGTTTCATAAACCTAGTGAATCATGTCCTGTTACTACAGTTTTGCGGATATTTAAAATAATGTGTTAAGATGCAAAGTGACTCAGAACAGAAGAGTTTAATAACAGTATGTTTATCGTAACACTGGGTCTACACTAAAATCCTCCCGCGTAAAAAGTAATTGATGTACTTTAGAGATATACTGTAGATGCTGAATCCAGTTCTGAATTCGGAAATTCTCTACCACAAACCATTTCTGCAAGAAAAAAGAAAAGTCAGATTAAAAAAAAACAGTTATGTTTGTTTTATGGAATAAGTATTTTTCACGCTCAGAATATTATTTGAAGAATATTTTGATCTGAAATTCTTCCTAATTCTTAATTTAACTTAACTTAATTTAAATGGAACTAACCCACAAATCAAATATTTGCTGCATAGATTTTGCTCTCAACCAGTATTTTCTTATTCCTTCAAAATCGCCAATAATTAATATGCAAAAGGTTAGAAAATGCTTTTTATTGCCCAAAAGAGAGAAAGTTGTTATTTAAATGTTTTTTATAGAAATATGAAAAATAGTCATCCATTGTCTTGACCAATTAATAGGTAAGCAAATTGAAAAAAGAGCTTGGGAGGCATTTGAAAGCATGTGGCACAATTTTGTTTAGGATACAAAGGTGGAAAACTATGAAGAGGTAGTTGAGGAGCTTCTCTCTTTCATGCAGATTTTTTTTTTCTCCGAGAATATGAGAGTGGCCTCTGATGTTTTACCAGTCCGTAGTAGCCAGTGTATTGTACTATGCTGTTGTCTTCTGGGAAAATATCTTAAGATGCACAATGCCTGAACAAACGTATTGGGATAGGCTACTCTATCACAAGGCTAACCTGTGGCACACCGGAAGCTCTTGTGGAAAAGAGGATGTTGGCAAAATTGTATGCCACTGTGACAAAATAAATCTGTCCCCTCCAGAGGAGCTCTGTTGGAGCAGTTTTAGCTACAGGCTCATTCCACCAAATTGTGCTAAGAAAAGCCTCCGGGGGGCCTTTTTTGCTCAGATAAGATCTCCACATGATGCCATATAAGCTTGATGCATTCACTTTCTGTTTGGGACAGTCAGCGGGTTGGAAAATGGATGGACATAAAAAGCAGTTATTGATGACAGGAAATATTCAACTGTTTTTCTGTGGACTTCATAGCATGAGGTCTATGTAACCTAGAAATCTGATTTGTGTATTAATGAATTAGTAGTATTAGCTATTGGTGGTTAATCTGGGCAATTTCTCAAATCTGACAAAAGAATTTCTCTTTTAGTCACATGTCAGAAGCTTGTATTTTTTTTCTTCGAAAGCATACCATATCCTGCATTTTTATTTGTGTTATTTTATGTAATTTATGCATACATAATGAGAAAGTTAAACTTGTGAGTGAAAATAAATTTTATGATAAAGTGAACCTTACCTTACATTCTGTAGACCTACCAGGTAATTGTTAATCTAGTATTTTCAAGCCCACTTCAGGGTCATTGGAGGCTGGAGCCCATCCCAACAGCATCATTGATAAAACTGGAGCCAACCTTGCAGAGACCACTGCAAGGCTCACAAACCCCATCACAAGTCACACAGAGCACACAGAGGATGCTTAAAATTGCCACGACACACATCTTTGGGATTTGGAAAGAAACCAAAGTCAATTTTAGCTGTGTGTAATTTTTGTCAGTCTAAGACTGTAACAGATTCATAGCAAACAACTTTGATTTATGGAATCTAACCTTATGTGGAAGACTAGGTTTTATGTTTCAATCAGTGTTCAGACTGCATCTCCATTTCTTCCTGTGCAAAAGACAGATTGCAATGACTGGTAAATAATGAATAAGATGTGTAAAGAACATCTGCATGGCATACACAGTGAGTGGCACATATGGAAGCTGGCATGACTAGTGGGCACATTCAGATATGCGAAAATCTAGATCATTCCTGTACACATAAATATTCGTCTGAAAGAAATTGCAGACAAAATTCTTTGACATTGTGGAGGACTTACCTTTTTGGAGTTTCTGAATATATTTATGAATTCATGAATACATATTTATTTAATATATACATTTTGAGAGATGTAAGGAGTCTGTTAGCAAGTGTGTCAGAATAAAAATTCTGAGCTAAACTCTGTGATTTAAGAAACAGATGAACAGTGGGAGACAAGTTTTGTATTAACATTTCTTATGTTCTGTTATTTTAAAGTTGTTAAATGTTAAATTTAATTTTGTAGGTCAAGATTAGTTTAAGACTACAGTTAGATAATGATTACATTTTAATGGGGTATTGTTTCTTTAAGAAGGGGTACTGGGTTGCAGTGGTTAATGGGCTCTAGGAAGTTACTTTAAGTTTTATGCATGGATTAATTGGGCTGTTGAAACACACGGTCTTCTTACTGTGTCTGTCCTGAGTTTCATTTATAACTGTGGAACTATATAATGCAGAAAATAAGCATTGTTTGATTTACACAACAACGTAGTGGACTAATGTGAAATGCCAGGCCTGGACACGTGAAAGTTATTGCGATAACCACACATTGTGTTGCACCTACATGAACAGTACTATCAATGTTATCAAAATTTAAAGACTGTTTAAGATTTCTTCACCACCATAACTATATCTTTTTCATCACTGGAAAACGGATGCAAATTTTTTCTTCACCTGGAACATAATATAATTCAATACTAAAGAATTTCCATATTATTTTAATGATTAGTTCTTACCTTTTGATGTCCAAATAGCCTTTGGATTCTTGATTAAGAAAAAGTAAAAACAGAAAATAAAGGGATGGTTGCTTTCATGAATTCTGTATTTCATTTAAAAAAAAAAAGCAAAGTGGCTGTGATGGTCATAAAATGCACTATATAGGAATCCCTACAGATTTTATTTTTTCTCCAGCCGTCTGGAGTTTTTGTTTTTCTGTCCCCTGGCCATTGAACCTTACTCTTATTCGATGTTAATGTTGATTTATTTTTTTATAATTATGTCTTTCATTTTTCTATTCTTTAATATGTAAAGCACTTTGAGCTACTGTTTGTATGAAAATGTGCTATATAAATAAATGTTGTTGTTGTTGTTGCTATATAAACCAATGGCTATTTAGTTGATTAATTAAAATAATCCATTTAATCTTTTAACCTTTTATTCCAGCGCAGTTCGGCATGAGTCTATCCTTTCAAAACATGATGGAAATGAGCCAATGGATGCCACACCAGCCTGCTCACATAGACTTATACCATGTTTTTGGAATTAGGAAGGAAACTGAAGTATGAGAAATGCTCATACGAATCCCGCAAGACCACAGAGAGGCCGAAAGGGCTAGCATTTGAGTTCAGGGCTCTGGAGATATAAAACAGCAAAACTAAGAAATAGACTACATTCGCTCACCATTTCAAAATATATGTTTATTGTTGTAATGTCAGAATAAATCATTCTTTACTTAATACAGTTTTTAACAGTAGCTGGTATTGTTAAAATATCCATTACACAGTAATGCACAGAAATATAGTACAACAGATGCAACACTGTGTTGAATTGAGCATTCTCATTAATAATAAAGATTATGATAAATAATCCATAAGCACCTAGTGTATGTTTGTTACTTAGGCTACTTTACTTTCAGTATCAGGACATTCAAAACTGAAAAGAATAGGTTAAAATGTTCTTTTTAGCTTAAGTAAATTGAATTCAGTTTTACTTAAAAAAATAACGGTTTTCATCTCTTTTATTTTCTATCATTGTTCTTCACTTTTTAAATGTTATAGCAAAACTGATTCGTTTGTAAACACATTTGGTTACTCTATATCATTAATGTTTCTATAGAACAAATTTACTTTGTGCCATGTTCAAATTCCCCAACACGCAAAGAAGACTATATTTACACTATTATAGGCAGGTATTTTGATGAAGCATAAAAAATGTTAGCAATAAAAAAACTTGAAATTCTGCAAAAGAGAAATGGGTTTTGTATACTTCATCAATTTTAATGGAATGTGAAGAAATAATGAATGATATTCGCAAAACCACTTTTTTTTTTTTTATTGCTGACATGTAATTGCCATGGTTTGAAAAATGGGCACACCTGATCAGATTTAATAACATGATACCTGGACTCTAATACACATCCAGACATACTCAGTAACCTGATGCTTATGAAAGCTGCTAGAGCTTTGGTGAGGCCCTGTGAATCTCAAACAGCTGATGGATATATGACAAAAGCCAAATTGGCATGACCAGGCCAGGTGCGGGGAGAGTGATTGTGTTCCAGCAGAATTCAATCTTCACCTTTACATCGCTGACAAAAAAGAAGGATGGCCTTGAAATGGAGATATTTGGATGAGTCGAGTGTTTCTGTTTCTGGACTCAAGATATCAGCTCACAGTTGGCGCATGCACAGACATTTTGAAATCTAAGACTCATAAAGTGTGCTGACTTGTAGCTGGCAATGTCAACAATAATTTGATCAACTCAGTAAAGCAGGTTTACACAATAGGAAAAAAATGTATTATTTTTTAAATTATTGAATAAAAGTGCAAACACAGTATATGTTTTCATGATCAGTAAAATGAAAGTGACAATTATTACTTGCTTACTTTAATTTGTCATCTATTTGATAATGTTATGCTGTACTTTGTCTTGGCGAACAGAATTGTACTCTTTTATGATTAGCGAACCAGTACTCTCCAACAGATAATCATTGCAGAAATAATGCAGTGTTAATGATCTTGATTAGCAGTAAACTTGTGAAAACAACCAGGATTTCATTTTTAAAATTTTGCAAGAACTCAGGGTGAAAATTTCCCAACGTCGAAAAGCAGGAAAATGTGTATGTACATACTGTATGTATGCAAATTATCTATACTAATAAAAGGCAAAGCCCTCACTGACTGACTCACTCACTCACTGACTCACTCACTCACTCATCACTAATTCTCCAAGTTCCCGTGTAGGTAGAAGGCTGAAATCTGGCAGGCTCATTCCTTACAGCTTCCTTACAAAAGTTGGGCAGGTTTCATTTCGAAATTCTATGCGTAATGGTCATAACTGGAAGCTATTTTTCTCCATTTACAGTAATGGAGTTGTGGTCGAAAGCTGTGGGCGGCGGAGTTTCATGTGACATCATCATGCCTCCCACGTAATCACGTGAACTGACTGTCAACACAGTGCGTAGAAAACCAGGAAGAGCTCCAAAAAGCACTGAAGAAAACATGCATTATATAATTGAGTAGGCAGCGAAACAATAAGAAGCGAGCGAGTGACATATACAACCATATTCATGAGTGCTGCTACTTCGGAAACAGAGCACGGTGTAAACCTAAAGTTTAAATTAAGTTCATAGACAGGCTGCCGCTGGCGTTTGTCATGCCCATGGGTAATGCAGGATACAAGTTTAATGAGAGGACGCAGGATATAAACGAGAGTTTTGATCACTTTGTAACTAAGTTAAAATTGCAGGTGAAAGGGTGTGCTTATGCAAATTCCGAGAGACTGTGTTTGTTGGGGATTGACAGTTAAGGCGGGTGGGGGAGTCACGTCATCATCTCCCCTCCCCTCCGCAGCTAACGCAGTGTAACGGAAGCGAGTTTGTGACGCTGCCACCCAATACTCACAGAAAAATACACAAGTTAATACACACGCTGCCTCTACAGTTTCTCCACACTGAATCCTCCAGGCACTACTTACAAAAGGTTATATTGACAATCGTGTTACGTTACTTTTAAAATGTTTCCTTTTCTTAGCACAAGCACAGCTGAGAAGCTTCGATGCATGTGCTCCATAACGCGTTAAAAAATCATGCATTTAATCACACTTTGCATTACAAACAAAGGGAAACTTCTGTCAATGCATGATTTCCTGGTACACCGATTACATTGATCAGTGCTTCCCGATTCATTTTACCTCGCACTTGGTTTGAGAAGAAGTATGAAAAAATATGAGGTTAACACAGAAAAACAGATTAAAAGCTTTAACCAATTAAAGCTTTATGAATAATCGATTCGCCATCAACAATTGTTTTGGTAAAGCCATACTCAGTGTAATCCTCCTTCCATTTTATAATTTTTCCGCCACTAGCCATGATTAAATGAATGGTAAAAAAGTAAGAGCGAAGCAAGGGTGACTTATTCAGACAGGCAGACGACAGCTCAATAGCTCGAATTTGGATATAAGTGGGTTCTATTTAGTCACCAGAAATATCTTCGTTAGGAATGGAAGTTGAATTTAGTCTTTAAATTTCTATGGTAAAGAAAAAGTTATGCAATGATGACTAAATTTAACTATATAAAGTCAAAACTTTTATATATAAAGTCATTCCCGAATATATAAAGTCAAAACTTGATTATATAAAGTCACTGTCGGAATAAATAAAGTCAAAACTTGAATATATAAAGTCAGCGTCGGTATATATAAAGTCAAAATTTGTTTCAGAATATATAAAGTCAAATCTTGATATATAAAGTCAGCGTCGGAATATATAAAGTAAGCGCTGCAATATATAAAGTCAAAACTTCAATATATAAAGTCAGCTTCCGAATATACAAAGTCAGCACTGGAATATCCATCCATTTCCCAACCCATTGAATCCGAACACAGGGTCACGGGGGTCTGCTGGAGCCAATCCCAGCCAACACTGGGCGCAAGGCAAGAACCAATCCTGGGCAGGGCACATGCATCATTTTCAAAACATTAACCGAACAGTGTTTTTTTAATTTATTTTTCTGAATACGTTTTTGTTAACTTAGTTCAGTTCGGAGTCGTTTCAATCAATAGATTTTGACTTTCACTTTATATATTCAGGAGTGAGTTTATATACTACGATGTTGACTTTATACTGTATAATCAGGAATGACTTTATTAATTCCGACGCTGACTTTATATATTCAGGTTTTGACTTTATATATTCGTGAATGACTTTATATATTCAAGTTTTGACTTTATATATTCCAGCGCTGACTTTATATATTCAAGTTTCGACTTTATATATTCCGACAGTGACTTTATATATTCAAGTTTTGACTTTATATATTCGGGAATGACTTTATATATTCTGACGCCGACTTTATATATTAATAAAATCAATGTATTTGCCCAGCAACACTCATGACAATGACAAAACAATTACATTGTCAATCATGTTACATTATTATTAAAATGTTTCCTTTTCTTTTTACTTCTCCGCTGCCAAGCGCGGGTATTTTGGTATATATAAATATATATTCTGACGCCAATTTTATATATTCATAAAATCAATGTATTTGCCTGTTTGGCACCCCATAGTATATGTGTGTGTGTATATATGTACACATGTATGTGTATATATATATATATATAGATATATATATAGAGATATATATATATATACTGTAGATATGAGAACAACACTCATATCAATGACAAAACAATTACATTAACAATCATGTTATGTTATTTTTAAAATTTTTCCTTTTCTTTTTCATAACTTCTTTAACACACTACTTCTCCGCTGCGAAGCGCGGGTATTCTGCTAGTCCTTTATATATTGCAGTTATCTTGGAAATGTGCAGACATTTACATGACTTGAAATCCACCTGGTCGCCACCATAAAACAACTATCTATTGATGATGTTAATCAACTGCAAACATAATTAACGAATAGATTTACCTGTAAAGTGAAACAATCATGACAACAGAGAAGAGATACAAAAAGAGTGTCAGGCAGAAGTTTGTAAAGTAGCAGCCCACAAACAATATTTATTTGATATCACCAATAAGCGAAAATATATTGAATGCCAACGTGTTACTGCTGACATGCATGCCACAAGCTCTACCACCTGCACCTTATACTTAAACCTCAGAATGTTTTACGCACACGCATCATGGCTGCCATGAGTTCCGAGCATTCTTTTGACGTATTCTCTGAGCACATCATCAGAAATTAATGCGACGTGTGTGCGAGTTGCAGTATTAGCCAAATTTGTGTGGGATGTATGTTCAAGCATTGCATATTCACCATCGTAATGACGTGATACATTTAAAGGTCTCAAATACTATCTACTGTGTCACTGTTTTTTTTTTTTTTTGTCACCTTTGCAACAACATCAGAATGGAAAGTGTTTTTATCTTTAACATCTTTCTCCCCTCAACTCACAACACAGCAAAACCTGGACATTGTTTTGTCACAGTGATGATTTCTCGTACTGCCACCTGGTGGAATCCACCAGATTTACATAAAGTATGTGTGCAAGTATAGTCAGTGCACTACTTGTGTACCAGCAGGGTCCACAAATGTGTCGAGTAGCATTAAGTATATCCCTGGCCTAAGGGCAATAGGTGGAAGAAAAAGCACACCTACGATCTCTGATTCGATTTACGAATGGCATCTGTAATCAGAGATGCCTTATTATGCAACATTATGCCAGAAGCAGTCCTGACATCACATATGACTTGTACATTAATGGAATGTCACTGCTTACAGTTAACAAAACCAGCTTCATTTTCACAATCTGCTGTTATTGCAATATAAGTGTAGTCAGTTGCACTAATTATGTTAGGAAAACCACACACTGCTGCAGGTTCCTTTTTATGTTGACCCATACAACCATACCATATGCAAACTGAATATAGTGCCTCATCGACCAATGTATGGCTTCCATTACAACAGCTATAATTGGGGCTGAACCTTGAATGAATATTCCTGACCTGTCAGCCAGTTAGTTATCTCTGCTAGGTACCTCCTGCATGAAAACCAACCATTATCAAAACCTGGACATGAACAGGTAGATCCTGATTTTGGGCCATCTGTCTTTGTAATACTAGGCCCGATTCAGCACATTGTTCCAAGACAATGGTTTTTTGAAGCCTAAATCAGCTCATAAGCCTGTCATCATCAAAAAAGAGTAGCACCAAAAAAAAAAAACATCAGGGCATGATATTTATAACTTTTTGTATGCAAGGTTCGAATCATGCCTGCACTATTACTTAATTCAGTTACTAACAACAATGGATGGCATTGGTTTCTAAACTTGAGAAGCGACCGTAGGTAGCCAATATAAACTGAGGAAAACCCAAGTAAGTTCTTCACTGCGAATACATAGCATTGGCCATCTTAAAAGACAACTAAAATAGAGACTATATGTCATACTTTCAGGATTAATATGTTTGTCACATCAACACACATTATAATAACAGCTTGTTGAAATGAATAATTATAGGCATAAGTCATCATTTATCTGGAATGATTGCATTTCCATACTTTAGCAAGGGTTTCATCATTTCCCTCTTTCTCCAAAATGTTGCATATGGATAGATCAGAGTTACATTAATCATACACAAGTTCTGCCATCAAAATTTTCTTTATAAATCCCAACTTTTCTGTGGAAAAAAGTATACACACATTACAGGCCTCTTATTGTGTGTACACAAGTTTTACAAAACTGACTCCAGGAGAATCTGAGATAAGATGAAGTTAATTTTATAACAATATGAAATTGTTAGATAGGCTCTAATTTTACAATGTCATGTCATTTGATGACTCACTTCAATCCAGACCTGGGTCATGCAGAGGGTGGAGCCCATCCCAGCTAGCACAGGGCACGAGGCAAGAACAATCTTTGGTCTGGCGCTAGTCCATTACTGAGCAAACACAATCACACACCCACACCCCAATCACACACTAGTGTCAATTTACCATCACCAACTGACCTACATATCTTTTGACAGTGGAAGGAAACCAGAGCACACTGGAGGAAACCCATGTAGGCTCGTGGAGAACATGTAGACACTATGTAGGGAGGACCTGTGATGTGAACTCCAGACTCCTTACTGCAAGACACTGTCATTGTTCCACTGTGCCACCCAATTTGAAAAGAAATGATCTCTTATTCACAGAAATTTTCATTATTTATGTTCTGATTAGAACATTACAACATTATAAAAATTGGACCACAATGGGCCTGTAAGCTTAATAAAGTATGCTAATCCTAACCACCTAATTTCTCCAAAATAACATTAAATCGAGATTTGAATGTCCCTAAAGTTCTGCTCTACCACACTAAATTGTTATTTATTCCATGTGTCTATTTATTGCTATTCATTTGAAGAAAAAAACTTTTTTAACGTTTGTGTGAAATCTACTATTAACAATTTTCCAACTGTCGCCCCATGCTCTTGTTGAAATTATTTTAATGTAACAGCAAGGATACACCATACTAATTCTTACTAATGCCTCTTAATCTCCATCTCTTAATCTTATCGTCATCACTTATACATCTCTGTCCCAGAATTAGCCTTTCTTGCTCTTCTCTGGACCTTTTCAAGCACTGTTATATCTTTTTTCTAGCTCAGAGACCAAAACTGCACACCATATTCCAGGTATTCTACCACAATACTCCTCACCAGTGGCTTATTAGAGAATAAAGTACTTTGACTTGAACTCTAAACATTGTGCTATAACCTCACATTCTGTTGGCCTTCTTAATGGCTTCTATATAATGTCTGAATGTTAATGAAGATGAGTCCACTATGACTCCTTGGTACTTCTCATAAGTAGGTACTTTCAAGTTTGCTGGATTATGTGAATTTCCCCTTGGGATTAATAAAGTATCTATCTATCTATCTATCTATCTATCTATCTATCTATCTATCTATCTATCTATCTATCTATCTATCTATCTATCTATCTATCTATCTATCTATCTATGTGCTATTATATAATGTTATTAAAGATGGCACAGAAGTGAAATCACTGCTTGAATGCATATACATTCGTTCCGTTTTTAGCCTATGTATATTCTGGGTTTGTACATTCTCTCTGTCTTTCTGTCTATTCTGAATTAGTCTCACGTGGCCCAATGTGATTTTCAAATGAGCATCTGGGGACAACCTGTTAATAAGTTTGTAGGGAGTAGCAGAGAAATCTTGTGCTGCAAAGGCTACACTCACAGTGTTTCTTCTAAAACACCTGCCACAATTTCTCCAGTCTGTGAAGCTTAAACTGTTGGGGTTTCAGGGAGGGACCAATAAAAATGAAAAAAAGAATAGATGCTAAGATGCTAAGAGAAAATAAAAAGCTAAATTTGCTGTTATCAATTCAGGAGCTCAGTAGCACAAGGTGACTGAAGTTTAATAATTAATTTGTATGCTGTAATGAGCACTGCAACAGAGGAGACAAATAGACATACACACATACTCCACGTTTGAGAAATACTTCTGTCTGCCATTTTGACTACTGCATCACTACTGTATATATCATAACATCAGCAAATAGAGTTTAGATAAGCATTGTAGTCTATTGATATACTACAAGATAAAATGATGTGGCTATATCCTGGCATGGCATGCTTGCATTTCCAATTAGACAGTAAAATTAGCTTATTTTACTCATTTAGACGTGAAGTCAGAAGATGAGTACTGTGCATCCTTGTCTGGGTGTTATGAGTACTGAAATCTGCATCTCCTGTGGTTCTTTGTTATCAGCTCTCTTAACGGCAGTCCTTTAGTAGGGTTTGACACACCATTTATTTCAGAAGTATATTTTGCTGTTCAAAGTTTTATGAATATACGGAAGCTGCCAATTCTTACAACCTTACATCAACTCCTACATAATGTTAATTTTACTACTCGTCCAGTGATGTCTTTAAATACCAATGTACTGTATAATATGATGTTACAGAAAATGCATTTATATGTCTAAAAAGGTTTTTAGGAGACTTTTCAACTGTTTGGCTGTTCATCAAAAACAGAAGCTTGCCATATGTCAGACCAGGTTAATGAATGCACCTCTGATCTTTGCAGTTCGAAATCACTGTCCCTACTTTGAGTGCCACCTGCAGGAGGCATTGGATTGGTTTAGAAATGTGACTCTCAGTGATCATCTAATTCTTCCCACCCAGTTTTAAGCAAAATTCACTTGTGGTTGTCTCCAGGAATATGTATTTAGTGAGACTACCTTTGAGTACACTTTTCTTTTAAATGAACATTAGATTGATTGGCACCACTAAGCTGGAGTGGAATGAAGGAGTATGGGTAGTAATAGCAGTAGTAGTAGTAGTAGTATTGTCAGTGAAATTCTTACTTGCAAGTCCAACCAACATCCAACACGTTGCCACTCTCCAGTGCCATGATATACATGAATGATTTCAAATATATAACTTCACTTTATTTAATAGAAAACATAAATCAGCTTACCTGATGTGCACCTTACCACTGTTTCCATACCACACTATGTATAAAAAAGTACTGTATGTCTTATCCAGGGTTAGTCCATGGTCAGAACTCTTGAGGCACCCTCCAGTTTACCAGGAGAAAGTAAGGTTAAATGACACCTTTTATTGGCTAACTAAATAGATTACAAATGCAAGCTTTCTAGGCAGCTAAGGCCCCTTCATCAGGCAAGGTGTAACAAAAAAAAAGAAAAATACTCTAGCTTATATTGGGACAGCAAAGTGATTTTTTTCGTTCATCTTAACAACCTTTTTGTTCAAATGTTAGCAAAATTAATAAACCTTAGATGAATTAACCCTGAAAGAAGAGAACAATGAACTAATAAAATGTAGAGATAAGATAACCATCACTAGAGAAAGTCCTGTAAGGTTTTTTTTGAAGTGCATTGTCTGTAAGATAGGCCACTGATGTAGTCAGCTGGACAATCAGTCTGTTAGTCCACATATCTGTTCATAAAACTCTTGTCTCTATTCAGACCATTTTGTAGAGTATTGAATTTAAGCATAAGTTTGTATTCCCATTCTCTCCGCTCCTGTTGGGATCAGATCCTCTATGCTGTGGCCATTACTGTTAAAGTGTGCTGCCACCGGAAGATCAACACTGTTCTGAGTAATATGAAATCTATATGAGTTCATTTGCTGGCGCAGTGTCTGACAAGTTTCCCCTACATACAGTCCAGTGTTGGGACACCTTATGCACATGATTAGGTAGACCACATTAGCAGATTTGCATGGGAACAAACCCTTTATTTTATGCTCCTGCTGGCAATGTGGTATAACTACCTGATCTGCTGTGTAGATATGTGCAAATGTGCCAGACCTGTTCTGCGGACAGGGAGATGTGCCACTTGCTGCTGAGCCACACATAGAGTTTTGAACAATCAGTTGTTTGAGGTTTAGTGGTTGTCTGTATGCATGGAGGGGAGGTTCTATGAATATATCCTTCAGTTTATTGTTTTTCTGTACCATGGGTTGAAGCTCTTTCATAATTTTGCGAAATGTTTCCAGATGTGGATGATAAGTTACAACTAGTGAAACCCGGTTCTTGGTTTCTGCACCTTTGTATTCCAGAAGGTTTTCTCTGGGTATAACCGTAGCTCTCCTGATTTGTAGGTCTGTTGATTCGGGAGCTTATCCTTGTTTCATGAAGTCTGTACTGAGTTTCTGCAGTTGTGTGTCCCGATCCACTGGGTCTGAGCAAATACGGTTGTAACGTATTGCTTGGCTGTAGTTGATGGAGTTCCATATATGCTTTGGGTGGAAACTGTCATTTCTTAGATATGTCCGCCTGTCTGTTATTTGTGAAAAATAGAGGTCATAAGGGTACCATCCTTTATGCGAATGGTAATGTCCAGAAAGCTGATTTCTGTTTGTGAATACAGTAGAGTCTCGCTTATCCGACATAAACGGGCCGGCCGAATGTTGGATAAGTGAAAATGTTGGATAATGGCAGGTGTTAGGAAAAATGTCAAACTATGTTATAATTTTACACATTACGAACCTAATAATCATGTTTTACAACAAAACAACAGAATAAATTAACTGAAAAAATGAACTTACAGTTACAGAATTGTCTGACATTAAATACAGTATGTACTGTACTTAAAAAGTTCAGTCCTGTGATGATTTAAAGACATTTTTGATCGTAGTCTGCTTTCCTGACGAGTGCCGCTTCTTCACTGTGAAGTCTCGCCATCTTTGCAGCATCATTAGGTCAATTCCTGTAGCTTCTTGTTGCTCAATGTAATTAATTGCAGTTTCTAGCCTTAACTCCGTCACTAATATAGTCAACATCCGTACAAGCGTATACTGTTTACTACAGCATTGTGACTACGTGTGTGTGTTTGTGTGTTTGTGACGTGCGAGTCCCCGTCTTGCACCCAAGAACTCGAAGCTGAGTCTCAGTACTTTTAGCAACATCAGCTTTATTAAGCTTGAAACAGCAACAGCGAGGTTATTTAATGTAGCAGGATCTTTCATTCTCCTATACACAGACACAGCAGTCAGGCAGGGTCGGGGGGAAAGTAATACTGAGCCCAGCGCATTTATAATGTCCCTTGTTCCTTGTATCGCCCATCAACGGCAGGCGCTTATAGCATGTCCGCGATCTTTTCGGATTGGCTTTTACATTGAACTGCTACAGCGCTGGGAGACTGCGATTGCTTCGGGATGCTCTTCCACATTTCGTCCCACAGGGTGGAATCCCACAAGAGTTTAGAAACTCACTCACACCAGCCATGATTCTTTTCAAAGGTAAAGTGCAGGTTAATTTGCTTTATGTATTTTTACTTTATATTTTGTACTAGCAAAATACCCGCACTTTGTACTGCATTAAAATTTTTATTAAGAAGAAAATTAAACCTTTTTAAACTGAGGGAAAATATGCCAATAATTATTTGTTAAGGATCTCTTTGTATACCATGTTGTCAGTTCGGCCCTCTGGTTGTAACATGACCAAGCTGTGTGCTGAGCTTACTCTTGAGCATGTAACTTACAGTTGGCCATGTGAACAGTAATCTTGTCTCAAATGTCACAGCTTGGATTGCTGCTGTCATAATCGGTTTCAGTTTCATGTTTGTTTCAATTACGACAGTATTTGCAGGATTTGTTGTGTTGAAGTGACATTTGGCATCTGTCAAGCGTTGTAAGCACACAACCGGTTTCATTGATAAAATCACATCCAGCTTTTGAGAGTTTAAACATTCATAAACATCACAGTGTCCACTACTGAAATCGTCACCTGTGAATCTAAGATGTTTAAGAGGCATTGGCGGTTGTCGAAAGGTGTAAACTATTTGGCCATTTCGGTACATTTTAAAGCGACAACTGAACAATTCAGCGGCAGCCATCAACTCACATGCAGAACCATAGGTGAAGGGCTTAAGCATTTCACTCTTATAGTGCTCCTGTGTAGTATAATTATCTCCTGTACCGTCATCAGTTCACACCTTAAACCTGTCCCAGTCATTCAATACATAAGACAGAATCTTCCTCCGGATATCAAGAGTGAGCCTCATATGGCCGTGCAATATGTAACAAAGAGAATGGAAAAGGTAGGTGGTATCTCCAGGCATGGAAACCACTCGGTGAGTGACAGTTCTTTGATCGATAGTGATCATCTCGATAGACATGGTAATGGGGGTTGGAATGATAAAGGAAACGGGTACCTGAGCAATGTAAAGTAAGTGTAAAATACCTATACAATAACTATAATTGTAATAAACAAACAATAAAACAGCGGAGAAGCCGTGGATTAAACAAAAAGGCTGTAGTTATCAGTAGGGAGACGTGAATCCCGTGGTGAAGCAAGGAAGGGAATGTAGAGACCGGAGCGACGGACGGTCTTATATAGGCAGGCAGCCAGCCAACAACGTGGGAGACGTTGGGATGGGGGACACAACGCCACCTCACACGGTGACCGAGGTGCAGGCTATGGACGTATATATGTACGTAAGTAGGATTCAGTTAGCTTTGGGAACCCGTGTACCAAATTTCTTGAAGACCCATAAGTAACAAAGACTGTTGAAAAGTTCAATATGGCGGCCGACAGTGGCATCATACCACCGAAATAAGTACGTACATTGGTTTTGGTTAGTGCAGGGAAGCCGCCTACCAAATTTCGAGAAGATGGGGCCATAAATAAGAAAGTACAACATGGTGGACGTTGTTGACCGTTATGACTATTACGCATAGAATTTCGAAGTGAAACCTGCTTAACTTTTGTAAGTAAGATGTAAGGAATGAGCCTGCCAAATTTCAGCCTTCTACCTACATGGGAAGTTGGAGAATTAGTGACGTTTGGAAAATTGAATATGGCGGCCGACAGTGGCATCATACCACCGAAATAAGTACGTACATCGGTTTTGGTTAGCTCAGGGAAGCCACCTACCAAATTTCGTGAAGATGGGGCCATAAATAAGAAAGTTCAACATGGCGGACGTTGTCGAACGTTATCGACCGTTATGTCTGTTACGTGTAGAATTTCGAAATGAAACCTGCTTAACTTTTGTAAGTAAGCTGTAAGGAATAAGCCTGCCAAATTTCAGCCTTCTACCTACACGGGAAGTTGGAGAATTAGTGATGAGTCAGTGAGTGAGTGAGTGAGCGAGTGAGTGAGGGCTTTGCCTTTTATTATTATAGACTAGCAAAATACCCGCGCTTCACAGCGGAGAAGTAGTGTATTAAAGAAGCAATGAAAAAGAAAAGGAAACATTTTGAAAAGAACGTAACATGATTGTCAATGTAATTGTTTTGTCACTGTTGTGAGTGATGAGTGTTGTTGTCATATATATATATATATATATATATATATTTACACACACACACATAAACATATATATATATACAGTATACATATCTATACATATACACATATATACATACATATATATCTACATATATACACACACATATATACACACACATACATACATACACACACATATATACACACAAATAAATATATATATATATACATACATACACACACACATATATAAACATATATATACATATACATACATATCTACATATATACACACACAGCTATTTCAGTATCAGTGCAATACGCTGTTTGTTAAAATGGTTGACTCCGCCTTACGCAATAACAAATCAAATCATTCAGTTGTCTTTGCTCATATGTCATTTTAGAGCTGGACGCCTGGCATCTTTTTTTGGCCACAAGTTTGTTTCTGTTTGGTGTGAGGTTCTGAGTTGTGGAGATTCTCAGGATGGATTGCAGGTGCTCATCAGTGAGGCGACTCCTGTGTGCTGTTTTGTTAGTCTTTATCACTGAGAAGAGCTTCTCACACAGATATGTGCTACCAAACATGCACAAGGTTCGAGCCGCATGTAGACGGACTTTTTTTGTTCTTCAAAGTCACCAAAGCGCCCTGCAAACTCAGTGCGCAATAACTCTAGCTTCGCAACAACTTGCAGCATCATAAGGTAGACTTGATTAACGCGGTAAGTGTACGGCAAGGCAGCTGAAGCGCTGCATTATGGGATCTGTAGTTTATTGTGTTACCAGCGCTTCATATACCCGGCCATTAATAACAATAATACAGTATATAAAATGATCTCGCGGCCGGATATAATTACACGCCGGGCCGGATGTGGCCCGCGGCCCTTGAGTTTGACACATATGGACTAAATAGAACTTGAAAAGATATATTTTTTCAAATGTGATCGCTTAATTCAGATAGAGTTGACGCCGCACTACAGCCTGCATCCTCCCTCGCTCTTACTTTTTACCATTCATCTAATGAATACACTGAGTATGGCTTTACCAAAACAATCATTGATGGCGAATAAAGTATCCATTATTTGAGTATGTAGATCAGAATATATATATACATATATATATATACCCGCGTATCGCAGCGGAGAAGTAGTGTGTTAAAAAGCTAGAAAAGAAAAGGGAACATTTTAAAAATAACGTAACATGACTGTCAATATACAGTATTTGTTTTGTGAGTGTTACTGAGTGTTGCTGTCATCAAGGATTTGATTATCATTATTTCTTTCAATCAGGTTCGTATTTGTAGGATGTGTTGTGTTCAAGTTACATTCTGTGTTTGTCAATCGTTGTACAGATGACAGGTTTCATTCATCGATTCGTTTCTTATTGCATCAATAAACAGCTCGTCTTCTTCTTTATCTGAGACCTGACACACTGCATGCACGGGTTTTTACACTGTCTTCCTTTAGCGGGACATTGACTTTTTCCACCGTGTGCTTTGTTTCCGCAGTAGTTGGATTTATGAATATGCTTGTATGTATCAAACGCTTCATATTTTTTGCTGCCTTTTCAATTGTGTAATTCGGTTTTTGTTCAGCGTTTGGAACTGTTGCTTTTTATCTGTGCACTGCGCCAGTTCACGTGAGCCACTCGGTGTACATGCATCGAAGGTTCCCAGCTGTGCTGGTGCCATCTCGTGCTATGTCCATAGCTGTATTTAATGTTACCTTAGTCCTGGCACTTAAAACTTTCTCTTGCAGTTTCGCTGAGTTTGTGTCAAACACCACCCTGACCATCTCATCTTCCTCTCCATAAGCACAGTCCTTCACCCGTGAATATTTACCTGTGGCAGTTTGCTATTGGATTCGGACGGCCTTATATGGGCAGGCACTAAATTACAAACGCCAGCGGCAGCCTGTCTATGAACTTAATTTAAAGTGTAGGTTTACATCGTGCTTTGTTTCCGAAGTAGCAGAACTCATGAATATGGTTGTATATGTCACCGCCGCTTCTTATTGTTTCGCTGCCTTCTCAATTATATAATGCATGTTTTCTTCAGCGCTTTTTGGAGGTCTTCCTGGTTTTCTATGTACTGCGTGATTACGTGGGAGGCGTGATGATGTCACACGAAACTCCGCCCTCACGGCGTTGAAGCCCATCTTCATTACAGTAAATGGAGAAAAACTGCTTCCAGTTATGACCATTACGCGTAGAATTTTGATATAAAACCTGCCCAACTTTTGTAAGGAAGCTGTAAGGAATGAACCTGCCAAATTTCAGCCTTCCACCCACACGGGAAGTTGGAGAATTAGTGATGAGTCAGTGAGTGAGCGAGTCAGTGAGTGAGTGAGTGAGTGAGTGAGTGAGTTAGTGAGTGAGTGAGTGAGGGCTTTGCCTTTTATTAGTATAGATTAATCATTTTTATATGAATAGTTTTGGGTTGTGGAACGAATCATCTGAGTTTCCATTATTTCTTATGGGGAAATTCGCACTGATATACTGTACGAGTGCTTTGGACTGCAAGCACATTTCCAGAACAAGTTATGCTCGCAAACCGAGGTTCCACTGTAATTAGCTGCGGCAGAGTCAGGAGCAACAAAAAATAGACTACGCTCACGCTCTCAACTTGCAGTTCTTTTTGCCGATTGATGCATATTTTTTTTTTTTTTTGCGGAGGGACGTCGGATAATACAGAATGTTGGATAAGCAAAGGTAGGATAAGCGAGACTCTACTGTAATGTAATTTAAGTTATATGTTGGGGTGGAATGAATTGTAATTCCTATAGAAGCAAAAAAGGTCTTTTTCGTTTGTGGTTCAGATTATAAGAATGTCATCTATGTAGCAAAGGTAAAGCATTGGTTTTATCGAACATGTTGACAAGAAGTCCTGTTCTAATCTTGCCATGAATAAGTCTGCGTAGTGGGGTGCCAAATGACATCCCATTGCAGTTTCCATTAGTTGTAAGTAAATGTCCTGACCAAAAGAAAACACATTGTGAGTTAATATGAATTTTATCAATTGTATCACGGGCTCTGTTTGTAAGCCATGTTGTTGCAGGTACGTCTGACAGGCCACAGTTCCATCATCATGGGGGATGTTTGTGTATAATGCCTCCACATCCATTGTAACAAGGCAGGCTCCCTCAGAAATGGTGTCTAGGGCAGCAAGTTTTTTAAGGAGGTGGGTAGTGTCCTGTACATAGCTGGGTGTGTTTCTGGCAAGGGGTTTGTGAATGCTTTCAGAAGAAGGGTCCTCCTTCTAATACCACTTATTACTGCAAACTACAGGTCGTCATGAGTTTGCAGAAGTAATGTAAGCGTTAAATTATTGGAATGCATGATACATGGCAACAGTCCTTATCTGTCAGCACCTTCTTTAGTTGTGAAGACAATTAGCAGTTATCCACGATGTACGTCACTGCTGGACAGTACATTTTGACTCACTTGCAAAGTCAGCAGTTTCTTGTATGCTATGCCCTTGGCATGGCCCAACGCAATAACCCCTTTCTGCCAGTCCTTCATGTCTGTAATCTGACCCATTTTCCCCTGGCAGGACTAAATACACATGGCACAACTTTACTTCTTCTACACACCCCATAGAACACGATACTGCTATTAGTAGGACAGTTTTCATACTGGGGTGCCATCTGTTAGTGTCTGGAGTATTTATCACTTCTTACAAAGGTGGTGACTAATTTTTTGGCCATTGATTCTATTTATTATTCAGAGACTACAATAGAAGGCCACTTGTCCTCTTCACCTTGTTTGTAATCTCTAAGCATGTTTACCTTTTACATCTCATGGGTATGATTTGTTGTAGAAAATAAAAGGGAAAGACATAACAGAAAGCCATAGAGGGGGAAAATTTACAACTTAAAGCTAAAATGAGGCTTAGGATAGATAAAAATTGAAGGTACATGATTAAAAAATGTAAAACAATGCCTACTGAGGATGTATGCCTTTGCTGAAAAAAGTCGGACTTACTGTTGCCACCTCTAAAAATCACAGACCACTCTGTGGACAAGTGCATTTTGTTAGGCAAAACTACCATTTTTAGTGAATGATGGGGACGATTTTTAATCTGTCTTTATTTATGGGTTCTGGAGACATTTTTCATTTTTTTAATTTAAATACAGAGATCTTTTCTGTTAAGCACCTCATTGAAACAGGACATTGCTTACCACTGAATCCTTAAAGTGACTATATGAAGTTTGCCTTTTCTCCAGATTTTATACAAAAATTTCATTTGGTTCTCTGGATTGCCACTCACTGTAGTAAGACTCCACATCCAGGGATTATTGTGAGCAGGGTGAAATAACCAAGAAATGATTATGTGAGCTTAGAAGCATTTCAGGAGAGCAAACAGGTAAGTACCAAAAGGAAGCAAACCATCAGGCCAAAAAACAAAAGGGCAAAATTAGAAGCAAAGTCGAAGGCAGAACAGACATCAATAAACTGAAATGAAACCTGATGCTAGATGTCAGAGGGGGACATTTATTTGTACACTGAGTCATTCCATTTCTCTCTTAGGAAAAGAAACATGTCAATATTACATTTAAAACCCAGCAGATGAACAGGCAATAGACACCTATTGTTGGCACTGGGGGTGAGAAGTTAAAAGGCTGTATGCAGATTGTAGGTATTTGCTGTATTGCAAAGAAGTCACCACTTTGAAGTTTTTGGCTGGTTGAGATTACAAACAATACCAAGTTGTGATAACAGAACTGCTCCTTCTTTGGAGGATGTCTGTATTTACCTGACTTGGAAATTTACATGCCTGACGCTATTGGTTTCTAATCAGCATATCTGTACTTATTCATGATTGGTAACAATACATTTTGTTAACTTGTGTTTTCATTAATTGTTAAACCCAGGAAATGTAGATGTGCCATTGTTTAATCTGATTGTCCAGAACTGATAATGGCAGGGACTGAAGTCCATAAAACTCCTGGGCAGGACAAGGCAAAAGAGACAGTCCACTGAGAACATTGCCAAGACTCACGGAGAGCACAGGGGCTCACTGGCAGACTGGGGTATGTGGCTGGTGCGACGTAAGGGATATGGACAGCAACACTTACCCCAAGGGAGGAATAGACAGCTCCACAAGAAGACGGTTGTGAGTCTAGCGACTGAGGGAAGCTGCATGAAAGGACCGAGCAAAGCTGGCAGACGAAAAGTGAGGCGTGCCTAGGTCAAAGCAACACAAGGAGCCCAGAGTGGAGAAAAAGAACGACAAGGAGACGCTAACAAGGATTCCACGATTGGACAAAACCTCTCTTGTGAAAGGAGTGTCCGGTGAACAGTGTGCATCCATGGACAATGGAACGATTAAGTGTTGGGGTAACTGACATATCACGTGTGTCCATATATTCAATCTCTATTTGCCTTTTCCTTATTTCTCCGAGTAATAATTTCTCTTTCTTTGCACTAATGCGACATTTACTTTCTTTGTTTTGACACTGTCGTTTTTTTCCGCTTTCATATTCTGTATCTTGCTCTGCATGTGTTTCGCGTCTACGTTTTTTTTGCATCTTTTGAATTCCAGCTTTCATTATCTCTAACCTGCTCTGCATGTGTTTGGCCCCATTGTTTTCTAACCTCTTTATGACATTTTACTTTGTTTTCTACTCTGTCTTTTATTTCTGACCTTGCTTTATCCTGCTTTTTTTTCAATGACACCTGGTGCGTGGTGCTTACTTTCCCCTTTTCAAGTAATAATTTCCGTTTGTTTGCACTATGGCCATCTTTACTTTCTTTTTTAATACTTTCTAATTTTCCTACTTTCATATTCTTTAACTTTCATCACATGTATCGCGCCATTTTTTCTTTGAGCCTTTCGAATTCCACTGCTTTCATAATCTTTAACCTTCTCTGCATCTGTATAGCGCCAACGTCCGGATTGGATGTGGTTTTTTTTCAATTCCACTTGTTCCAGGCTGTTAATTACTTTCCTTATTTTCTGAATTTGAACCTAGATTATTCTTTTTCTTTTTTGTCTCTCCAATGCTTTTGAGTCTCTTTTCTCCGCGCTGCTTTCTTCTTCGCTTAGTCGTCTACGTTTCATTTATAATGTATTGTCCTTATAGGCTTTATAAGCGCTGAGAACTCTGGATCTATGTGTGCCCAAAGCCAAAACACGACTGAGTGTATTGCTGCCTGTGCTCTTATTTGATTGTAAGTAGGGCGTGTCTTGCAAGAATCTCATGTTCTATGTCATCGCAAGATGGTCCTGGGTCAATCTCTTGGCACAAAGTCTCATGTTTAAGGTCTCCTTTTGGCTTCGTGGCCAATCTCTGTTTTCTCGTTGCCCTACTGTTTCTCTCCAGGATTTTTTTTTATAAAAGATATATATATATATATATATATATATATATATATATACAGGTGGGCCATTTATATGGATACACCTTAATAAAATGGGAATGGTTGGTGATATTAACTTCCTGTTTGTGGCACATTACTATATGTGAGGGGGGAAACTTTTCAAGATGGGTGGTGACCATGGTGGCCATTTGGAAGTCGGCCATTTTGGATCCAACTTTTGTTTTTTCAATAGGAAGAGGGTCGTGTGAAACATCAAACTTATTGGGAATTTCACAAGAAAAACAATGGTGTGCTTGGTTTTAACGTAACTTTATTCTTTCATGAGTTATTTACAAGTTTCTGAACACTTATAAAATGTGTTCAATGTGCTGCCCATTGTGTTGGATTGTCAATGCAACCCTCTTCTCCCACTCTTCACACACTGATAGCAACACCGAAGGAGAAATGCTAGCACAGGCTTCCAGATTTTGTTCAGTGATGAGGCAAACTTTTATGTGAATGGTGAAGTTAACAAACAAAACCACTGCTATTGGTCTGACACTAACCCACATTGGATAGATCCCTCCAAGACTGTTGCAACAAAAAAATTGAAGGTATGGTGTGGTATGTGGAGTACAAAGATAGTGGGGCCATTCTTTATCAATGGAAACCTCAAGGCCACTGGATATGCGAAATTGCTACAAGATGATGTGTTTCCCTCTTTATGCACTGAAGCTGGCACGTTCCCTGAGTTTTTCCAGCAAGATGGTGCACCACCACATTATGGGTGTCAGGTCCGAGCATTCCTAGATGAACAGATTCCTGGAAAGTGGATTGATCGTCGTGGGCCAGTTGAATGGCCCCCAAGGTCTCCCAATCTGACCCCCTTAGACTTTTATCTTTGGGGTCATCTGAAGGTAATTGTCTATGCTGTGAAGATACGAGATGTGCAGCACCTGAAACTACAGATACTGGAAGCCTGTGCTAGCATTTCTCCTGCGGTGTTGCTATCAGTGTGTGAAGAGTGGGAGAAGAGGGTTGCATTGACAATCCAACACAATGGGCAGCACTATGAAGACATTTTAGAAGTGGTCAGAAACTTGTAAATAACTCATAAAAGAATAAAGTTACGTTAAAACCAAGAACACCATTGTTTTTCTTGTGAAATTCCCAATAAGTGATGTGTCACATGACCCTCTTCCTATTGAAAAAACAAAAGTTGGATCCAAAATGGCCGACTTCCAAATGGCCACCATGGTCACTACCCATCTTGAAAAGTTTCCCCCCTCACATATACTAATGTGCCACAAACAGGAAGTTAATATCACCAACCATTACCATTTTATGAAGGTGTATCCATATAAATGGCCCACCCTGTATATATATATATATATATATATATATATATATATACATACACACACTCTGTGGTCTGAACACATACTAGACTGACTTAAAAGGAAGAAAAATGTAATTATAAAAGTATAAATAACTTCCGATTTGGCAGTCACAGTCACAATGAGGCATTATACAGGCATATGACGGTGGACATAGAGAATAAGGAAAATAAAAAATAAAACTTTCTAAAAATAAATTTAAGCAAAAAGAAAACCTTTAAAACAGAATCTGCACAGTATAAAATTAAAAATAAATCAAAATATACATATATACTGCATTCATTACTACACTCACACCCCAAAGACCTGTACATAAAGTAAATATGCAATTCCAAATTGGTCCAATGTGAGTGTGGGTGCGAATGGGCCTGCATTGTCCTGTCTTGTTGTGGAAGCCCTTATGGCCCTGAGTTAGACTTAGAAGGACGGAGAGTGTATGTATGCAATTTATTTACTATTATAACTTCTACAGTAAAGAATCAAACTTTTTAAATTTCATAGAAACTGCATTATATATGATTTCTAAGGAAACAATCTTGGCAAAGACACTTTTATGTCTGCTTGATGACAATTGATGCTATTAAACTGTGTTTGATACCTGTATAAAAAGTAAACCACAGAATACAAATAAGCAATTGCAGAGAATAAATGAGCAATAGCAGAGAAATTATTTCCCAAGTGAACAGTGCAGTGAGATTCTTTCAACATATTGTAAATATAATGATGCTTATATTTTATCCCAATTGTCCCAGTAATTTGAAAATGTCAAGTAATAAGAAATGCCATTATCATGTAGTGTTCCTTTAAAAATGTATGCCTCTTAACTGCAGTTATTTAAGATTTAGTGTTACAAGGTTGCAAAAGCAATTGGAAACATTTATTTTTTCTAGTGCAATTTTACTTTTATTATTAAAATTATTGTAAAACTGAGCCTGCTTCAGTAGGGAACTTACCATAGCAGTATCAGGTACAAAGCAGAAATATCCCCAGAGCATGACACAATTCAATGCCAGGTCGGATCACAAATGCACCGATGCAGCCACAAAAAATCAGAAAGCAGAGCTGTGATTTAGCGCTACATTGTACTGGCCAGAAAGAGAGATAAAAGTTAATAAAAACACTTCATTAGTCTTGTGAGACAGAACATCTGGAGGAGTGTATGCTTTGCTGGAAAATAATTTAAAATGAAGATAAGTAGATAAAAAAAAACTTTCAAGTTTAATCCCAGCTATAGGAAGCAAAATACATACATTTTTGAATACGTGAGATAGTTATGGGAGTTAACAAAAAGTGAAATGTGAAAAAAAGTGATAGACAAGGTGACTAGGATGTATTTACATAAAACTATTGGCTTAAATAGAATCTGATATTCTGAGCAGTAATGAAGTAAATCCAACTTTGCAAATAATGAAAGAAGATGTTAACAGTGTAAGTAATAGGCATTTACATGCCTATACCAAAGATGTTTCGGGTGTTGGATGGTTTCTGGTAGTTCAGAAGATGGAGGAGCTAATCCAAAGCAGAAAACAAATATGTCAGCAACAGATATAATTCCCCTTTTATGGAGATGACAAATGACTGAAATAATGAATAAAGAGAGGGCTAAAAGGACAGAAGTAGTCTTGGGGCTCTACTGTAAATCACACCCTCTAAGCACATTTTGCCCTTGGCTTCAACTCTTTAGCTATTCTTCATTTTGGCTCAGTATTGCTGCTTTAGTTGCTTTGAGCAACTCCACTACATTTTTCTTTGCTTGTGTGCTTTTTGCCTTTTTTGGACTTTTACACACTTAGACCCCTGCCCTTTTTACTTTATTAGGATCTAAATGGTTAGTTCACATACTATAAAACTTATTTTTTAAAACTATTGTATTTAAATTGACATGATAGCAGAGATGTTACAAACATGTTAACCTCATTTTTCAGCCGGAAAGGATATTAAAAGCCTCTCAAGCTAAGGGTCTGAGGCTGCCTGGGGCCGCTATCTTGTCTTATAGCACAATAAAATGAAACAACAGCTCAGCACTCCTTACTGTGATTTTTAATCACTGATAATATAATCACGGGAAAGATCCAATTTCCCACTTGATTTGTAGCATTTGGCTTTACAATAAGGATGATACAGAGGATATAGAGAACAATAGGGATTTCAGCATTGAGAGGAGTGTGTTTCAGTGTTCAGCCGGTACTGGAACAGGGAATTCCTGTCATTTGCCTGTCTGGATTATTGCAGCAAACTGTAAACTGAAACGGGATGTGACTTGAGCTTTGAATAGCTATTAAAAACCTTCTCACGACAAATGTAGGTTATTATAGGATCAGTGTAGTTGCAAAAACACCACAATAATCAAAAGATAACTCGGTCTCCCAGGCCAGTACTGACACAAAGTTTTTACATTTTAACAGCACAGTTAGTGTTCACCACCAAAGGTCAAAGTAATGTACACACTTCAAGTAAATATTAGAAAAAGTAAAAGGGAAATTATTATTAATATACTGTATACAGTAATGTGAAGCTGAAAGTGATGAAGGATGTCAAGTAGATTGGAGACCTGAAAATAAGAAAGAGAAAGAAAAAAAAACAGACAAACAAAAAAAGTACAAATGAAATACATGAAATGGCCTAGGCCTTAAGAGATTTATGATTAAGGAATTTCGGATGAGGATGTCAACCCCAGAGTGAAAATAGGAAAGGTGCAATTGTCCCTAATACCGCAAAAACAGAAAAGCAGTAGGAATTCATTTGATTCAACTTCTTCATACCACATACAAAACAAGCCACCCAGGCAGACGTTAAATATCAGAAATACTTTCAAATAACTGCCCAGGGACTGGACATAACTTTCATAAATATTTATATAATATGTTGCATGTTTTCAAGTGAATCCTTGGTTTACCAGTATTCATGGAGAACATCCTATGTCTTCTGTTTTCCAGGACATAATTAGAAATAAGCTTCATTGCTCTGGGATTAAAGATATGAATTCTGCTGAATCATTATTGAGACATTCTTGAGATGTCTTAAGAGTACTGTACTGTAAGAGTGTACAAATATCCATCAATTTCTTAAACGAAGGAAAGGCAAAATCCATGCCCTGGACACAGGACTGCCCTATTGCAGGGCACACTCACTCTCACTTACAGTATACTGAGCCCAATTTGGATTTTATCACCGTCATCCTAAAGACATGCAAGTGATATTCAGGGCTGTCATTTGGGGTAAGGTGACAAGGCCGTCACGTCGGGTAGCATTTTGGTAACAGTGATATTTTCATGGAATAGCATTGTTTTTGAATATTAAGAAATAATAATACAAAAAAATGAAAGTAAATTATAATCTCTGCATAGACATCCTTATTTATATACTGTATCACTTGCAAAAACAGTGAATAATATTTTCATTTTATTTATTTATTTTTTTATTTTTATTAATTTTATTGCAATCCATACAAAGCAATCAAGTTTTACAAAAAGAAAATAGTTAAGAACAGATCGATCCCCACCCTGAGAGAGAGAGCAAGCCAAACGGTGTAAAATTTAAGGCTTTAAAATACCTAAATTAATAAATTCTCTGTGCTTTATAAACTTATTTTAAAATATTACTGATTAGATCCTGCCATGTTTTGAAAAAAGTCTGTACAGATCCTCTAACTGAGTATTTGATTTTTTCCAATTTCAAATAATATAACACATCAGTTTCCCACTGACTTAAAAGAGGAGAGTTTGGGTTCTTCCAGTTTATCAGAATAAGTCTGCGTGCCAACAGTGTAGTGAATGCAATCACAATTTGTTTGTCTTTCTCCACTTTAAGCCCCTCTGGAAGAACCCCAAACACAGCTGTTAATGAGTTAGGAGGGATTGTGAGTCCAAGGCTGTCTGAGAGGTAATTAAAAATTTTTGTCCAGAATAATGTTAATTTGGTGCAGGCCCAGAACATGTGACCTAGTGAGGCTGGGGCTTGGTTGCAACAGGTTGGATCATGCCCTGGAAACATTTTGGAGAGTTTTAGTCGAGACAGATGTGCTCGATATATAATTTTGAGTTGTATAATTGTATGCTTTGCGCATATGGAGCTTGAGTGAATTCTCTGCATTGCTACTTTCCACTCCTTTTCTGATATATTAATTGAGAGATCTTTTCCCAGTGTCCTCTTGGATCTTTGAAAGGAAGGGATTGTAAAATGATTTTATATATTGTAGAGATGGAGTCTAACTCCTTGAAATTGAGCAATATTTTTCCAGCATGGATGAGGGTGCAAGATGAGGAAAATCTGGAAGGTTCTGTTTAACAAAGTTCCTGATTTGAAGATAGTGAAAGAAATGTGTAGCTGGAATGTTAAATTTGGAATGTAATTGTTCATAGGATGCAAAGACGTTGTCTATATAAAGATCTCTAAGCAAGTTAATTCCAAATTTTTCCAGATATTAAAACTGCATATGTTTGTGAAGGTTGAAAGAGGTGGTTCTCTTGCAGAGGTGCCACAGATAGAAGCTTCTCCGTCTTAAAATGCTTTCTACATTGGTTCCAGATTCTAAGTGAGTGGAGCACAATTGGGTTATTAGTGTATTGCCGATAACGTGTGTTTATTGGAGCACAGAGCAAGGAATACAAAGAAGTACTGCAGGATTTTACTTCTATTGCGGTCCATGCCTGTGTATGTTCTTCTATTTGTGTCCAGGTTCTTATCGCCTGTATATTTGCTGCCCAGTAATAAAACTGGAAGTTAGGTAGAGCCATGCCGCCTTCTGCCTTTTGTCTTTGTAGGGTCGCTCTTTTGATGCGTGGATGTTTTGAATTCCAAATAAATGAGGTTATTGTTGAATCTAATTGCTTAAAGAATGATTTATTAATGTATATTGGGATGTTTTGAAATAAAAAGGAGCTTAGGAAGAATATTCATCTTAACAGTGTTAATTCTTCCAGCTAGTGTGAGATGAAGGGTTGACCATCTATGCAAGTCTTGTTTAATTTTTTCCATGCAGAGCGAAATTTTGTTGATAAAGAGCTTTATGTTTACTTGTGATGTTTACCCCTAGGTATTTAAACTGTTCTGCAATGATAAAAGGTAGGGTGTCTAATCTAATATTATATGCTTGAGAATTCACTGGAAAGAGTACACTTTTATTCAGATTAATTCTGAGACCAGAGATCTTTTGAAATTCTGTGAGTGCTGCTAAGACTGCAGGCACAGAATTTTCTGGGTCCGATATATACAGTACCATGTCATCTGCATATAATGAGATTTTCTGTTCCAGTCCTTCTCTGCTAATCCCCTTTATCTGATCAGTATTTCGACAATGTATTGCCAGTGGTTCAATGGCAATTGCAAACAGCAGCGGTGACAAGGGCATCCTTGTCTAGTGCCACGCTCTAGTTTAAAGTAGTCTGAGCAAATGTTATTGATGCAAACTGAAGCTTCTGGGTTAGTATACAGTAATTTAATCCATGCACAAATGTTGGGCCAAACCCAAACTTCTCCAATGTAGTAAAAGGTATTTCCATTCAATCATGTCGAATGCTTTTTCTGCATCCAATGATAATAATATTTCTGGGGTGTTTGATTTAGTTGGTGAGTATATTACATTAAACAGGTGAAGATTTGAAGATAAGTGTCGGCCCCTAATAAATCCAGTTTGGTCTTGTGATATTACGAGGGGAGCACTTTCTCCATCCTTCTAGCTATGATTTTAGAGAGTATTTTAACGTCGTTATTCAGAAGTGAAATTGGTCTGTATGATGCACATTGTAATAAGTCCTTATTTTGTTTTGGAAAGACAGTGATTAGTGCTTGGCGAAAGGTTTGTGGAAGAGATTGGTTATCTCTGGCTTCTGTAAATGTTGCTAATAGGAGGGAGCTAGCTGAGGGAGAATTTCTTGTAAAACTCTGCAGGGTAGCCATCAGGGCCTGCTGCTTTTCCACCTTGGAGTGACTTTATAGCATCTAGTAATTCTGATAATGCCAGAGGTTTATCAAGTTCCTCCACACTAAAAGCGTCAATTTGTGGTATCTGTAATGTATCCAGAAATGCATTAGATTGTATATTGTCTTCTTTAAACTCAGTAGTATATAGGGATTTATAGTAGTCTCTGAAAGTGTGCATTATATTTTTGTGTTCGATGATTTTATCTCCGTTCGTGTTAGTGATTACGAGATTGCGTTGCACTTCTTGCTTGTGAATTTGTTGAGCTAAAAGCTTATTAGCTTTCTCCATGTTCATAATAATGATGTCTGGATTTGTAAATTAGTTGTTCAGTTTCTTTAGTTGTCAAGAGGTTTAATTCTGAATGTAGAGCCTGCCTCCTCCTATGTAGAGTCTCGCTTGGTAGTCTGGCATGTTCTTCATCTATTTTAGTAATTTCGCTTTTTATCTCTGCTACTTTCTTGGCCTTGGATTTATTTCTGTGGGAAAGATATGAGATAATCTGTCCTCTTAAGAAGGCCTTAAGAGTTTCCCAGAGTATTCCTGCAGAGATCTCAGGGGATGTATTTGTCTCTAGAAAGAATTTGATTTGTTTGGATATAAATTCAGTACAATTCTCGTCAGCTAATAGAAGCGGTTGAGGCCATCTGCGGGTGAGTGTATGGGGCTTAGTAATTTCAGCTCCAAGATCATAGGTGCATGGTCAGAAATAACAATAGCATCGTATTTACAAGATTTAATCTTAGGCAAGAAGTTATTATCTATAAAGAAGTAATCAATCCTTGAGTAGCAATGATGTACTGGTGAGTAGAAAGAATATGTTCTTGAATTTGGGTTTAAAACCTCCAGGGATCTGATAAGTTGTGATCAGTTATAAACTTTGTAATTATCTTTGCGGTGTTAGATGCGTTCCCCTGTGGAGGAAGTCCTATCTAAAAGTGGATTTAGAACACAATTAAAGTCCCCAGCCATTATAACTTTATGAGTGTTCAGATTGGGAATGGATGCAAATAAATTTTGTATAAATTCCTTATCATCAACATTAGGTGCATAAACATTTATCAAAATCATTTTACAGTTAGATAAGTCTCCCATGACCATTACATATCTCCCTTCAGGATCCAATACTACATCTGATGCTACAAATGGTACTGTTCTATGTATGAGAATTCCCACCCTCTAGTTTTCTTTGTAAAACTAGAATGGAACATTTGGCCAGTCCAGTCTTTTGCAGCCGGAACTGATCCTTGCTTAGTAAGTGGGTTTCCTGTAAAAATACTATTTTAGCATTTAGACCTGTTAGGTGAGAAAGTACTTTCTTTCTCTTTAATTCGTGATTCAGGCCTTTAACATTCCAGCTTACGAAGTTAACTGTCCCATCATGGAGACACTGATTCTGAGTTTTTGATGTCATTTTATAGTCTTAACTGGAAGTGAGATAGTTTAGGTCTTAATTTCCTATTTCCCCAAGAGTTGTTGCCATGCAGCTTATTATTACGTTGATAGTTATAATTATAAAGATTGAGATGATAGATTAGGTATAGATCAAGCCTGCTCTCTTTCTCTCCCCTTAACCCCCACCCTCCCTTTTGCCTCCCCAAGTGAGACTAAAACCCACTTCATGCAGCCCCAGTCCTCTGACATACCCAGAGACAGAGCACGTCCAAAGCAAAACAAGCCCCATGCAGTGGCGCTTTAGGGTTAAAAGATAGAGATATCTGTTACCAATATAGTCTTTAAAAAAAAAAAAAAAAAGAATTTTGCAAATATATATATATATATATATATATATATATATATATATAGTCTTCAGCAATTTTAGTGCATTAAGATGATACACCCAGATAATAAACCCAGGTGATGGTGTTAAAGATGTGTCCAGAATAAGCATAACAAGTCTTAATGCAGTAATAGCAATAACAATAAACCAAGGGTATGATATTGAACAGTCTGTTTAGGGTAGAGATGAAATAATTAGAAAAGAAAAAGAAAAAAAGGAAAAAAAAGTAATTAAGCACAATAAAACATAAACAGATAGCCCTAGTAATACTAAGTAATAATGAGAATATATGAGAATATATGCTGATAAAACCCGTATTTTAAAACAAATAGATCAGACAGTAGATTATTAATCCTTGCTTTATCATTAACCGCCATGACTCACTATTATGTATCAGAATAGTCCCGGGATCAGCTTTCTTAATTCCTTTTCTGCTTCTTCCTTGCTAGCGAAGACATAGAATTGACCCTGCCATTCCACTTTCAGTTTTGCCGGATACAAGAGGCTGTATTTGACACTGGCTTGCCGTAACCGCTGTTTAATGTTATAGAAGGCTGCGCTTTAGTAGCTGTTGCTGGAGAGAAGTCAGGAAGATACGAATGTGGTTATTTTCATATATAATATCTTCCTTGTTTCTGAGGAGTGCCATCACCTCTAGCTTAAATGATAATCGTTCAAAACGAACTATAAAAGATCTTGGTCGGGTCTAACAGTGTTTGATCGCGTGACTGTAAGCGCTGCTATCTCAGATTCTGCTTTAAAGTCGTCCCCGATTATTTTAGAAAAAAGTTCAGCTGTGAATTTCACAGGGTTTGAACTTTCTCGATTCTCAGGCAGACCTTCAATTCTGACATTATACCTTCTACTCCCATCTTCCAAAGCAGCCAGTCTGTCTCCGAGTTTTTGCATTCGGAGCTGACATTTACTGCTTTTTCCTCGGCACTGGCAGCTAAATTTTCTGCCATTTCAATCCAATTCGTGAATGTCTCCTTGAGATCCTCCAATTGATCAGTAAGCGTGCTCAGTTTAACCGAGTTTTCCTGCGTGCTCAGTTTAACCGAGTTTTCCTGAATCTTCAATTTTACCCAGCACCTGTCGAAGCTCAAGTTGCACCTCTTGACGCAGCCTTTCATTTGCCTGTTGGAATTCCTGTCACAGCCTTTCATTTGCCTGTAGGAATTCCTGTCGCAGCCATTCATTTGCCTGTTTCAACTCCTGTCTCATCTCCTGTCTCATTTTTTCGCTTGCCTTTGCCCTTGCTTTCTCATTAGCCTTCTCGCTTTTCTTTATATCTTGCGTGAGCTCAGCGAGCAACACCTTCAGTTCAGACAGTTCAATTGTGCTTTCTTGTACCGTAGATGAAGCAGCAGACTTTGCTGTAGCCGGTGTCCCCTCTGCTCCCGGCTCGCGTAATTGCATAATTGAAGCCGCGGACTTCAAGGCCCTTTCCAGTTTCAGGTGATCTTCTCCAATCGGCGAGCTATCCAGATCTGCACTCACGATCGCACCTTCGCTCCCCTTTTCGCTCTCAGATGGCGACGATGTAGCGGACCGTGGTCCCGAGGAGTCTGTGCTTTCGCCCATCTGATCCAGGTCTGTCTCTGAAAGGCCGTATCTTGAACTAGGGCTTGCTGATCTTAGCTTGGGTGTAGCTTTAGTTTTCGATTCTTTCGGACCCCCCTTCTTGTTGGCCATGTTTATATGTGCTTATATTACTGTAGCAGTCCCTCTTGGGTTGAATAAATACAGGATATCTCAGGATAATAAGCAAATAATATGAAAAATAACACCGCTGCTAGCGGAGCTCCACTTCAGACGTCCATCTCTCGCATCGGACATTTTAAAAGTCTGAAATTTCACAAACAACAGTTCCCACAATAAGCATCTGAAAATCAAAATGGTACACTCTGTAAGAAGTGACCGGGCAGGCAGACGACTAGGCAGGGGATCACCCAAGTGGCCCCTTTTATTGATAAACTGAAAAGACACACACCCACAAAATGGGTCAAACAAAAAAGCATAAAGTGATCATTCTTCCTGGTAGTGGTTAGCAATAGGAGATGTGTCCTCTCATGCCACCTTCTGGGAGCAAGCTGGCTTTATATTCTGGGGACCAGAAGGGGCGGAGTTTCTCAGGCAGTGGGCAGGGTCAGTTGTTCCTCTTGGGTGCATTTGCTTGAGTGTGGAGGAGAAAGGAGAAGATAAGGGTAGCGTCAGTACCCCTTCTTGTTCCTGGGTGGTATTGCTAACCCCCTCAGGAAGAGAGTTCCATAACACGCATACATGACAACACTCCTTTCAAGGCTACATATCCGAGCATTAAACTGGCTTTCATTTTCCTTACTTTTACATATCATACTAGTGTATATGTTGATTATGTCATTCTGGAAAATTTTGTTAATTTCTGGAATATTGCTAAGATGTCTGATATATAAACCATGCCTGTTAAATGCCTCTTAAGGTTTGCTACCTTTGCCTTTAGTGAAAAAAGACCTGACAGAAAGTGTTAAGGGACAGAAAGGTGCACGATGAGCAAAAAAAAAAATGTCCCACCAGCAGTGGCTGTGCCGAGCTTTGAATCCAGCCTCCTAGTACTGTAAGACAGTAGCATTAACTAATGTGTTACAATGTTGCCATTATATTTATATCAGACTTAATATTAAGTTTAGAATTGACCATCTAGAAAGTCTCTTATTTTAAAAATCCTTGCGCCTATACAGTATATGTTAACAAGCATTGCCTCTGTGTGCCACCGTTAAAAGTATCAAAATACTGGCATACAGAATAAAAATAAACAAGAAAGATAAAGACCAAAGGGAACACAAAGTATTAACTCAACCAAAAGAAAAAGCCAACTTTAGCTGCTCCACGTGGGATGACTTCACAGGATTTGGTGCCCTAACCTGACTGCTTTGTCACATAAGGACAGTTTCTCAAGTAGCTACACACTTTTCCACTTATCTCTTTATCTTATCTCTCTGAAATTTTGTATTGTCACTACCTCTCTTTTGTCCCAACTCACTTATTTTCAAACACAATATAAAATAAAAGATGTTCTCACATGTCCCAAGAATGAACAATTCACTTCCACCTATTAGACTTATTTTTTCTAACAACACTAAATTTCCTAAGCTAATTTATAAGATTGGTGTTTCATAAAAGTAGCTATTTCAGACTAAGCCTACCCAGGTAAAATAATTCTGAAGTATCAGCACTTTATCAGTTTCCTGGTTTGGCTTTCCTACTTATTTAGTATCCCAGCCTATGTCCAAACCTGAGCATTGCCTTCACAAATAAAGCAGGTACCATGCTGGAAGATGCACTTTGCAAGGGTTATTCCACTTAAGAGTATCAGCTCAGAGGCACAACAGTAATGAAACAAACACAACAAAAACTTACTGTGACATAAATGATCATTTTACATTTAGTTTGCATTAAATCATTGTGCGGCATACAGTCCACAACAGGCTCTGTCAGAAGAACCCCAATAAATAACAGCAGGGTGAATGTTGCTGTAGCCCTCAGGGTACTTGATCTTTATCTCTACATCTCTGTATTAGCTGTGCTTCTGTTGATGCATTGGCTCTTACTTTGTCAGGGAGCATGTCCTGAGTTCAGTAGTTGTGGCATCCTCTATGCATGTGGTAACAGTTTTTTAAACCCTTAAGATACTGTTTTGGGCATTAAACACCAATTATTGTTTAACTAGGAGCTTTACGCCCCCACATTTATGTTCTAGAAATCTCTTAAATCAAAGAACTTTCTAAACATTTCTCCTGGCAGAACCCAGGAAATACCCTTCACAGACTGATACAGTATAATAATGACAACTAAACCATGAATGTGTAGGAAAACAAGCAATGTAACACAGTAATATTAAGAATCTGAAATAAAATATATATATGAATACATAAAATAATATTATTATGTGAGCAGGTAATATGAGTTCAAAGCTTATTAAATACACATTCCCCAGTGGTGTATTGAAAATTTTTTGAACTTCAAGGCTGCCTATAAAGCCCCTGCAGATTTTAATTTAGCACTTGCACAGCCATGCTTCGAGGGGTCCTAGATGCAAAGTAAGAAATGCAATTCAGTAATGTATGGAAAGGAATCTACAAATTGCCCTATGGTAAAATAATATGGAGCCTCCAAGATGTAAAATAAATATACATACAAATTAAGTTTGAAGACATTTTATTAGCCTAACAGTTAAGTAAATGAAATATCATGTTTAAGGTAAAACTCTGTCATTTTCATGGAGTGACGCTTTAAGATGAAGGCTAGCAAAGAATTAAAAGGCAGCATGAAAGCAAAATTTGACCGCTCAATGCAAGCCCTTTAGAAGCAAAATACAGTAAACCCTTGTTTATCACGGTTAATCCGCTCCAGACTCTACAGCGATAAATGAATTTCCACGAAGTAGGATTCATTATTTATAAATCTAATATTTTCGCAGTTAGAACATAGAAAACCTGTTTACCTTCTAAATACGTTTTTTAACATTATTAGAGTCCTCTATACATGAAAGAACACCCTTTAGTCAAAAGTTTAAACTGTGTTCCATGACAAGACAGAAATGACAGTTCTTTCTCACAATTAAAAGAATGTAAACATATCTTCCTCTTCAAAGGAGTGCGCGCGTCAGGAGCAGAGAATGTCAGAGAGAGAGAGAAATGTAAACAATCAAAAATCAATATGAGCTGTTAGGCTTTTAATTATGCGAAGCATCACGGTAAAGCGGCCGCAAGGAAGGGATCAATGTGAAGGTAGTCTTTAAGCATTTTTGAGAGCAGCGTCCGTATCCTCTAGGCAATTAGCCTCTGTGCAAACAGCCCCTCTGCTCACACCCCCTCCGTAAGGAGCAGAGAATGTCAGAGAGAGTGAGAGAGACAGAGAAAAGCAAACAATCAAAAAGCTAGAGCTTTTAAGTGTGCGAAGCACCGCACGGGAAGCAAATCGTATATCATTGAGGAGTTTTATTTAATACGTAATACGTGTGCTCTAATTGGGTAGCTTCTCAGCCATCTGCCAATAACGTCCCTTGTATAAAATCAACTGGGCAAACAAACTGAGGAAGCATGTACCATAAATTAAAAGACCTATTGTCCGCAGAAATCCGCGAACCAGCAAAAAATCCATGATATATATTTAGATATGCTTACATTTAAAATCTGCGATGGAGTGAAGCCGCGAAAGTCGAAGTGCGATATAGCGAGGTATCACTGTAACAGCAAAAGTGATTAAAATGAAATAGGAAACAAAAGTATTCATCAATTATTACTGATTAGTAATAAAAAATATCTACCTGAAATTGGAGTTTTAGTCAGTGCTGGTCGAAGCACATTTGGAGCACTACATGGGGATAGGGGATGGCACCCCCAGCTAGTCAGCATTAGACTTCGACAACCAGTAGGGGTCCTTTCTTGGTGTCCTGAACCTGCGCCTATTCAGTTACATAAATGGCGAGAATCTCTATACAATACTGTGGAATTTACGGAGCACACGTGCCTTCAGTCATATAAATGGCTCCTGTCTGTGTAAGTGAACTTTATGGTGCACAGGACAAATTTCATAAACAACACCCCTAATGGATTGACAAGCTCAGTTTGTAATCACCATTCTCAGCAAGATACCACGATGGGTGACAGCACACGTTGTCCATACCTAAATCCGCCATTGTTTTTAGTCCATGAGGGACTGGGTGTCACAAAAATACTCTTCTTCACCCATACTGTATTGCCAGCTTTGCAACAACTGTTCCTTTTAGTTCAATTATGCAGTTAGGCAGAGACAATCCTGAACCCACTCAGCCATACTGATTCCAAGTAGATGTTTTGTTTTTGTGCAGACACTCAACCTATGGTTGGGGAGTGTGACTATGTATATGACCCCAAATAGCTGTGCTCCTGCTTTTGTATGCATTAGTCCATACTCACAGCAGCTACTAACATATGCTACATCTCTGTGTTGTCGGTAGAGTCCACTAGTTGGATACATGAAATGGCTAACCTTGTTTTTGTTTACCTGCTCAACTAGCAAATGTAATTTTGGTCTCATATGCCTTGTATTTTGTTTCCAGCCTGCCTATTTACATTTTTATGTGATCAGCATAGAGCTCCATTCATGAATCTTTTCAGAAAACTGTTTCGTATTCTAAAAAGTTTCCTCTTCTGACATTTCTGCCCCTTCCCCACTGAAAGTCAGGGATATATTAATTGTCATTTTACTTTAGACCATTTCTTGCTTTTAAATTAGTATTTGAGTCTGCTGTGCATTTCTGATGAGCACCACAAAAAATAACCACAGTTACATAGTAAGAATAAAGCAAAAAGTATATTTAGTTTTCCTTCTTTTTTTAATTACCCATCTGGATTGTGACAGTAATTTGATGCGAGAAACTCAAGAGAAATCTGCTAGATACTTACTTCTCAATCTCACTTTGTCTTAAGATATGCAAAATCAGCAAAAGAATAATAAAGATATATAAGTAAAGAAATCAGATATTCTCTTATTGAAGAAAAAAAGGAACCAACTCTAAATGTAATGCTAGTCATTACATTTCCACATAAGGATGACTGCCTAATTAAACCTTGATAAATTTCAGGATGAATCAAAAATAATCTTAAAATGTTCTACATAAGCGGTATGGAGATTTGGTATGCTGAAGATGCTCTGGAATTCCAAATGTTCTGTTGTTATACCTCTATATAGATTTGATACATTGTTCAGACCAATCAATGTGTGATTATTATACTGATTTTCCCTTCACACACCACTTAACCCTGGGCTCCACAGGAAAAAAATAAATGTAATGTTAGATAACAATGCGTATCTGTTTTGTAGCAGAGTGAGCGATAAGGCAGAGCAAGTCCCAAAATAGATGTGGTGCCAACCAGGTAAACTCCATTTAATTCCCTGAGAGTTAAGCTCTCAGGTTCAAATGAGACACTCCCTTCTGTGGATGTCTCCCTTTTATATCGGTCAGACCAAAAGGGGCAGGGCTCCATTACCCTCAATGGGTGGTTTCTTGGCCCTGTGAGGGAAAAAGGAGACAAGACTATTAGCATTAGCACCCCTTCTCGTTACAGGGTGGCATGCTATACCTTAGGTGAGCTGAAAAGTAGTGTTCTGCTGCTCATCCATGACAATTTGTACATTACTATTACATTATTATTTGGTTGTATATTTGTTTGATTATTAACCCATTCTTTAGGATAGTGCTATAAATGGAGATAGTTGTCAAACTATTAACAATTTCAACAGCAAATTTTATCATTTTGCCACTTGCCGTTAATACTCACCTATTACATACTAATTATTCTTGGTCCCACAGATGACCTGCTTCTACTAGAAGAATTGAAAACTATGTTACTATAACTTTCTTTCCTCATGCAATATGAGGCTATCACTTTCTAAATAGTAATGAGAGTAAACTATTCTGATAGATTAATAATAATTATTAACAAGAACAACATACCTGTATAAAACTTGTACGGTTTAAGCAAAGAATTACCACTAGCAAACATTCAAGATTTTAAAAGATTTCCTCTATAATCATAAACTTTACACAATTAATAATTGCAGATATTCAATAAAAAGTTCCAATGAGTTTGCACGCAGTTTGTGTGAGGAACTTCAGATTTGGGTACAACTACCGATCCTAATGTGATGTGGGAGACCTTCTGTGACAAGACCCTGAAGGTTGCTGAAGGATGTTTTGGTGTTACCGGTGTTCCTAGAAGGAGGTATTTCATCTCATAGGGCACCCTGGATATCATCGAGAGGAGTCGCAGCGCACGGCTCAATGGCAACTATGGTCTATACCAGGAACTGAAAAGGACAGCTGCAAGAGCTCTGAGGGCAGATAAAGAGCAGTTTGTTAGAGAAATCTGTGAGCAAGTGACACACCATCTGCGGTCTAGCGACCCACTTCCTGCTTACAGAGGAATCAAAGCATTATGCACATCTGAATCTGTTCCTCGGATAGTTGCAGTCAGGGCAGCTGATGGAACAGTCCTTACGGATGATACTGCAGTTGTGACCCGCTGGGCTGGCTACTTTGAGCAGTTGTTCAAAGCTGATTCTCCGACTAGGATGTTGGATATCTCTGGGTCCATGGTTCTTGAGGCTGATCCTCCAATTAGCTGTGAACCACCCAATCTCACTGAGATTGCACAGGTGGTGAACCAGCTGAGCGGGGGAAGGGCTGCAGGGATCTGTGGTATCCGGGGTGAACTTCTCCAGGCTGGTGGTAAGGCTGTCCTCCTGGCATTGTAAGCAATCCTTGCTTCCATTTGGATGACTGGCATCATTCCAACTGACTGGAAAATGGGATTTGTCGTCCCTATCTGGAAAGGGAAGGGTGATCACCTGGATTGCAGCAGCCACAGGGGGATAACACTGCTCTTGGGGCCGGGTAATGTCCTTGTTAGGGTCATCCTCAATAAAATCCGTGATCACTTGCTCACCTACCAGTGACCGGAACAGTCTGGTTTTACACCTAAGAAGTCTACCATCGACTGCATCCTGGCACTGCGGGAACTCATAGAGCGCAAACGCGAATATCGGCAGTTTCTTTGCAGCCTTTGTCAATTTTTGCAAAGTGTTCAACTCAGTTGATCGAGCTGCCCTGTGGAATATCTTGAGGGTTCGCGGGATCCCCTCGAAGTTGCTGGATGTCATGGCTGGCCTGTACACAGGACCTCTGTGTTTTTCCCAGTTGATTCTGGGGTTTGTCAGGGGTGTGTTCTTGCTCCTACTCTGTTCAATGCTTGTATGGACTGGGTGTTGGGCAAGGTCGTGGGGTCCAGTGGCTGTGGGGCATCTGTTGGTGAAGAAAGATTCACGGATCTTGATTTTGCGGATGATGCTGTGATCTTTGCCGAGTCAATGGAGGTTCTTATCGGGGCGCTCGAGAGACTGAGTGAGGAGTCTGAGTGTCTGGGCTTGCAAGTGTCCTGGATAAAAACCAAGATCCAGGCTTTTAATGAACTCTTGGGCACAGCCAAAGCAGTGTGTCTGTTTGCAGAGAGAGTGTTGACCTTGTTGAGAGGTTTGCTTACCTTGGCAGTGATATTCATGTCTCTGGTGACTGTTCCTGTGAAGTCAGTAGACAGATTGGGAGAGCATGGGCGGTCATGAGGACGCTGGAAAGGGGTGTGTGGCGCTCCTGATAACTATGCAAAAGGACGAAGGTCCAAGTCTTTAGAGTCCTTGGTTCTCATATATAAATGGTGCATACGCACAGAAATGTTGCGTAAGAACGTTTCCACGTTCAAATCGCGATGTATAAAACCTACACTTGGCGTAAAGCCACGCACTTTTCCACAGTACCTCATACCCTGTCGTATACAAGTTCTCCGCTCAGTTTTGCAGACTGGCGGCACCCAGCGTCAAAGCAGTGCTACTGTTCATGTGTGGTTACCCTTTATTTCTTAGAACCACATTCCTGACGCGGCTTTATAAATACACTGAAACTAACCGCATATTGTTTATTAGTATAATGTATCTAATTGTAATTAACCTGTAACAATATAATGGCCCAGGGAATAGCCATAGTATTCCAAATGCCATAACTGCTTTAGCATTATTACTCTCACTGCACCATCTTCTTCTTTCTTCTTTTTCTTCTTTCAGCTTTTCCCTTTAAGGGTTGCCACAGCGGATCATCTTTTTCCATATTACTCTCACTGCACCACTCGGAGTATTTATATCACTGTTTCTGAGTATACATCTCAGTATTTTAATTATTCAGAGAGCTGTAATATCACGAATGTAATGGATTCTGTGTCCTGTCGGAGAAAGAGAAAGAACAGAAGCACGTAGTGATTCATACACATAGAGCACATTGAAGATCAAATACAAAACAAAGCATTTAGCATGCTACTTTAGTTACGATGGGATTTGAGAAACTAGTAAATTAAATGATTTTAAGATGAAGTTTATGATGTTCTACTTTAATGACAAAATAAACTACATGATTAAAGTGGAAATTTCGAGATTAAAGTTGACATTTTGTGCTTTTTTCCCCACTGTGTGCCTATTTTATTTTGTCTGTACCCTAATAAGCTCAGACGGTGGGCTACAACTCGCCTTTTCACGTCAACCTTGATATGTGACTGCTTTTTTATTTTGGCACTGTGCGACTTTGTGAACTTGAGCTTTCGAGTTTCTCCAATACACTATGTCACTCGATCAACTTCCTTTTGTTGATTGTACCACTGTTTAAATCAATAAATAGTATGTTTTTCCTTTGCTTCCAATTGGTATTCGCTGAAATTCTTATACTGTATTTTCCCCCGTGCTTTTCCCATTGTCTTTTCACAGAATGCTGATCTTAAGGGCTATTTGTATTGATTTGCATATTCAAAGAGGCGTAATTCTGGGAGGAATTGAGGTGGGACAGCAGGCGCGTACGTTACTTTTCACGCCGACCGGGATTTATGGAGTGGAAGAAAATGGAAGATTCTTGCATCTGGATTTTTCTGTGCGTAAGCACATTTCGACTTTTGTGCTTACGTCATGTTATAGTGCGAATTCTACGCACGGCGTTATGCATGAGGCCCCTGGTGCTTCTTGTCTTGCTATATGGTTGTGAGACATGGACGCTATCCAGTGACCTGAGACGAGGACTGTACTCCTTTGGTACTGTGTTTCTCCGGAAAATCCTTGGTTACAGTTGGTTTGACTTCGTGTCGAATGAGCGGTTGCTGATGGAGTCCCAAATGAGGCACATTATCTGCATTGTGAGGGAGCGTCAGTTACGGCACTACGGCCATGTGGCACGTTTCCCCGAGGGTGATCCAGCTCATAAGATCCTCATAGCATATTTTTCCCATTTAGTAAATCACCAGCGCATGATTGCCCAACTATACATGTGTGTGTACTGAATTATACTTATTTAGTGTGGTACAACTATCAACCTCCTTAGTGTTATGTTTACCCCAAAAATTATTTTTTTTTAATAAGAAAAAATGTTATTACGTGTAACAGACACATGTAAACATGTGCACATTACTTATATTATATTTTTGTTTATTACACATTATTGAATAGAATGCTCTTGTGCTTTTGCAGGGTATCTCAGCACAAGGCTTAGTGACTTCCACATTTCCCTAACACAAACATTAGAACCTTAGAAAAATCTAGATGAGAACAGACCCTTGAGCCCAACAAAGCTTGGCATTCTTATCCACTTAATTTTTCTAAAATAATATCAAGTCTAGTTTTGAAAGTTCCTTAAATATTTTTTACCACACTACTTGGTAGCTTATTCCAAGAGTCTATCATTCTCTGTGTCAAGAAAAACTTCTTGATGTTTGTGCAAAATTTTTCCTTAACACGTTTCCAACTGTGTCAACGTGTTCTTGATGAACTAATTTTAAAATAACAGTCTCAATCCACTGTACTAATTCCCTTCATAATTTTAAACATTTCAGTCATCTCACCTCTTAAGCTTCTTTTGCTTAAACTGAAAAGGCTCAGCTCTTTTAATGTTTTTCATAATTTATCCCCTTTAGCCCTGGAATCGGCCTAGTCACACTCCTTTGGTCCTTTTCCAGTGCTGCTGTGCCCTTTTTGTAGCTTGGAGACCAAAACTACACACAGTACTCAAGATGAGGCCTCACCAGTGCATTATAAAGCTTGATCATAACCTCCTTGGAGATGTACTCTACACATTATGCTGTATAACCTAACTTTCTGTTAGCCTTCTTGCTGGCTTCTGAACAATGTCTGGTAGCTGACAGCGCCATGTCCTGGGGCCCTAGCACTGACCTCTGTGGAACACCACTCTTAACATTAGCCAATTCTGATAGGGTTCCTTGTACCATCACCCTCCGCTCCCTGTGTCTACATCCATCTACAAACAACATACTGATATCCATATTTCTTTTAGTTTGATGCCCAACCTCTCATGTGGCATCTTGTCAAATGCTTTCTGAATATCAATTGCATTCTGACAGCTGACAGTTGCTGCATTGTGAACAATGCTTTGGGGGTTAATACAGTATCTTGCTTGTCCTAGCACTTGATCACAATTATTTTGCCTTTTTGGCATGCAGCTACTGTAACACCATCGTGAAGCGTCACATGACAGAATTCACCAGGCATACCATGGTGGTTCGGTCATACAGTGCCGTATAATGCATCGGTTTCACATTGTCATCACTGTCTCTTGATTTGAACAATGGTTCATTTGATTCAAAAACTGCCTTTACAGCTTTTTGTCTGTCATTGTGATTTTTGTTGGAGGCTTTTCCCCGCTACTGAATATTGATGAGTTACCACATACTGCCGGAAAGTATCGAAATAGTAATTTTTTTTCTGCAGCATTATGTTATATCATCGACTGGATGGCAGCAGAATCATGTTCTGAGAGTTGTATTATTAGATGTCACCTTGAGTCTGACTCAGGTTTAACTGTATTTACATAGAATTCTGAGCCCAAGTTTGGTTTAACTTCAAGGAATTTAATTCCTGATTTTTCCATTCATTGCCCTTCTGAGGATGTGTATACAAATGAATAGATGTATAACTAAAGATACACAGTATGAGTTTAGTAATTACAGTGTCATGTAGAAAATTTGGTATTTCTGACAATATTATTGTTAAACACATAGACCAAATAAAAAAATATTTGCTTGAGGAAAAAGTGTAAGTAATCAAAAACGTATTTATAAAGTACCTTTCACAGTCAAAAAACCACAAAGCACTGTACAGTTATATAAACAGCTGTATATTTTTCAAATAAATATGAATTGTATATTTCTTTTACCATACTTTAAAACTGTTGAAAGTACTCCAGATTTCTTCTTTGACATTTACTTCTATCAAGTTATTTACAGATTACACCTGTCTGTAAGACGATAAATGCTATTAAAATGCAGGACTCATTTTTCAGCTATTTTGGAGCCCATCTTTAAGAAGGAAAGCCTGTAGGCATTAAAAGAAATATGACACTTTCCTACAGATTTCATGTATTGTATTCTTTTGAATTTTTCTTTTGTAAGATGATAAATTAAATTTTCCTATTCTACCATCACTTCAAGTGTCTTTCTTTCTGAGTATGCATTGAATAGTCTGTCAAGACGCTGAACATATCACATTCCTTAGGAAGATTTTTATTCTTTTTCAAAAGGTAGCAGATTTTTTACAGTTTCTTTCACCAAGCATTTACTTGGTGCAGCTAAAATTACTTCATTCTAGACCTTAATATTTAATGATAACAAGCATATTAACATTTCAGGATGTTATATGTGGATATGAATTGTTTAAAAATTAATGAGAACAATAATAATTCACAACAAACCCATAGATTTCCAGGCCAAAGAGTTTACTTTTAATTAGATACTAACCGTATTATTGTACTAGGGTACTATCCTGGGGTACATTTGATGAAGGAGACCAGAGAACAAAAGTATAAAATATTGTTTGATTTTTGTGATTTATTTTATTTTTTATAAGAATAGAGAACTTTGAAATAGAGGTAGGACAGGAGTTTTTCCCAGACTAAAAAAATATTTTTTAACCCTTTTTTCATTAATAAAAATGTTTCTTGAAACACATGAAATTTTACAAATAAGTGGGGACCATTGGGTTCATCCAGTTAATAGCTGCGTTCTTTCCAAATATTTATTGTTCAAAGGCTGACAAGGTCTCTAATAAAACTACATAGCTCTGTAATATGTTTCAGATTTCTTTTATTCTTGTCTTATTTTATTATTCTATTTTCCATTTCCATCCTGATCATGTCAGGTGCATGCTGGCTCACTAGGGTGGGAACACATGCAGGATGTTGTTAGTATTGCCAGAAGGGCTGAAAAAGCACTCATTAAAGCACATTTGACCATGCACAGCAATGTTAAATTGCATATTGCTAATAAAGAAGCAGGTGTAACAATACATAAAACTGTTAATTGAAACAACTTTAAATTAAAAAAAAAAACAGATCTTCTATGCAAAATGCAAAAAGGGAAAATTCAAAATCTGAAAATAAAAAAAACAGGCAGTTGGACATTAACTCTTTCAGGGCTGATGTCAACTTTTGTCAAAATTCAGAAGTAGAGGATGGTAATCAGCTGTAAACTTCAATGAAACTCACCCTTACATTTTAGTTTGACTCTCTTTGCTAGAAATAAAGTTACATACCTTTGTTGATTTAACCTCAATTCCCTACGTGTGCTTGAGTAGAGAAGAGCAAACAGCCTCTAAAATGGTACTGACATCTGGTGAGAGACCAAGGCGAATGTACAAAGCAAAATACTCCATGGACATTTTACGTAATTGCGTTGAATAGGACTCTGACTTGTCAGACTCCAAATTTGATGCAAGTGATCTGGAGATGGATATCAGAAAGTGAGGTACCAGCATCATCTGATCGGTCCCCTGCTGATCGTGGTGGTGAACACTTTTGTGTAGATGATACACCTCCAGTAGCATTTGCCTTGGGGGACCACCACGTATGATGACAAAAGGTACAAACCATATTGCATCACACTGCAACCGCCACTGCCACCCACCTGCTTGTGTGAAGACAGCCAGCAGTTGGCCCATTCCTGTTGACCGTCGAGGTGCCCCCGCACAGCCACTGCTGCCAGAGACGCCGAACATGCATCAACAGTAGCCACAGCACATAGCAACAGATGTTTTATGTTGACTTACGTGTGAAACTATTGCTTTGTGTGCTTTTCAGAAAACTGAATTTTTTAGAAAAAATATTCAGTCCTCAAAGAGTTAAAAAAGAGTGAAAATAATCCAAACACTATGCAAAACGCAATAACAAAAAGACAAATTAAAAACTCAAAATCAATACCAAAATCACGTATGTGATCATGAGACTTAATATGAGTTGTTGCAGAGGTCAGAAACTTGATGATAAAGCAAAACAGCATCCAAAAAGCTCAAATGTATGTCTGCTGCCCTGTGCAGCAGTTTGGGCAGCAAATGGAAAGGCAATGAATAGAGACTGACAGTGTTATACTAGCAGGAAATATTTTTGGAGCAACCAGGACAAAAACATTATTTGAGAATAAAAATAAAGGTCAAAACATAAAAATCAGACATACTATTAACAATGCCAAAATGAGAGAAAGTTTAAAAAATTTCAGGCATGACTCAAAACCAACAAAGGACTTCACTTTTTAGGAAAGCAAAAATAGGTTTAAATCTGCACACTTAGATAGGGTGAAAGTTTTTAAATCCAAAACATCATTAGCCAAAAGTCACAACCTCTTAGGGTGTGTAATAATGTGAAAGCTGACATTACAATAGGAAGTCCAAATTGCAGCAAAAATGAGCCAGATATTTTGATGAAAACAAAACTAAGCACTAAATCAACAACTAAACATTGTAATCAAATTCTAAGGCACAAGAACACCCATTTTGTATAGTAGACCTCTAAAAAAAAGTAAAGAAAAAAGTGTACAATAACAAATTTATCAATTCAATTGTAACAGACAGATAATGCTTTACTAAGTTCCTACAGTAGATTTCAATAAAATTGAGTACAAACCGTTGAAATTTCAAAGTAATTGGTTGCTAAATTCGTGTATCAAGAAATCAAAAATGGTATAGTACCTCAGTGACAAACAATATGATATCAGTCAGCAGTGTAGCCATTGTGCTGTTTTTATGATAAAGAAAAATGAAGGAATACAGGATGAGCAGGGCATCACTCCAGAACAGTAACATCAGTTTTTATTTCTTCCAGTACAACAAAGGTGTCAAACCTGGAAGACAGTGCCAGAAGCATTGCCTGACTCAGCCCACCACTACTATCATATAAAAGGCCTATGACTGGGAAGATAGCAGCATGATGACCCAAATTGTAGCTGGACCAGACTCTTCATTATAAAGAGAGAAGGAAACACCAAAGAACAATTAACAGATCATTCCTTTCCTCTGGTGAGCAATACAAAGCTGATGTCTCATTACGCAACATCTTGTGGCGGGAGTATGTCAGATTTGATGCCTGGCGTAGCTGATTTTGTCTCAGGACCATGTCATTTTAAATGATTGAATATTGCTGCCTATGTCACATTTACCGACCCAGTGCCAACCTTCTATAACAATCTTGCTTGTCTTCTTTTTGTGACAGTGCATGCTGGTTCACAGAGCCAGCGCTGTACTCATAGTTAAAAGCTATGGTTAGTCTAGCCACAATCTCTGTCCTTTTCATTTAATTTTTTCATTCTGTTATGGTACATAAAACGTGAGACATCAGACAAACAGGTTTCTCTTCTGTTGGTGAGGTCTGAAACACCCCTGTTATTTATTCTTCCACACCACATTCCACGCATTGTACTTCCAAAGCCCATGCCTATGACTAAAGACAAATTGAGACCTGTTTGAGTTCATCGCAGCCAGTTGCAGACTATTTGTAGTGAGTCGTTGGCTATGTCATAACACGGGTGCACACTGCCGACTGCCTCTGACTCACTACGACCATTTAGATGAAGGATACTGCTGAAAAATCGCTGGAACAGTGGCATAATGTGACATGTACTTTAGCAGCTGCCAACAAAATATTATCGCACCTTCATTTTCTCCACACCGCATAACAAAAACAAAAACAGAAAAAACCTGCATGGATCTCAGATCTTTTTTGTTTCTCTCTGACAAGTTGTTTCATACATTTTCTGGCATCCTCTTACACATGCTGGCCAAAATCTTACTTCACCAAGAATAATTTGATTCACCTAATATTACATGTAGTTTGTTATGTGCTTTTCATTGACTATGTTCAAGTGTTTATTTCATCCAAAAATCTACAATCCCCTCCAATAGTGGCTAGACCCAGCAGTGCTCCCTGTTCAAATATGCAACCTCTAGTAATGCCACTTGTCACTCCCTCTCAGCTCAGCTTGTTTATAATTACATAAACTTTGTTTTATTAATATAAGGATACACATTTGCATATCTGTGTGCACATCTAGTTGCTATGTCTTTGCCGTTCCAACAGATGGCACATCACAAACACTGCTTTTATGAATCCAGGCCTATGTTGATTACTTAGATTTTGCCCATCTCAGCTGGGTAGCACAGCCAGTACAGTATATTTCTATAAGGAACAACATCCAAATGTAGTTCACATTTAGGACATTTGTTCACATTGGCACTTTACAATCATGTCACTGGCAAGTTAAGCAGCTGGCACAGAACAATAAGTCAGAAATGGAAACTGAAAGTGCACCTTTCCATTGTCTGAGTCCTTCTGTGTCCCTTCCCTTTTCAACAAAGGCCTGTCTGGAAAACTGACTTCCTTACTTTTTAAGTAAGTAGTTAAATTGTTTTCCTGCAAGTATGTTATGAGTGACCCTTACATATGTAGGGTTAATTTTAAAGTCCCAAGAGTCTCACTAGTAGTAAGATGAGGGATGATTCCAGAAAACTTTTCACCATTACATAGTGCTGTTTCCTGACACTTTGAACTTTCACCTACTCCCCTGGTATTTATTCGATTCAAATGGTCACTAATTCAGGAAACCCCTTTCTTTTATACAGTATGTCCTGATGTGATGAGAAATTCCCTCTTCCATTGAGTATCTGTTATTCACAGGATGTGACTTGAACTCAGATCTTATAACTACTGTGGAAGGGCAATGTGAGTACCCATTCCTGAATATTACTTAACGATATGACACCAAAGGATATTGAAGAGGAAAACTTACTGATTTGGACATCCACTTCCAAGGAAAAATCAGCTGAGGGAGTCCTGTTGGCACATACAGATGATTCTGCCTCATTTTCCGGTTGTAATTTGAGCTTTGTGACTTGTCTTTCCATATTTTTTTTTCTTTTCATTTTCTGCATATTTATGGATTGTTTATGCATCCCTCAATATATCTCATCATTATGATAAAATGTCACTAGGGTGCAGTTTTATTGTTTGTTTTTTTCTTTTCCATGCCGCTATATTATGCTAGTCTCGCATGGCCACAGCCAAGTTCTTTATGCTAATGACAGCCATCGTTAGTCTCATGGGATGTTCATGCTACAACGGACTTCTTAGTACACTCCCTATTTAAAATAGTGGCACAGAAGGACCTTATCCATCAATTGGAAGCACTTTTAAATGAAAAGCAAATGTTTTTGTTGTTTGTTTATGGGAGAACAAAATCTGTATAGTGTAGGGACATTTTTGCTTGCTCTGTTTCAAGATCTATTTTTGTTTCAGCATATTGGACCTGTGATAACTGGTAATGATCGGTTTCTCTAAATAAATTTCTCTGGTGTGTCCTGCCTTTTTAACCTTCCCTTCGAGTTAGAGGAAACTAAACAATGCTTCCAAGGTGAGTTTAGTGCTAGGACCCTGCCTGTTTGTTTCACTACAACTATGATGTGATTCTCAGTAGTCAGTCTGTGTTCTCCTGTGCCCTTGCTATGAATCAGTGGTTTATGTACTGTAAATCTCATTTTGAAATGGCTTGATTTATTTATATTTTTTACATTATTTATTTTTAATGCTATATTGTTCAAGTTTCAGCCACCATTTTGTGACTCATTTAGCAGTGGTTCTCCATTGTTACCAAGTGGTGATGGGAAGTTTATGGATTCACTTCTTAAAAACCTTTGTGTACATTAGATATTCAACTTTCAGCTATGAATTGGTTTTGTGTATTGGGCTTTGATAATTGATTTGAGAATTCGACAACTCTCATCTCTTGGTCTTGTTGTTTTGAAGTCTGTCTTTCCAGCCTGGAAGAACACCCCCATATTTAGATTCCTGCCTGCCTGATTCTTAGAATCTCATTATTATCTTCCCTATCTCCCATTGATACCACCTCCTTTATTTTCCCTAAGATCATTACACTTACTTTCAAAATTATTGTGGTGACTGGCCCGGACACAGACAGGCAGACACGTTCATTTTACCCGCCACACATTTATTTACAGCTATTAAAACAAGTTGCACCACAAACCCCACAAGTCCTCGAAGTTCTGGCCACAACAATGCCTTGCTTCAGACTTCCTTCTTCTCTCCTCTCCAGCTCAATCCACTCCGCTCCTGACTCTCACCTTTGTCTGAAGGGAGGCAGCCAGATGTGCTCCAGGTGGGTTCTGGCAATCTTCCACGGACATGCCCCCATGTGGCGGAAGTGCCAGCTGCATCCCCGGAAGCACTCCGGGTGTCCCCTCTCTTCTTCTCCCCAGCACTTCCGGGTGTGGCTGAAGTGCTGAGGTCCAGGGCCCCAAAGGCATGGGGGCACCCCTGGTGGTGACCACGGGCCCCTACAGGGTGGAGCTTCAAAGCTCTGTACCCGTGGAACCCAAAGGAACCAGGGTGGTTGCCCCCACATGGTCTGGGGAAGAAGTAAGCCCTCCTCCGGTCCTTCTGTAGTTTTGCAGTAGCTCACGCGATCGTGTGTGCAGGATGACCAGTGTGTTAGAAGAAAAGAGATCTCAGACTGGCCGCCCTGTATGTCAATCAAGCGGCAAATGCCATAGGGAGGATATATGATTGACTAATATTTAAAAAAAAATTTTTTTTAAATGCAACGCAATCTACCTGCACTACCTTTGCGATCTACTGGTCGATCACGATCGACGCATTGGGCACCCCTAATATAGACTATGGAAGAATGGCTATGAGCTACCGCCTCTTTGAAAGATGGCTGTAGATAACCCAATGCCAAGACAGTTTAACATGACTACCTATCTGAGGGTCAGTTGCCAAGAACATCTAGATCTTTATATGCCTGGGACCTCATGTATAAAATTTGCTTATGCTCAGAAACATGGCATTTCTTACACAAAGGTTGGGATTTGTGAAACATGAACTTTGAGTGAAACTTGGGCTAACATTGTGGAAAGTTTTGACAATCCATAAATCCTACACAAACTTTTGTTGGCATTTTAGTGACACTAGGTGTCAGGACAGTTAACAGAAAATTTGCATTGGTTTTGCATTTCAATGTTCTTGGACTAATCATATTAGCTACTGTAACTAGCATGTTCTCTCAATACAGCTGCCTTCAATGTTCGTAATAATGCCTAATGCACACACTTAATGATAATTGTTTTGGTGTGTAACCTATTGATTTTCTCTTTAAAAAGGGAGTGCTGTTTACCTGTTTCCTCCTGTTCATGGGCAGAATACTTGGCCATCACAGGGGGCAAGCTCACACACAAAACCATACTTAGTCAAAATCAGGCCAGTGTAAAATATTATGCCTACATTCATCCATTCTACTAATTAACCTATTCCATTATGGAATTCCATGTGGTTGGGTATATTCTGGAATAAATGGTTACAAGACAGACAACTTCTTGTCTCTTTTGACAACAGCTACATTCCCTGGCTTTAGTTTCCTTTGTATTTATCTGTTCTATTTTTATTCCATTTGTGTTTTATATTATACAATATGTTTTTTGCATTTTCTTCTGTTTGCATTTGCATTGTACTTTCACTAGCATATTCTGGTTTACAGTATAATAATTATTGCTTTGTTATCTTATATTAATTCTATTAATGATAATCTTTGTGTGTTGTATGCGGAGTCAACGGACCTGTGGCTGCAGGTGGTCTAAATCAGGCCTGAGACATCTCAGCCTAGTGTCTTTAGGACCTTTGTCCTATGGATAGCCTTTCCTGGTTTCCTTTTTTGCAAGTTCTAAGTTCACAGTTTTGCTTATTTTGGTTTTTGTTTTTTTTGTTAGGTTTCTAATTTTAATCTTTCAAATTTGGATTTTGCTACTTTTGGGCTGCCTCTTTGAGGTAACATTTTATAATCTTATCAGCTATTTTTGAACAGATGTTTGTTGTTGTTCTTATAGGAAACATTATTTTGTTCTTTGGTCCTAGGATTCTTACAGTCCCCTTCTTCCATTTTGGATTACTGAACCTCTGCCTTTTGTGAGTGCAGGCCTGTTTTGGAGTCTCTGACCTTTTAGTATTTGGGATCCAAATATCATAATGATATTGAGACAAGTTACAAACATGCAAGAATTTAGGATGTGAGAGAACACGTTGGAAAATACAGGTTCTGTAGAGATGGTGGCTGGACTAGACATTGAATATCCTACATGCAGCATCAACTGGCATACTATGCTGCATATATTATGTCACAAACATGCACCTTGGAAACAACTTAAAGGCTCTGGTGGTGGTAATTCCTCACTGATCCACAAGATGGTCCTGTTTACTAATGCTTCTTCTCTTCTCTCCAAACACATTCTGGATGATTGACAGTCCTACTACCTCTGATGTCACTTCGGTGTTCGCTACACCCGGACCCGCTTCTTCCTGCCACGCCTATACATAATTGAAGTGTTGCCATCTTGAAGCGTCACTTTGAGACTTACATCTGTAAAGTTTTCTTATTACTCTTTTACAATGCGTTTATAAGCTGCATTTATTTTCAGTTATACTGGGTGTGCCAGCCCCAAACCTTTACGCTTGTCTGTTTTTTCATTACAATGAATATTGGATGACAGTATTACTCCATGTACCCCAAATACATCTTGATGTACATTCCTAAAATTTTAATTTTTATGGCAAGTGTCAATGAGTTTGAAAGAAATGTTTATTCCATAACTTTGTACTATAGCTTATATACAGTATATTCTATATTGTAATCTAGATTCTCCCACAGTTGAAAAAAATGACATCTCTACATTGTAAATTAACCTGGACATAATTTCCTACTGCTTAATAACACACAACTGTTCAGTGCTACACTATGTGTAAATGAGAGATCACAATTATACCATTGTCTCATTCCAGCTAGTTAAATGCCATAAATAAAACTTTTTTTTTTTAAATTGTTTAGCAGTTTTTACTTATATTTAAAAAAAATACTAAACAATTTGAAGAAAAAAATACTTTTCATTATTCACATTTAGATATAGCATGTCTGCCTTCTGATGGGCTCTAGAGATAAACAATCTCAGATCCTCTCAATTTGTTTTCATGATATGATGTCCTTTGCTGTAATTTCACATTCTCCAGATTGCTTCTCCAGTTCAGAGAATCAATACCACTGTCAGTAAGACCAAGCCAGGAGCCATCTCTTGATGGGACACCAGTCCAATGTGGATCAACTAATGTGCACCTAGGACAACTTATAATTGCTAATCTGCCTACCATGCCTTTGGTCATGTAGGAGAAAAACTACAGAGCACAAGCAGACACAGGTAAAATGTGAAAGCTCCACACAAACAATAACAAGGTGTGGGATTTGAACCCAGTGACTGGATTGTGAGGCAGCACCACTATCTTTTGTGCCACCATGTCACCTGACAGACTAGTCTACAATTGCACCTCTCTCTTCCAGTCTGAGTTGTTTGGCAAATCTGAATATATTATAAAGAAATTATTACTTGGGTCTTATAATATGATACATAAATAAAGTCACTGATTACCATTTTATATTTTATTACTTGTTATTCTATTTTTCAATCACTTTATTTTCTATATGAAGGTGCTCTCCATACAAGTTGCTTTTATATTTGCTTGACTCACCCCTCCTTCAAGTGTCATTTCGTTTCCCCTTGAGCTTCTTATGTTCTGTCTTTTGTGATTATATTAATAATACATGAACTGAATTTAATATGCAAACTGTAAGGCTGCATAATCATGATCATTAGTTAAAAAAAGAAAGAAAAACAAGATCTTGTAAACACCGATTAAATGTGGTTCTGTTTGCTAACTTTAGGACACAGTGGACTGACATCAGACTTCTGAAAATGGATCCAGTTGTTCACATCTTAGGATATTTTATTTGAACTCTTTACTAGAAAAGATTTCTGAATCTATTTCAAAAGCATTTACAAAATGCTGCACTAATAAAGCAGGTTGTGGGTTTGTTTTATGTTGAATTCATATCAAGGAACAGAATCACAAACAATTAAACCTTTTAGCAAAATGAAATTACCACAGATCTAACAATCTGTTAGCAATATATTCTGTATGAGATGATTTTTTGACATTAAAATTGTTACAGTTTTCCAAGGGCTTCCTCCCTGCTTTAGTTTCTTTTCTTTCTTTTTGTTTATTCAGCGACTTTTTATGTATTATTCTATGACTTACTCTATGAATGTCACTCAACATGTTATTATTCTGTTTCATGCTGTATTGAATTGCTTTTTAATTTAGTAATTTATTGTGCTTGAATCACCTTGCCATTTTGGCTTGTTAAATATGAATTCTGTTAGGTATTTATTTTGTCTGTTGTGAGCTGAGCCCAAGGGGACAGGGCCCCCTGACATAGCAGCTGTGAGGACCACCCTCAGAATTTATAAAGACCTGAGAAACTGTAGTCAGTGCTGAGACATTAGCATGCAGCTGTTATCGTTTGGCTCACCTCCATGTGCTTCAGTCTCCATTTGCGTAAGTTTTCTTGATCTCATTATCTTTTTGTTTTGCATTTATGTTATTGAATATTTTGCTCTGGAATTGGAGTTTTGTCTTTTAGATTATGAATTTGGATAATTAGAATTTTCGGTAGCTTCTTTGAGTCTTCATTTTAATGTTTTTGAAATTTATTTTTGAATGTCCATTTCTGTTCCTGGTTAAACATCTACCCATCCATCCATTTTCCAACCTGCTGAGTCCTAACTACAGGATCACGGGGGGTCTGCTGGAGCAAATCCCAGCCAACATAGAGTGCAAGGCAGGAATCAATCCCGGGCAGGGCGCCAACCCACCGCAGGATATACACACGCACACCAAGTATACACTAGGAACAATTTAGAATCGCCAATCCACCTAACCTGCATGTCTTTGGACTGTGGGAGGAAAACAAAGCACCCGGAGGAAACCCATGCAGACATGGGGAGAACATGCAAAATACACGCAGGGGTGACCCGGGAAGCAAACCCAGGTCTCCTTACTGTAATGCAGCAGTGCCACCACTGTGCCACCGTGCCGCTGCTGGTTAAACAAATATTATTTTTATTATTAAGAAACCGTATTCTGTTCTTTAGGGCAGGGTTTTACAGCCTTCCTCTCCATTGTGAGTTTTATTGGCTTTTTGCTACTTTTAGAGAGCATGCTGGAAAGCCTAATTTTTGAGTTTGAGGACCAAGCTAATTTTAATGAAGCTTGCCTGTGTCCAGTGCCTATAAAAAGTATTCACCCCCTTGGAAGTTTTCATATTTTCTTGATAGAAAAGACTGAATTACAGTGGATTAAATTTGGTTTTTTTGAACATTGACTTTAATGTCAAAGTAAAAACAGATCTCTACAAAGTGGCCTAAATTAATTACACATATAAAACAAATAATTGATCACATAAGTATTCATCTCCTTTAATATGACACACTTAAATCATCACTTTTGCAATCAATTAGTTTTAGAAGCCACATAATTAGGTAAATTGAGATCACCTGGCTGTAGTCAAGGGGTTTCCATTGATTGCAATATAAATGCAACTTACTTGGAAGGTCTAGTTAGTTTTTGTCGAATCTGTATTGTGGCCTAACATGCACAATGAAAACAACAGAACACTCCACATAATGCCACGCAAAGGACATTGAAAAACACAAGTCAAGGGGATGGAGATGAGGAAATATCCAAATTACTGAATATCCCTTGCAGTTCAGTTAAATCAATCATTAAAAAATAGACTTCTACTGTAGCTTCAAAGAGACAGAGCGCAGGGAAAAAGTACATCCTCATTTAAACTTATTTTAAAACAACTGCAATTGTTAATCTACATTAGATTGAAATGAGTGGTGCTGGCATTATTATAAATGCTATTTACTTCAATTCTATAGGCCCTAAAATCAGTCCCTATACAGAAAATAATGATGGTGAAAGGTATACATTAGTAAATCATATCTGAAACACAATGGACTCTCTGTAACTCCTGGGATGATCTACTATTAGGATGACCTGAGTGCACCATGGAGCCTTGGCATATGGAGAAATAAGTAATGCCAGAATGTTTCTTTTTCATCCTTACCTTGTGCTGTTCCACACAACACGTGTACATGGTTGCTTGTATATTATATCACTGCTCCTTGATCTAATGCATTTGTTACTGCTCGCTTAAATTTCGAAGAGAGACCACAACCCCCAACTCATTTTATTTTTATTTGTGATGTTCATAGAGTGCAAATGGCATGATCTGGAGCCTCCATTACAGCAAAAATGGTCTGAGGAAACAAGTCAGGCCCGGACTCTTACACCTGCCTTATTAGGCCTCAGTTCAAATGAGTTAAACTCCTAACCCCACAGGCCTGCTTCAGAAATTGCAGGCCCAAAGAAGATTTAATCCTCAAAATAATTTCCAAGTGTCAAAAGAAGGCAGAACTGTTGGCTTAGAAAGACAGACTAAGAAAAGAATCTTTATAAAAATTAGATTTATTTGCAAAATACCAAACAAAATGCAGACAAAGCTCCAAAGAGCAAACAGAGACATTAAAGTGGTTCCCTAAAATATAATCCACAGTGAACAAGTCATATAAAATACACAAAGCAAAAATAATCACAAATCCATGAATCCAACCATAAATAGTTAACTCACGCTTCACAATAGAATTAACAATGACAATGATTCCAACTTGAACCTTCTGTCTCCGTGGCCTTTATTGGGCTGGGGGCAGTGCCTCAAATGGAAACTGTCATGTGGCCTAGCCTCTTGGTGGTCTACCCATAAGGACCATGGAACATACTCACATTTAAAGAGATATCACACCAATACAAAATCACATATGAAATCAATAAAAGTAACATAAAGACATGATACATAATAACTCAAAATAGACAAAAACAATAGTAAAACATTATGCATGGGACACCCTGGACCATGGGGGTCTTAATCTAGTTTTGCTGTAACTCATTTCCCATTTACATAGACAATACAGGAGAGTTGATACCTGCCATTTGTTATCTGCCCAGCCTGTCCTAACATCTGAATTAATCTAGCATCCACCAAACCGTATGAAAGATTTAGTCAGAGGAGAGACAATATTCAGAAAAGAATGTCTCATCACAGTGTAAACATAGAGAACAAGCTCTATAAAATACATATTGTGAAATATCTCATCTGCAGTGGGTTGGCACCCTGCCCAGGATTGGTTCCTGCCTTGGGCCCAGTGTTGGCTGGGATTGGCTCCAGCAGACCCCCGTGACCCTGCGTTTGGATTCAGCGGGTTGGAAAATGGATGGATGGATGGAAATATCTAATATCATATCTGGGAGACACCTGCAAATTTACCTACATGATACCCTGAAGGAATTCAGCATGGAAGAAACTAGCAGCTTCTTTAAATACACACTTTTCAAACCGATTTCTTAATTAGGGACACAACACTTTATCTTTTTTATTGAAGATTAATAATTAAATGTATATTCGTTCCTTAATTTTTTTCAATTTCTTATATTCCGCAATATAAATATTTCCATGCATTGCTTTTTTTTATTTCTGTGATATTGAGGTAAATATATTTGATTCAGTATCGCGCTATACTTCAGTCTAAATATAAATATAATTTTTTTTTTTTAAATATTTTTAAATAACGTGTAAATGTTTTTCATGTCCGTAACAGTCTGTCTGATGCGGATGAAATTCATAACCCACCATGCTAAGTCTGTTAAGTTTCCTCACAAGGCTGTCTTAATCAGTACGCAACTTTGTTCTCCTTCTCCAACTCCAAGAAGCCAACTGCATCTGCACTTAAAATTAGTCTTAGTCCACTTCTAGTCCACAGCTCAAGGGCACACTGCAACATCAATAAACCCAAATGTTAGTCTTCTCAACATAACTGCAGCTGACCCATACAAACTAAATTAAATACACATAATAATACAAATAATAAAATAAATTTCAATATTAACATAAGCAAAGGTATTAAACATGAGCAAAGCAGACAAAAAATTAATCTGAATATCAGCCAGGCAAGGAACCCTAGCTGAAACATAACAGAATACAAAAATAAACAGAATTGAATTGAATATGTTAGGTGATGAAAGTGTTGCCAGTGATTATCATTTAAACTATATTCTTGATGAAAGGCCTATTCTTACTTTTGAGCACACTGCTTGTTTAATCAGGTGCCTTGCTTCTGTTTAATTCTTCCATTGTTGTTTTACTTTTCTAAGAGGTATGGATTTTTATCTTATCTGTTATGTACTGTATATATGTCTATGTTTTCCTAAGCTTGGGTTTTATCTGCCTTTCAAAGTGCGCACTTGTTAAGATTTTCCTATCATCTGTTTAAATTAGCAGTGCAGGTGCAGTAACAAGGTAACCTGTAAAAGTACAGTGCCTTCAGTATTCGTGGGAAAGGAGACTGCTATAAAATATTTTAAAAAAATGTCTATCTTTAGGAATAAATAAAATGATAAAAGTAGAAAAGAAAAGCTTTTCTGTATGTACCACACACGCACTCACATCTTTATTCTGTTCCAGAAGAAAATGCAACTATGATTCTACCAGAATGTCCTAATCAGATTGGTCAACAAATATAAATAAAAAATCAATTTTCTTAACTGATTCCAGAATGCTATTTTTTGTTTTCTGTGTGGCAGGTTAAGTACTAACTCACTAGGTAAACTAGTGTTCAAATTCCTAAAATAGGGGATTGTGAGGAGCTGCTACGATACCAGCAAAACTGGATGAGTCACCACTCTGTGACAGGACATTTCCCCAGTGAGCAGGCACAAAAGATAAAAATATTATTTACAAGAAAGAAACTTACCATTGAATTGCCTGGATTGTGAACAGTGGCAGAAAGACAAAACAGAGAAAAAAAGAATATGGTGGTAAATATCCCTACAGGACCCATAACTAGCACAGAACAAATGGGACTGCCATATACTGAGCTTGGCCTCACTCTCTGACTCTAACAAGCTCAGCGTGGTCAGCTACCAAGTTTGGGTATCTCCTAAAATAAAACATTTACACACCTCTATGCTGAAAAAATTGAAAGACACCAGTCTTAAACAAACAGTTGTGCTGTGGTTCCACCAGGGCTTTTGCCATGGTTTAAGTTTATTGCTTGCTTGTTTAATATTTTTGTTATTTTATAAGTTTTCATATTTTGTTTTAAATTCAGTTTTTGTTTTGCCTTTGTGTAAAATTAAGTTTGCTTTGATATTCTCTCATTTAATTGTTTAGTTTGTAGGTACCTCATTTTTGTATCCTTTATATATTTTCCCTGTGTTCTATAGTTGGAAACTCCAAGAACTGGGTCCACCCTGGCACCTCTGCTGATGAAACATCAGGTCGAAGAGATTAATTGTTCATTGTGGTTTATTGAGTTAAGGGCATTTTTTGAAATTGCATTTTGCTTCTGTCTTTGTGGTTACTGTTTCTGGATTTCAGACTGGTCTTGTTTGCCTTAGGTTACCTTTTGAAGCAAACCCATTTGCCTTCAATTTTTAATTATTTAAGTAAATTCATTATGTGTAAAGATTCTTGATGTGGCTTTGTCTTTTCAAGCTAGAGGTTTATGATTATTATTTCGCCCATGAAGGCCATTTTTGTGCATTTTGAACATTCAAAGTGATTTTTTGAACTGAAATTTTTAAGTTTGAATGCCACTTTGGGTCTGTGCAGAGTTGAAAGCCTTCCTTTTGAGTTTGAGGCCAGGCTGCCTGGGGTGAGGACGTTTTTATGGAGGCAGATTTAGTAAGGACCTGGGGCCTCATGCATAATGCAAAGAATTCACATGGTGAACAGACAAAAGCAGAAATGTGCTTACGCAGAAAAAAATCCAGATGTGTAAATCTGTGTGTTCGCCAACTTCAATGTTCTTCTGCTACATAAATCCTGGTCAGTGTGAAAAGTAATGCACGTGCATGCGCCTGCTGTTCCGCCCCGTCTCCTCCCAGAATCATGCCTCTTTGAATATGCAAAGCAATATAAATGATCCTTAAACTCAGCCTTCTGTGAAAAGACAATGGCAAAAGCACAGGGTGAAATAAAAGAATTTCAGCGAATACCAAGTGGAGGCAAGAAAAAACTTACTATTAGTTGGTTTAAACAGTGGTATAAACAACAAAAGGAAGTTCATCGAGTGACATAGCGTGCCAGAGAAACTCGAAAGCTCAAGTTCACAAAGTCGCACAGTGCCCAAAATAAAAAAGAATTTGTCACATATCAAAGTCGCCGTGAAAAGGTTTATTTTGTCATTAAAGTAGAACATCATAAACTTCATCTTAAAATCGTTTAATTTACTAGTTTCTCAAATCCCATTGTAACCAAAGTAGCATGTTAAATGCTTTGCTTTTTATTTGATCTTCTATGTGCTCTATGTGTGTGAATTACTACATGCTTCCGGGCTTTCTCTTCCTCCGACAGAACACAGAATCCATTACATTCATAATATTACAGCTCTCTGAATAATTAAAATACTGGGATGTATATTTGATATAATTTTCATGATGATACTAGTTAAAGTATGTTATTAAACATGGGAACATGGTGGCGCAGTGATTGTTCATGTCTCACGCAAGATGCTTGCTACGCCATGTGCGACCTTCGATGAAATACTTTATTGTAGCAGTACTGTCTCTCTCAAATGTACTAACCCCAATTCCTGTCCTTACTTTTCTTTCTCCAAATACCCAATTGCTACACAATGTAATAGACATTAAGCCATCTGTAAATTTAGAATGCCGATTCTTCAGAACATTTAAGGAACATTGAAATATATTCGTACTATGTGTTTAATTATTCTATCCACCTGTCCTTCCAGTGTCGCACCAGTCCAGCAAAAATACAACGCGAGGCAGGAACAATCCGTGAATGGATCGCCAGCTCCTCGTTAGTGCTGCGGCACCGTGTCCTCACATGTTTAATTAATAACTGTATAGATTACTTAAATAAAGTTAAAGTTTTATCTGTATAATAAGCATATTTTGCTGCATTTCATCTTAAAAATGATATCGTCATCATATGTAAATACGCGCTTTATAAAGTGGCTCAGGTTGCGCAATATTATAACTGTACCGCAAGTTTACAGTGAGGTAATCGTACTAATAAGTACAAACAGTTCTACAAGGAGCAATTGATGGACTGATTGAGTGGGTTTATAGTTCTTGGGATGAAGCTGTTTCTGAACTGCGAGGTTGGTACAGGAAAGGCTTTTTATATTACACCAGCTGTTACAGACTGAAATCAAATGTATGCTTTTATTCTAAAATAGTAATACTAAAAGCAGTTTACTTCTCAAAACGGAGTAGTGCAGGTTCAAACTCACAACCCTTTGGTTCCCAGTCAGCAGCTGAATCTATTGCGCCACGGAGGCAATCATAATAAATGGGTGTCAATGTCACATGTTAAGGCGGCTTTTTGTTTCTGCAGTTATATTTTTGAATAAAAGCGCAACTGTTGTGTTATATTTGTACCTTTTGTGAAAATGTTTCTTTGATATCTGGACTTCAGGCTTCATACATTATATAGTTTATGCCTACATTTTGTCATCTACTACTAGAATATAAAAAACGTTTCTGTTTTAACAATGTGTTTACACAGATTACTGTAGAAACGGAACAGACATGAAATGCGTGTGTTCCAAATAACAATCTATTATTTCCACTCTAAAACTCCACTTCACTCCCAGATACTCAATCAAGGCATGAGCTGAGAGAAGTTTGTGCACGTTCTAAATTGGTGGGGGGATGGAATAGCCGGCTGCTCCAAGCTTCTCTTTATCAGCACATTTAGAGGACAAAGGACACTGGCGGAGAGGTGTGAAGGGATTTAAGAAGCGATTTAAGGTGGGACGGATTTACGAGTTTTTTCGTAGGCTCTGGTAATTCTAGTGTTAAACATGTGGGGCACAGTGGTGCAGCAGTAGCAGTGAGCTGGCACCCCATCCAGGGATTGTTCCTACCTCGCGCTTGATGCTTGCTGGGACCCTGGGTAGATAGATGGATGAAATAATTAAACACATATCATGAAGATTGTTCCTTAAAAGTTTTGGAGAATCAGTGTTCGAAGCTTACAGCTGGTTCAACATTTTTCACAGAGCTAATATTGTGGTGATTGGTTAAGTGGAGAAAGAAAACAGAAGGACAGTAATTGGAGGTTGGTACATTTGAAAGAAACAGTACTGCTGCAGTAAATTATTTCATTGTGCATGTCCCAGCAAATATCAGGAAGCAGGAAAAATCCATGGACGGGGCGCCAGCTCATCTCTACCACTGCTTCTACCGCATTTAATACAGTACATGTTTTAATGCATTTCATCATGAAAATTATATCATAGTATTCTAAAATGTTCAGAGGGCTGAAATATCATGAATGGTATGTATTCTGTATTGAGATCAGTTTCTGCATGCTCCTGTTGGCATAAGAGAAAGCCCGTTTAGGAAGCACATATTGATTTACACACTTGGAACACATAGAATACGAAGCATTTAATGTGCTACTTTAGTTACGATGGGATTTGGGAAACTCCAGTAGATTAAACATCAATTTTAAGATGAAGTTTGCAATGTTCTACTTTAATGACAAAATAAACTACAAGATTAAAGTGGAAATTTCGAGATTAAAGTCGACATTTCAACCTTTTGTTATTCACTGTTTCCCTATTTTGTTCTTTTTTTCTGTACCCTAATACGCTTCTGTATGACACTTAGACAGTGGGCTACCACTCGCCTTTTCACAGCGACTTTGATATCTTTAAAAATATTTTAAAATAAATCTTTTCATTTATGAAGATTCTTCGTTGCCCTCTTTGTAATTAGCCAGGGTCTGATGGTTCCCCTCTTTAAGAGGACACTTCTGAGATCTTTCAGGACTTTGTGCTTGGGAACCCTCTAGTTCATAACAGATTACAATGCAGCAGCAAACGTGGATCTCTGGATCACCACAAATCAATAATGGTACACTAAACATAATCACAAGCATGAAGAACCTGATAAGGACACACCAATGAATCTAATACACATGTTTTTGGGATATGGCAGGGATACTCACACAGATGCAGAAAGAATAGCTCCTGTTTAACCCAAAGTGACATTTGAAAGCAGAAATCTGAGGCTGTTAATCATAAATGCTAGCCAATATATGATCTCCAACAACAAATCTATTCAAATAAAGTATATATTAAGGTGTGTGAAATCCAAACTATTGGGCTGTATGAAAGTCAGGGATAATAAGTCATTCAAGTGAAAGAGTTAAAGTGGTCCAGAACTTATACATGGCAGAATGTATGGTAAAAAACAATAGACTCTGATTATTATGCCAAGATGTTAAGATGATGGCAGACTACCAAGGCTTTGGGTGGACAATGAACCAGAAAATGAGAATGTAAAATTTTAAGTACAAAAAATGGCAGGGTCTGAGCCAATTTGACAAGAAAATACAGATAGTACTTAAACCAAACATGGCAGATATAACCCACAGTCAAAAATAGATTAACTCCCTAAAAAGATGAATAAAATAGTTAATCAAAGAATTAAAAAAAAATCCAAAAACTCGATGGCATCAGGAATAGAATCGCACCATCTTAAATAGCAGAGCAATGGCAACGTCAAGTGTCAAACATCACCATCAACAACATTGTTTAGTGTTGGTTTATGGAATTTTTGGTAACGGAACATATTTAAAAAAAATGCCTGCCTTTACTTTGGGGTTACATTATAGAAGCTTCATAAACCTTAACTAGTTGGCATTGTTGCACAAGTGGCTTCGTTTTACACAGTTTCTTTCATACTTAAGAGATTCAGATCCTCAAATCACTGGACTATTATCATAAAGGAGCAGACTTGTCTGATTTTATATTTATTTTTCCTTTCATTTGCTCCCCATTCTTTATCTAAATAACTGTTTTCAGACACCAACGTTTTGGTTGTTTTCTATGCCTTGGGTGAGTTTCCTTTGGCTCTCTATTGCTAAAAACTTCATTTTTTTCTCAGCCTTAACCCTAAAATTATCCACTTCAATTTTTTGTTGCTGCCTAACAACAAAGACAGAAGCCTTTTCTTTTTCCCAGCTAATGGTTTTATTCCTAAAATAGAGTGTCCCAGAGGACCTCTGTCTATTAAAGCCTGCCTTCTTAATGTCATGGCTTAACTATAGGGCTCTCTCCCTTGTTATTGTTTTCTTTATTTCCAACTTGTTTATTTTGTTATTTTTTGTTAGTGTTAAAGAGTTCTGTTATTTCATATTTCATTTTCCATTTACAGTTTTGGGGTTATTGAATTCATTTGTTATTAAGCATGACAATTTAGTTTTTTCCTTATCTTGTTATTGTCCTTGTGCTTTATATGTTCTGCCCAAGGGAGCAGGGCCCTTGTGCTGTGTAGTAGTGGCCTTTATAAAGGCATGAGATGCCTAAGGCTATTGCTGAGGCATTAGCTTTCCTGCTCCAGTTGTTTGACTCCCCTTTAAATCTTTTTGGATTATGGTATGAGTTTCTAAACTTTTGAACATTTCCTCTATGCCTTCTAAGTTTTATAAATTTGTACCTTGTTGATTGTTTAATTATTATTAGGTTGTTTTTTTTTTAAATTCTTGTTAAACTTTATTATAAATCTTATTATTTTTGCTTTACTGGAGCCAGGGAATTTATGACTCACCTCTTTCATTTTACGATTTGTAGGACTTATAGATCTTGGCCTTTTTGTGAGTGCACGCCACGGGCCTGTCTTTTTAGTTTAAGGGCCACACCTACTTTCAGCTTTGGTATAGTTTTTTTTTCAGATCTATCTTTGAGTGTTTTGAGGGTTCAATTTTATAGTTTAATAGCAATTTAACACAAGATATTGCTGTTTTATTTATTTACACACACACACACATATATATCTGTCTATTATATAAAAAAATCTTGGGTTGAGACGCGATCATCTCAGAGAGACACTTTGACGTCATGTGGGATTAGACATTACAAACTTAAGAAGCAAGACCTGTCAGATGGTGACTGTTACACGTCACGCCCTACTTACAAACAATTTAAAACAAGTTCACAGACCTCTAATCTTGCAGTTGTTGGAATGCTTTTAGCAGACACAACTCATGTGCTCCCAGCTCTTAAAAATGTTGTACGTTCTAGATGGAACGTGAACGACTAAGCGAAGAAGAAAGAGCAGTGTGTCGAAAAGAGCCTCAAAAGCATTGGAGAGAAAAGAAGGCAAAAAAGGATGCACAAGAGAACAATAATAATCTATGTGCAAATTCAGAAAATAAGGAAAGTAATAATAGACACTTTGAAGTCCCGCAAGACAAAGCAGTGAGACAAAAGGACAGCTGCTGTACAGGCTTTTAAATGATCGACGCGCAGCACAACAAGCATAAGACGTAGCTTGGCAGCAGCAAGCAGAAAGGCAGCAGCTGATCTGTCCACATCTCCTTACTGTGCTTCAGTCCCCGAAGGCCCTTCACAACACAATCGGTAGAGATGCGATGTGGTAGGTGCTTAGCGCGCCCTGGTGGGGTTTGGGTGGTGGGCTTTGGTGGGGGGTAAGCTAGCGAAGTGAGGACATCTGCTGTACAGGCTTTGAAATGATCAACATGCAGTGCAAAAAAACAGAACACGCAGCATGGCAGGAGGAGCAGTAAGCAAGCAGGTAATCCATCCGCATCTCAAAAGCGTGCGTTCAGCCACCCCCTTCACAATGTGAGCGGCAGAGATGTGTAGTGGCTGGCGCGTGGCGCGCCACAGGGTGGGTGGGAGGATGGTGGGCTCTCAAAGCAAGCAAGGGGAAAAGCCCCCTAGTATATGTAGCAGGTGGAATACGGGATGGACAGAAGGCTCCTAGAGGACAGACAGACAGCCAAGGGATGGAAAGGCACTAGGCCTGAAAAGGACTTCTCAGAAGGAGGGATGGATATCCCAATCAGATACTCCAAACATGGGTGGGAAGCCCCAGGCAAATGGAAAGACGTCCCGACTGAACATGTTTTGAGGACCTTTCCTGGCCAAGAAGAAAAAGGAGCACAGAGAAGAACTGTCGCTGGGAAGTATGCCTGGGTCCTCAATAAAAGGGAATGTACTCCCTTGTCCAAGCGACCTGGAGCTGGGAGGACAGAGAGCAACACTCAACTGAAGGAGGGCAGGGTGTTGAGATATCTTGTGCTTTAGACAGTTATTGCGTGTAATAAATACCTATTCATTTGAGCCCAGGACTGTGTGTGTGTGTGGTTGTGTTGGGGTTTGGAGCTCACTGTTGCCCCATTTCCATCACTATATATATATATATATATATAGTGGCGAGTGGCTGGGGCTGCTACCCAGCCAGGACATCCAGGAGGACCAGAGGAGGGCTTATGCCTCCTCCAGACCACGAGGGGGCAACCGCCCTGGTGGCTTTGGGGACCGCCAGGGGGCGCCCCGATGCCTACAGAGCCCTCGACCTGAGCAATTCCGCCAACACCCGGAAGTGCTGGGGGGAAGAGGATCAGGGATGCCCGGAGTGCTTCCGGGTGCGCAGCCGATACTTCCGCCACACTGGGGAGTGCCGGTGTAAGATTGTCAGGAGGCACCTGGAGCACATCCGGGTGATTATAAAAGGGGCTGCCTCCCTCCATTCAATGGCTGGAGTCGGGTGGAGGAGGACAGAGCTCGATGGAGAGGAGTGGAGGCGGACCAGAAAAGAAGAAAAGAATTGTGAAAAGAGCCCTGGACGTTGGGGTGATTGGTGCTGCAGCACTGGGTTTATGCATATTCACAGTTGTATATAATTGTAAATGAACATGTGTGGTGACTTTAAAACATGTCTACCTGTCTGTGTCCAGGCTGTCCCCCATAATATATACCATAGTATGTGGCATGAAGATGTTTAAGTCCTGTAAGTTGGGATCTCAAAGGATCAGACTCATTTTTCCAACACATACCACAGATGCTTAGTCGGATTGAGATCTGAGGAATCTGGAAGACAAATCAACACCTTGAATTCTTTGTCATGCTCCTCAAACCATTCCAGTACAATTTTTGCTTTGTGGCAGTGCACATTATCATGCTGAAAGAGGCCACTGCCATCAGGCAATTCCATTGCCATGAAGCAGTGTAAATGGTTTGCAACAGTCTTTAGGTAGGTGGTATGTGTCAAAGTAACATCCAAATAAATGCCAGGACGCAAGGTTTCTGAGCAGAGCATTGCCCAGAGCAATATACTGCCTGCACTAGCTTGCCTTCTTCCCATAGTGCATCCTGCTGCCATCTATTCCCCAGGTAAATGACGCACACACATCCAGTGATATAAAAGAACACATGATTCTTCAGATCAGGCTGCCTTCTTCCGTTGTTCCATGGTCCAGTTGTGATGCTCACATCCCCATTGTAGGCACTTTTAGTGGTGGACAGGGGACAGTGTAGGCACTGCAGCTACACAGCCCCATATGCAGTAAGCTGTGATGCACCTGTGTGTTCCTATACCTTTCTCTCATGGCCAGTATTGAGTTTTTCAGCAATTTCTGCTACAGTAGCTGCTCTATGGGATTGGACCACACGGGCTAGTCTTCACTCCCCACATGCATCAGTGTGTCTTGGGCACCCATGATGCTGTTGCTGGTTCATCAGTTGTCATCATGTGGTCCATGTTTGGTAGGTAATAACCACTGCATACCGGGAACACCCCACAAGACCTACTGTTTTGGAGATGTTCTGTACCCATCACGAGTTGCTCAGATTTTCTGCTTCCAATACATCACCCTTAAGAACTGTCTGTTCAGTTGTTGCCTAATATATTGTTCCCCTGACAGATCCCATTGTGACAAGATAATTAATTTTACTCACTTCACCTTTTAGTGGTTTGAATGTTATGGCTGAAAATCCAGTCCAAGGTTATGGGAAATCAAGCCTATACTGGCCACAATAAATGCCAGTTAGGCTACAACATGGGGCAGGGTAACAGTTCATGGCAAAGCACCCAGTTGGGTGCTTAAGTTAAGTTAATTTTAGTTAATTATTTTTCATGTCTATATGTTATTTTTTGTTGATGTAATATGTGATGTGATAATTGTATGCTATACCTTTAAATGTAATGTTATTCCATGTACTTTGGGGTGGAGCCCCAAGAGGCAGGTCCATCCTGACATCATTACTGATAGGTCTGCCTTGTGGCTTTTTCTTCAGTCAAGAAAGAAGGGATGCAGCAGTGGAACATAAAGGCTGATTTGGAGGTCACTCTGAGTACTGCATTTCTTTTTGATTTCCTTTAGTTTTCTGCATTCTTGCTTCTATTTAAGGTTTATTGTTACTGGATCATATACTGCAACTTGTTTCCTGCGGATTGTCTTTTCAGGCAACTGCCTTTTGCTCTTTTGGGCATTTCCGTAATTTTTTCTTTGTTTCATTGTTTCATTGTTCATTTTTGATTTATAAAGATTATTTGGTGGAGTGGTTTCTTTAACCAAAGATACTTAGTTTCCTTTCTTTGAGAGGCACTTTTAATGTTTTGTATTATTTAAATTTTTGCGACGTAATTCCCTACGACATTTCAGGCTGGCCAGTAGAGTGGGGATTCAGCTGTTAGAGGTGAGGCCTTGTCTAGGCAGTCCAGAAGGGTTGACGTAGCTTTTGAACTTTTACAAGGCCTTTTACCATTATTGTTATGGTTCTGACTCTATATCATGACAATTCCCTAAATTCTAATTATCAAACATAATATTTTTTTAAGTTAATTGATTAATGATTCAGTCTAAACACAACTTTATATACGTTTTGGCTACAGCTTTTAATCATTAACAATAATAGTCAGTCGCAATAAATTTTTATTTTATGTAGTGGCATTTACAGTTTAGAGAATCAGGACCTTCAAACCTCATTATGATGTTGTTTTAGAAAAGTTAGGTTAATATGATTGGCAAGCTTTACAGAGCAGAATGGCCTGTTCTCATCCAAAATGTGGTAATGTTCTAATCACAGGTGCTTAGCAGAGTGCAGTGAACATCTGGATAATAGATAAGACCAAACTGACTGGAATAAAAATTTTGCAATAGAGAAACTAATTTCATTTTAGATGAATATTCAAAAGAGCAGTCAGAAAACAGGTGTACTGCAAATTTCAAACTGTACATATCACCAAAATGTTAATCAAATTTCAAAATCTGCATTTTTTTGTTTTTAATAAGTGGTCATTATTGTGACAACCTCAAGTTTTTCCTTTAGTTCGACAGAACATTTGGATGTTGATACATGCATGCTGCCATTGTTTATAACGGAGGTGTGACATTGTTAAAGATTATTTATTACTTTTACAGGAGCACTCTCTCTTCTTTTTTTTGGGAACAACTTTCTTTTTTTTTAAGATTATTTACCAATTTATTTAATTATTATTGATAATGTTAAGATGTGGCTTCTGGCTTATTACTGTTAATCTTAAATGAATTTTTTAGTTGAAGATAAGCTGCTGTCATCGCAGGCACAGATCCGAGCAATCAGCCCATATCAACTGCTTTTTGAATGAGGTGGAAATATGAAAGATATCACAGAGTGAGGTTCGGAAGAATTTGATGGCTATCTATGTCTATAACATCGGAGAATGTAGGAGAATAAGAGCATGTGAAGTGGGAAATATGAAATGTTCCCCTAGGTGGCTGGTAACTTTGATCACCGCTGAATGTTGCAATTTACCACAGAAGCATCTCATACAAAGATGGAAAGAAAAAGGATCGTGCATAAAGGTAAGGTGGAAAGGACTCCGAACTGGCCTCTCTGCATAAATGTGGAATGTTTGATCACTTTTAAATAAGTTAGATGACGTTTTATGTGTTATGGTGAGTCACAGACTGTTCCTGGTACTGTAGCATTTGTAGAGAACCAGCATAAATGTATTGTAGTTGCTGTTTCATTTAGGGCAGTTTCATTTGATATGAGGATCTGGAGACTTATGAAGGAGATGCAAACACATTACAATTAAAGTCGATAAGTGTGATTCAGACTTTGAAAAACTGACTGAATTTGTTCATGGCATTAATTAGGAGAGGCTGCATCATCCTGTTGATGTTTATTTTTAAACTCAGCAACAGAAGGATAATTCTGAACCAAAGTCTAACGGCCTGTTCCTTTTTCAAACACAACAAGCTGAACCTGTTTTATTCAAATGTGAACACATTCAAATGAACATCTGGACAGGTCTGACCATCTTACTGCCACCTATAGCCCTGGTATTGATTGCAGCATTTCTCCAGTATCCAAGCCAGAGGTTCCTAAAGTGTGTTAGGGGGTTGTTGTTTGTTTTAGTATTTATATATTATTTACATATTTCTCTCTCTCTCTCTCTCTCTCTCTCTCTCACTTTCAAACTTCTGTAAAGTTCTAATTTCCCATTGGGGACAAATAAAGTACAGTCTATCTATCTATCTATCTATCTATCTATCTATCTATCTATCTATCTATCTATCTATCTATCTATCTATCTATCTACCTACATTACCACTTGCTCATGTGGTAGCTGAAGGTGTTTTTGTGGAGAATGGCAACACCTGCCAAGAAAAACCTAAAAAAAAATGTATTGTAATGGCATCACAAATGTTATGATTAAAATAAACAACAATAAAAATAACAACAGTAGTACATCCACAAAATGAATCAGTATGATAATTAATGATACTAACTACCGTATATACTCAAGTATAAGTCGGTTCTTGAAACCCTAAAAATCGATCACAAAATCAGAACCCAACTTATATACCTGTTCAAAAATGCGACACTTAATTTTTTTTTTTTTTTACATCTTCTTGCCTCCTCCAATCTCACATCAGTTTCTCAGACGCATTGAATTTTGTTGCAGCAGTGCAGTTACCAATTTCTTTCACCACTTCAACAGTATTTAATTTAAAACCAGCTTCATATTTTCTTCTGATTAAACGCTCCATCATACATAAGGGATGCTCTTACGATAAAGGTGTGTGAGGGTGTGAGATACTAAAAACACAAATCAGTGCGAACATCGCTTCGGAATAGTTTGGGTATTACAGTGTGGTCACACAGGCACAATAAAGAGAGAGAGAGGTTAGGAGCATAAAGCGCTGATACAACGCATTGCCGCACTCACATAGAAAAAAAAGGAAGTGTGCTCCATGGTTACTCTCATAGGTGGGCGTTAGGATATCATAATCTCTTAGACCAATAGCGTGAATTTTCCACATTTGACTTATAGGACTGACATTATAAAATACCAGAAATTATACAGTAAAATCAAGTCCTGACTTATACGTGGGAGAACTTATCCGCAAGTATATACAGTAAACAAAAATACAATACAGCATACAAAATGAGCAGAATAGAAAATACACAGACAGTACAAAACTGTAGTAGTCACAGGTGCCAAGACAATACTGAATGTACTGTATATCTTATTTTACTAATTTTGCAATAGCATGAAGCAAAAGCAGCTATAAAACTCAAAACCCTACTGCACAAAAATGGTACATTACACTTCTGAATGACAAAGTACTGTAACACAGTTGGATGAATAGTTATAAACCAACTTACTCTTCTGTTTGGGCAAGTAATTTGGCCTTCTGTGAGTCACAAAGTGTACAAGTCATTGCCATTGAAGTTCTGTGGTTCACTGGTATGCATATCTTAACTGCTGGTACAAATTAGCACAAACTGATCTCTGTGTCTCAGCAGCTGCACACCAAATCTTTGTATGGAAAGCCAAATGCATAAGAAAAAGCCAGTTGATCCATCCAATAATCCAGCTGATCCAGCATCAATCGAAAACAAACCATTAAGGGCCCCACAACAGTCAGAAGAAATACGAGACCCATCCATTTTCCAACCAGCTGAATCCAAACACAGGGTCACGGGGGTCTGCTGGAACCAATCCCAGCCAACACAGGACACAAGGCAGGAACCAACCCCGGGCAGGGTGCCAACCCACTGCAGGACACACACAAACACACCCACACACCAAGCCCAATTTAGAATTGCCAATCCACCTAACCTGCATGTCTTTGGACTGTGGGAGGAAACCGGAGCGCCCGGAGGAAACCCACGCAGACATGGGGAGAACATGCAAACTCCACGCAGGGAGGACCCGGGTCTCCTAACTGCAAGGCAGCAGCACTACCACTGCGCCACCGTGCCAATACGAGACCCTGTGAAATAATAATAATAACAACAACAACAAAAGATTTCTTATTATTTGTATATTGTTTCTATCTTCTTGATGGAAGAAAAATGTGTGAACCATCAGCACAGACCAGAAACTGAAAAGATGCACCAGCTGTGTGTACCACAACTTCAAATATATGATACATGCAATGGCCAATCAGTGCCACAAAGACTGGAACTCTGTGAGTGTCATGACATATTTGTTTTAATGATTGCTAGTATGTGGCCATTTGTTGTTGCAACATCAATACAGTAAGGAAGACAGCTGAAAGACTGCTACCTCTGCAGCTCCACTAAAGCTTCTCTCGCTACTTCTTTGCAGAATGTATCATTCTAAGGCTGGCAGTGCTGCCATAAATACATTATAAACAAATGACTTATTTGTCCTGTTGCAGCCGGTTTAGTCAGTTTCTATGCTATTGTTTATAATAGCGAATGGCCGCAGCTCTGACGGCCATAAATCGGAAAAGGACTGAACTAAATCATTTAGACTGTTTTTCAAAAACCCCAGACAAAATTAGTGTAGACACCATGTTTGTAATAAGTGACAGTACAATCAATGATGCAACTTGTAAATGAAAGAACAGTAATTAAAAAGAGCCTTCTCTGTGCATGTGAACCTTTAGACAGATGGAGACTCATGAACTGACCTACCTACACTGGTGCAAAAACATGTCAGCCCAGGTTAAATTATTGTCTTATCACTAATTACTCTGAAGCCACTCATTTTAACATGTTGTTCTATGGGTTGGCATGTTTCAGGATGTCTGAATAAAACAAAGTACATTAGCCTGCTATTTTCCACATTTTGAACTTTATCCAGTTAAACAAATATGCAATCTGTTAAATACTCTGATGTAATGAGGAAAATAAAATGTGTAAATATCTGGATTATTTGTGTTTGTGTGTGTCATTCAGGATGAGTTTGGGCTGAGAAGGATTTCAGGTATGACTGCCTCTTCAGAAATGGATTGCCATTGAAGATATAAAAGACTCAGTACTAAGAAACTCAGAAACTGACAGGTCCTGTATAATGTCATTTTGGGATGGGAACACTGTGTGATTTTGTAGAGACTTCTTACCGTCATAGTGCTTCCATTTTCAGGAATAATCACACTTCTTGCAGTGAAGCCTCTATCAGATTTCTCCAAGGACTTAGCTGCACATGATAATGAATCAGAAACATTTAGTTAGATTTGATTTAGTGATTAATTCTTGATCAAGAAGAATACATAATTTGTAGGAACAGGATCTATATAGTAACCCAGAATAAGATATTTAAAAACTGAGTACAAATCACCATCTAAAGAAACTGTGCAGATGGTCTGCTGCATGAGTGGCAAAAGATCTGTAAGAAACACTAGAGACAGTAATAATGGTCAATTATATTTAATAAAGTTTGACAAAACACTGCCTTGCATGCTGGTGGGAATTAGAAACCAGACATTATGCATCAGCTGCCTGTTTTCAGGCAGGCAATTGTAACACTTAGAAGAGGTGCCATACTACATGCCCAAATGAACTTGGTAAACAATGGAGGCAAAGATAGTAGGGATGACCTACTAGTAGTTTAACCTGTATTTACTGTGTCTAATGTATGAAATGATTATAATATGACATTTTCAGTTTCACTTACATCAGTTTCAGTGACATACGAATAAAACTTTTCTGTGCACAAGCATTTTTAATAGCTCATGTCACTTTTATTAGGAAAGTAGAACTGAGCAGTACAAAAGCTGGCAACAGTAGTTTTTATGAGATAAACCTACCCATCAAAAACCAAGTTATGAAATTAAAGCATATGGAGGAAAGTTTTAACAGCTGTAACAAGAAGCACAAGAAAGATGTAGAAAGAGCTGGGGTTCAATGTTGGAAAATGTTAAAGGGTTGAAGGTGCTTACTGAGATGCATCCAAATTTGAATGTAATGAACAGGGAAAGAGTCTTTAAAACAGGCAGCAACAACATTTATTTATATAGCACATTTTCATACAAATTATGTAGCTCAAAGTGCTTTACAAGCTGAAGAAAGGAAAAAAGAACATAAAAATAAAATTAGGCAATACTAAGTAACACAGAATAAAGTAAGGTCCGATGGCCAGGAGGACAGAAGAAACAAAAACACAAAAAAAAAAACTCAAGAGAATGTAACCAGAAATGCTGAGTGATAGCGAACCAAGAACCGTAATTAAAAAACAAAAGCAAACATGGAAATAATGAAAACAAACATTTAAAGTTATTTATTTATTAAAATCCATCAGACTTAAATAATTACGGTTCCATCACACCAATCTTTATACCATCTCATGATTAACTTACATATATATTCCAAGAACACTCTTTGTGGCAAATGCCAAAGTGAGATGGCTACCTCAAGACAAAATGGCCACGACTGGAAGTTAACAAAACAAAGAAGAAGGCATTTGAACAATAATTCATAAACCTATGAATATGAATAAAAAGCTTATTCACAATGAAAAAATATTAGAAAAGTCAAGAATCATGACAGATGCACAAACATGTTGATTATTGCCAAAGACACAGTGCAAAACAATTTGAACATCACTTTTGGTCATAATATAGACAAGTGTTGCGAGCCTTGTGGAGTCTTTTTAAAGTAGGAATTGCAAAGGGCAAAGAGGTAGGCAAAGGTAGCTGGGGGGTCATAGATCTTCATTTGTGTTTGTGATTTTGAAACCGTGAAGGAACCCGACAAATAATTGAGCTCTGTAGCCCTCTGTGTGAAGTCCCTTTGCTTAATTTTGTCACTTATATATGTGAATAATCCATCCATCCATCCATCCATTCTCCAACCCGCTGAATCCAAACACAGGGTCACGGGGGTCTCCTGGAGCCAATCCCAGCCAACACAGGGCACAAGGCAGGAACCAATCCCGGGCAAGGTGCCAACCCACCGCAGGACACACACAAACACACCCACACACCAAGCACACACTAGGGCCAATTTAGAATCGCAATCCACCTAACCTGCATGTCTTTGGACTGTGGGAGGAAACCGGAGCGCCAGAGGAAACCCACACAGACATGGGGAGAACATGCAAACTCCATGCAGGGATGACTCGGGAAGCGAACCCAGGTCTCCTAACTGCGAGGCAGCAGCGCCACCGTGCCACCCTATGTGAATAATCTTGCCCTCAAAATATCATACTAGTCATATTCTGCGAGAAGCACAGAATCACCTATCATTGCATTGTAGAACTTAATTCTGAAAATCACATCTCTGTGACAAAATTAAATTTCATCAGTAACTCACTGATTACATTGAATAGAGGCCAATTTCATTTTTTCCCCATAAGTCTGGCCTATGTTTAACAGACTTTATTTTTTGAAAATGGTATTTCTGTGTAGGTGTGTGTGCTATGCAATGGACTGTCATGCTGACCAGTTGGCCCAGTACTGCCTGATAAGATTGTGCACCTCCCCAACCCTGAATTTGTTTGCATATTTAAGAATGCATGTCGTTTATAGAATACAAATAATAAAACATTCTTTTTGTCTTTGTTAAAGTTTCTGTAGCTTAGAAAATATATTTGTAAAATATAATACATATTTAAAAAAATCTTAAAGCACTCTGTTGCTGATGACTGAGCTCCTCCTTTCTCTTTTATTGTCGGCAAAATAGTGAGGGAGATTTATTACAATTGAAATGAGTTTCATTAGGCCAAAAACATCTTTATAACATATGCTAATTTATGCATATTTAAGGCTGAATGCAATTAAGACACTTTAAAAAAGAACAAAATATCAACTCTGTTGTCAGACAACATAGCAAATTCTTACCACATACAGTTAGGTCTCCTGTGCATCATCATGTTCTCCCTTCAAGAGTTCATTGCTCCCTTAAATGTCAGAAGATATTGTAATGTCTGAGTTGCCTACAGTTGACATTACTGCCTTGAACCCGGGACATCAAAGGTGTAAACTGTGGGCGGAACTGGGCAATAAGGACACATAACAACAAGAGGCTGGTGCCTCAAGTGTACATTACTTTTATTAACAAAACAGAGTTCATCGATAAATAAAGTGCAGTGTAGTCCTTCCAAATAAATACATAAATAATCTATAATAAAAACAGTGTTCTGGTGGAGGTTAAAATGCCATAAATAAATAATTTCAAAAACAGATTAAAATTAAAGTTTAAACCAGTCAGGATCTATCCCTTTAAATAACACTTATTAACCTCTGTGCCTCCTTCTAAAGTCAACATCACCTCTTACCATCTCCTCAGCAAGGGGAGAAATCCTCCAGCAAGCGTAGTCAGTGTTCATCTATTTTCTGTCAAAGATGTCTGCAAAGACCCCACGAGCCCAACTCCTTGCACCCACTGGCATCCCTTGGCATGCTCTGGGACTCTCTTGTAGTGGTTGAAGATCCAGGGAGCAGGAGCAACCTTAACCCGCGAGCGCAGTCTGCTCGCTCAACCCGGGGCATTGTTCCCGACCAAATGTCTTCACTCTGCAGCCCCGACTCCACCTCAATCCTAACACTTATTCTCCTTTTCTTTCTCTCTCCATTTAACTTCTGGACACTTTCTCAACTCCCTTTTCTTGATCTTCTGTTTATCCTTCTCAGGCTCCTTATATCCTTTGTAGGCACAGATGCCTAGAAAACAATCACCAGAGTGTTAATGAGGAAACCATCTGAGCTGACCACATCTTTTTGCATGATCAGCCAATTATTTCGCCATGAACTCCCCGGGGCTGCTCAGCCAAGTCACCCCCAGAGCCTTAGCACACTGTTTTAAAACTAAAACACGTATTGTCACAGATCGCTAGATGTTCTTCACCATAGATATCTTTAGGATACTTTCTCTACCCCACACTTTATTTAATTACTGGTAGTTTTTCAAGGTAGTACAGTGTCACCTGTCCTCCCAGGCATCTCCCTGGCTTCTGCTGCCTAAAAGCATTTTCAGACACTTACTACATTTAATAGCCCCACAATTTTATTTTGGCACTATGAAAGATGCTATATAAAAGAAAGATGGAATTAGATTGTTCAATAGCATTTCTAGCTTTTACAAGGGTTAGGGTTAGATATACAGTATTGTTCATGTGGGTTCTTTTTACTTGGATTGAACTCCCATCACAAGCCATTTCTCAATGGATTGCCAGGACAATAAATTCAGATTCTCACCAAACACACACAGCAACCATTTTAATGAGTTGAGCAAAATTAGAACTTTGGGGGTTTTAGAAGTCAAGAAATCTATGGAATGTTCAATAAGATGCATTTTTAATGGTGTTGTTTTCATAATAGACACTGCTATTTTGAGCAGACTACTTATAAACTTTCAGCATGGTAGGCTTATTGACCAGGTTTGAGAATATAACCTAACTAGCTGTGTAAGCCTCTGCTGTAAAAAGCATGGGGTCCTAGAAACTATTGAAATTGTTACCAAAAAAAACTGAAATGTAGAGATGTCAGGTAATTGTAAGGAACTACTCTGGGCATCTCTCTCATAGGAGGATTCATTTTGCCGATGTGCTTGCATCGTTTATGCATTAGCAGCTAAGTGACTGTCTTTCTTCAGAGGTTTCGTTTTGCTGATGTGCTCGCCTCGCTTGTGTATTAGCGGGGGAGGAAAAGTAAAAGGGATACCATTTTAGCAATGTGCTCGCCTTGCTTCTGTATTAGTGGCTAAGCAAGTGACTCTTTCTTTTGACGTTTCGTTTCGCCAACATGCTGACCTTGTTTGTGTATCCTCAGAGGTGGAGCCATTACCCCGACTCTACCTCTCATTGTCGGGCAGACACACACACTTCTACCCGTAGATGTTTATATATAAGATAGCAGTATTGTTTGAGTAGTTAAAATAATAATATATACAGCAAATATTTTTTTTCTTTTCTCTATTCTGGTTTTCCATTACTCTTATCTACTTATGTTTCTTGTCTCTCATCCTAGGATACATGTACTAAATCTTTTCTTTCCAGTTTTGACCTTGAGTGGTTATTTCTTACAATCCATCTTCTGATTTCATTTCTATTCAAAACATCTCCTGCTCTGTGCAGTCAGTACATTTACTTTCTTTTCTGTGAGATTTATCAAGTTGTTAGTAGTGATCATAATCTCACTGGCTCAGTTGCAGTGTACCAGAGAGAGTACCATACTAGCAGTAGATCAAGACCAGACTACATATTTGTATACAGTATTTAAAGTCTAAAAATAAGTCAGTACCCATACTACAGAATCCTCCCTTCGATCAATCAAAAATACAGGATACAGACAAGAGTAAAATAAAAATTATGTATGGTTTATTATATAAATATAAAATAACAGCAATAAACAAAACAACACCTGCAACAACCGCAAAAAAACAAAAAAAACAAAACAAGTATATACACTGATTCCCAATGCACACAACTGTCCAATCTTTTTAGTTCTTATAGAGAGAGGGATATTTGTGGAAATATCTAGCGCTAGCAAAGGAATGAAGATGCTACTCTGATGCGTAAAAGGTTACTTTGGCAGTCAGTGCTGCATCATAAAACGACCACGTCACCATACAGATCCAATACAGCTGATAATTTTATGATTGCCTCTAAATCCACATCTCTGCAAACAAACCATTTAAAGGAAATGAATGGATTTTGTAATGGCTGAGACAGCTGCTAGTTTGCTTCTAACATCCTTCTTCTCTCACTTTCAAATATGGCACAAATCCCAAATACACCAATTTTAGACTGGAAGTCCAACCTTCCCACTTAAAGAACTTCTTTTTCTTTCTGCCCACATATGTAGGCAGTGCTGGTTGAAGCTCAAAGAGAACCCTAGGGTTGGAGTAACCAAAATGGTGTTCCTCAGTGTCCATAGCCCAGATAATGGGGTGGTGTGGGTAGTGGATTCTACAACGCAACATATGAGTTACATAAGCGGCACCCTTTGGTGTCTGTAGCGCATTTAGTATTAGGCTTTGTGAGCCTGGTCCCAATAGGTATCTACAGAACTTGAGTTACATAAAGTTACCCTAAGTGGCTGCCTGTATTGCCTAATGGATTGAACAGCAATGTATGCGAGAAAGAAGTGCAATCAGCAAGAGTTAAAAAACATATATCTATTAGGAAACATATACAGTAGGCATGCTCAGGAGATGACAGTCTTGTATAATCAAGCATTGGCTTAATGAAGTGACACCAGGCAGGCATGCAATGAAACATCTTATTATTAAATTTAAAATCTGTATCAAAAATAATTTTTAAAATAAAGGTTGCAGACAGTACTCACATTAAAGATTGTTTAAAGCTTGTTTTTTTAGTAATTGATCCGATACAAGACAAGACCCTGCATGCTGCCATCTTTTATATCTTGGATGTGATATCATAGGACACCATGTGCCTAACAACAGCCAGTGTAAGTATACATTTTGGCTATGAGAGAAGAATCACAAAATTGTGGCAACCAAAGTGTGGCATTTTTGGAATAATGACAAAAAATTTATAAAAAAGCTGAAATAAACAAACAATTACAGCTGTCAAAAACGTTGATTTACTCCGTTAAAATAAGCAACACAAGAAGCTGGGCAGAAAAAATCAATCAAGTACAATCTTAAACTAAGGGCAAGACCTACTCTGACACGCTAATGGAGACAAAGCTCTTTGTCTTAAAATGAGAAATATATGTGGAGACCTTAACCAGCTCTTCAGAATTTTAAAAGTCATAAATAAATGTATTTAGCATAATTATTTTTGTTAAATTGAGAATTTCATACTGCAAGATATTGGAAAAAAAATAACAGGAATTGCATTCAACATACAAACCAGGAGCATTCTTAAAACAAAAGGTCATGAGTAATTCAAGTGAAATAATGAGGTATTTAGTTTAGGTGGAGGCCCAATAATTTTTTTTAAATAATAAGAAAAATGTTGCTGTTGGCTAACCGAACAAGACTGATGGCCTGTTTTGAAACACGTATTATGTCCTTACGTACAGATAAAATGTCCTCAAACCTTGATTGACTGTCCATTAACTATAATAACACCATTATTGCAATAAGGAGGTCTATGCATCATTTTCACTATACTAAATTTAATTTCGAAAAGTGCTCATAACGTAGAAACTCCATATTAATAAACTAAAAACCTTGCGGCTTTGCATGACATGTGAGAAGTTTGGATTTACTCCTGGACAGCATAGAGGTGAAATGCCTAAAGCTGCTACCTCATAGATCCTACATCCTTGGTCACTTTCTGTGTGGAATTGGCAAAACCTCCCTAGGTCTGTGAGTTTTCCTTGGAATACTGTGGTTCTCTTCCTACATTGCAGGTTTACCTTAATTAGAGATTTCAATTTGGCTTTGTGAGAGCATAAACATGTGTGTATGTTGACCCTTTGATGGACTGACACCTTATCAATAACTGGTTCTTTTTTATGGTGGATGCTGGTAGACTAGGCATACTGTTATCATAACTTACCTGTAAATTAAGCACATACATCAGGTAAAGTTATGTTTTGATATGTGTATTTATTAATAACATTTGATAATAATAAGTATTTTATCTTTTAACAAGGATTAATTAGGCTACGTGAAAGCACTGTGTTACTACAAGTGTCGTGCCTACTTAAACCAAAGTGCCAATTTAGTCTGTTGAAAGAAACATCCTGACTGCTTTTTAAAAATGTTTTGGATGAGATATTGGGCAAATGTACAGCAGCTATTATTCAGCCCTAGATAAGCTGATGATCCAAATAAACTGTTCTTCTTTTGTAAAATGTGTTACATTGTTGTGAAAACTTGGAAAATGTAATATTATGTCAATTCCTTTTTTGTGCTATCAAAAATCTAAATATTCAACTAAAACAAGTTGTGGACTTTACCCACTTTAGTATGTAGGTCTGTGAGATCTGCTTTTCAAGAAATTTAAATGGAAAATTGATTACTATTATAAATTTTAATAGAAAAAAAATACCCAAGTTGATTAAAACATTTGCTTTAATTTTATTTGATTGATTAATTGTTCATTTTGCAATTAGATTTTCTACTTTGCAAGGGGAATCTGACTTTCTTTTTTAATAGCCAAATCTGAGAATTTATGCAGTTATTTTGAATATTTGGAAATATTTGTCTAAAAATGTGAAAATCTAAAAAAATGAGGACCAGAAATTAAAAAAAAATATTTCCCAAATTATTTTTTCATTTAGAGTTTTTTTTCCATCTGCCTGATTTTCACTCTGAAGTTATTTGAGACCAATGTTCTCCGATACTTTTTTATTTTGAAGGGGTTTCTTTTCCAAAATTGGAATTTCAGTTAATTTAATTTCAAGCTATTATCCTTAATTTAAATGTTATTTCAAGATTGCCTTGGCATGCATTCTAACATAATTCCTTTTGAATGCTTAAATTAATCTAAGGCTTCAGTTTTGTGGTTGTTCTCATGTATGTCTGATGTTCCTAGTGTAACTTGTTTTGCTTCTCATCTGATAATTGTTTTGGCATAAGCTATCCTAATTTAGCTAAATCAATTTTCCAAACAAGTAATTTACCATCTTGGCATGGTGGAGAGGTCTGTGTGCCTAGTTATGCGATTCTTTAGAGCTACAGTATCATGAGCTATGCATTTCTAATACGGTTACCAATGGCTAATCAGTAAAAGAGAAGGCATTTGCCAATCAGTACTTGCCTTTTGGCCAGGTGATGCACTCAGCCATGTTAGGATTAACCCAAAGAATCTATATAGAGAATTAATGTGTCTTGAATGTACACATATTTAGGGTTGGGGGCAATGCCAGTGAGGTAACCCTAACCCTAATTGAGGTTCCTTTGCAGGCTTGCTGGGCTCACTCTTATTAAACTTTAGAAGCGATGCATCCAAAGATGGAGAAGAACTAGTTAAAGAGGTCTGGACATGTACTTAGATAGTCCTGAAGCCATTAGTATATGAGATGAAACCCAGAGTAGGCTCCAAGACATATTGAAGGGATTATAGCGCTCAGAGGACCAGAGGCTGCCTGGAAATTTCCCACGGGGAGCTGGGGACTGTTGCTGGGGAAAAAAACGGTCTGTGTGCTGCAACTAAAGCCTTCATCAAAATAAGCATACAGAAAAATGAAATCAAATTAAATGAAAATCTATTCAATTTAGGATTTGTAAAATGGTTACATTTAAGAAACTGAACCCTGCATTTGCAGAATATTAACTGTTAAATTTATATGCCATATTAATTATTGGATTACTTGATGTATTGTTGGTAACAACCTGTTAGATTTTACAAATCAACTGATTAATGATTAGTCTGAATGTTATATTCAGAAAAGTATTAATTCCTGACTATATAGAGGTTAAATGTAATATCTTGGGTAAAGTTGTGTTTATTCTTCTTCTAATCATATGCTTAACTCATTTTTTGGTCTGTCTACTAAATTCTCATTTCTACCACTACAAACATCATATCAGTCAGGCAGTAAGTGAGCATTGTGCCAAACAGCCTTATTGAAAACTCTTTGTGTCTGCTATACTTGGCTTTCATGGTTGAATTTGGAAATAATGCCTGTTTCTTATAAATTATTTGGTTTATTCTCTATTCTTAATTTTTTAAGTTGCCCTGTTTGTATTTTTTGACTGCCTGTTGGTTCCAGATTGTGCTCTTAACTTTACATACAGTACCGATTCAGCTTTATTATTACAAATATCCTGACTCCCATATTCTGCTTCTGTCATGACTCTTATTACTACTCTCCAAATTCTGAATTTAAATCTGCCTTTAATGGTACCTTAATAATTATATTTTTCAAAATCTGCCACAAAAACTAAGAGTGTCAAACTCATCTACTTAATGGGTGCAATTACTGCAGATGTTTATTTCTACCAAATTCTTAATTTCAGTTAATAATCAAACATGCTATTTAATGAGATAACTTGTACCAGTTCTTTGACTTTCATCTTGAAATTTACCAGTTGTAACAAGACCTCTTAAAACTTACAAAGCATCAGTAAAGTGTTGAATCATCTCTGCAATGTGATCTTCTTCTTCTTTTGGCTGCTCCAGTTAGAGGTTGCCATAGCGGATCATCTTTTTCCATATCTTTCTATGCTCTGCATCTTGTTCTGTTACACCCATCACCTACATGTCCTCTCTCACCATATCCATACACCTCATCTTAGGCCTTCCTCTTTTCTACTAACAAAATTTAACTTTGGAGTGGTCTGAGATGGATTAACTGAGACACACTTTCTTGATATTACATATTCACTATAAGACCTGTGAATCCTTCAGGTCAGTAGGCTACATTGCACAGAGATGAATAACCTATGTTCTTTTTCTTCCTCCCAGCTTTTATCCCATGTTTGTTCAGGGTCAGCTGTTGAAGAGGTCAGTCTTCATCTATTTCAATCTAGGGCATCTTCAGGGTGACGTCAGCTTGTTGTAAGTCCTCCTTGATTTGGTTGAGCGGGCACTTCTTTCTTCTTCCACATGACTGCTTGCCATGTCGGCTAAATAGTACAGCTGTCTTGGCCACTGATTTGTCATAGTTCTGGTCTACATGACCATACCATGATAGTCATACTCCATGCATCTCCATATTGGTCGGTGCTATGCCCATGATTTTGATTACGTTCACAATGTGGTCTAACCAGATGAGGACAAGGACCCATTATATAACCTTAATATCCTATCTACTGACATTTTATAAGTGTAATGAAGACCAAAAGAAGCCTTTGTCAAGGTCTTGTTACAGAAGAGTATATAAGTAATCGACACATTTGTGTAGTACTTAAACTAAAGTGTTACCAATAGGCTTTGTACATGCTAAACTTACTGTATACTACATTAATTACAAATATATTTGTTTTAATGTTTTTTTAAGTACAAAATTTCAAAACTCTTGAAGAACATACTGTTATTATTTGAAATGAAAATAACTACCTAGTCCACCTTCCAGCTTGGTTCTAAAGTTTATAAAATGTTATTCCACTCCTATGAGAAATCTAATAAGTTCTATAGCTAGACAGAAAAGTCTACCTGAAGAAAAGTGCACAAATAAATATATGACATCTGAAAAATTTTCTAGGAACTGTCCAGTTTATGCTAAATTTAAGGGTGTTTTACAAGGGTATTCTGTAAAGATTTATTGAATTACTGAATTTTGTCTCTGCAATTTCAAATGAAATGAAAAGATGAAAAAACAAAACAAAGCAATCTTAACCACAATTTCATGCTGAAATTATAGCTGCTCTTACCCAAAGAATCAGGTTACCCTTACCTGGGGCCATGAAGTAGACAAGGCTCGTGCTGTATACAAATCCTTTCTGAAACCAAAGTTATTCCAATTAATTTAAATGAATACCAGATGAAATTTTCATTTTCTCATTATTATCAAGAAAAGAACTTAATAGTGTGAGTTGGATATAACAAGAACTGTAGATGACACATTTCATTATTAACGAAGAGTTCATTTTACACTTGTATAATGTCAGTGTCCATTCTCCCCCCTATCTTGCCTCATGCTAAAGTTGTCATTGTCTTTCATTTATCACCTGTCATCTACAGTAGATTACATTACAATTGTAATATCACTTATCCTATTCTATATCATAATAAGTGTATGAACTGACTACAAAGTCTACATGAAGGTACTTTATGCAGATAAAGCATAATCACTTTATTCCTCAGCTGGCTCAACTTATCACTATTATATGCCACAGCTGTCAACACCTACACCTAGAATACTTATCCAGGCTGTCTAACTTGTATCAATTGATGAGATTTTATGAGACTTCTGTCACTACCATTGTGTTTTGCTGCAGAAGATTTTTTTTAATTTTTTGGATTGAATTTTACGGAACTCTTTGTAGAGGTCTTTGTAATGAATGCTTTATAATGTTAGACAAGTGGTTATTTTGGGAGTATTAAGTGGATAGGACTTCTAAGCTTTGTTGGGCTGAATTGCCTGTTCTCATCTAGACTGTTATAATATTCTAATATTCTAATGTTTAGATATAACTTTGGTTTAAAAAATTATGATGATTATTAGATGCATTATATATCATGTATTAATTACATTTTGTTCACATCATCGTGATGCCATCTTGTTCCCCATTATTTTTTTATGGAGCCGCCATTTTATTTAGTCCATTCATTTTTGTGGCCATATTGTTGTTTACAGTCAGTGCGTTTACTTGCACACTCATAATTCGCTTAAGGTGAATAACCCAATTAAGCCAGAAACCTAATTTCTCAATAATCCATGTTTACATGCGCTAGTAATCTTCTGGAGTTTTTCTGGAGGTTGTGTTGCTGAGTTTACTACTGTACAATCAGCTCATTAATGGAAATGTAGCTATTTCTGAAATTTTGAGCCAGGAGAAGAAATAACGCAATCACTTGACAATTTGCTTCTGGAGATGTATTTTGTGTACACTTCTACCCATGGCTGCTGTGTATGAAGCAAATACAGACAGAGGTGGCCTTGAGGGTGTGCAGGGCCTAGGGTTGACCAACCCCATGCGGGGCCAGTTACGTCAAACCGTTTCCAGTATGTGTGGACTTTATAAACTTCCGCGTGAATTTAATAAAAATAATGTTAACATAGATCAGATTTTCTCATTACAGTATTCAGCTAAATTTTTGCATGATAAAACACACATACTTTATAAAAATATAATGATATAATCTATTAAAAAAGTGCAATTCATAATTCATGATAATACCACAACAGTGTGAAATGCAATGCGGTGTCATGCGAAAAGTGCCCAAATTGCAAGTATCAATATGTGATAAGGGTTCCTCTTAGAAGCATCTCAAATATATATATACATATATATATATATATATATATATATATATATATATATATATATATATATATATATATATATATATATATATATATATACTGGAGAATATAACTTGACAAATCTGCTTGAACGGGACACGTAGACCTTAAAAGCGGGGCCCCCTTAGGCATGGGGCGTTTGCCCCACTTACCACCCCCAAATGCTGCTCTTGAATACATACACAGGCCGACAGAGTGCAACGGACATGTGCAGACCACAAAATCCTCCACAATAACCCAATTAAGTGTTTACATTGCCACATAATCTGATTATTCATGGAGAAATCTACAGTATCTCTGTTAATCAGGTTTCTCAGAGACCAATAACCCGATTTCTCTATTTGGAATAAGGATTTACATGGCATTTTAGAAATCAGATTTCTGTGAATAATTGGGTTATTGAAGCACATGGCAATGTGGTAAATGACATCCACTTCTAGTCAGGGGATCTTTGGGTGGCATAACCTGTGATGTTATCACTATTGATAAGCCAAAGTGAACTTGCAAATTTTTGAAAAATTTTGCAAAACAAATGGTGTTTTATGACCAGTGAACTTTGTACCATTGACAGGAAGAAATGCTTATCATCCTTGCCTGGATCATTATCCTGGTCTAATTCAAATTCGTCTATGATATAGTGTTTAAAATTCTCTCGTGGAAAAAAAAAAGATCACCCCACTAATTTACTGTCATGTGTGTAAATGTGTTGAGCTGTGAGACGTGTTGTGGCTGTTTGCCAATTATGATGGCAGTCCTGGTAATCACAATCTTAAAGTTGCATTAGAGTAATAAATAGTATTTGACACATTTCTTCAAGGTACTTGGAGCGTACATATCATTAGACTTGTATAGGAGTCAAAAAACAGAAAATGATGGATGCTAGGTGAAGTCAAAGGAGGTGTTTTTGTAGAGTGTTTTTCTGTGGAGAAAGTGTAGTAATGTGTACAATGGTGTTATTTTGCCGTGTGTTTGTGTGGAAAATAGGCAGTAAGTAACATTTTTAAAAAGCTCACTGTGCACGTCCACAGGGATTTGAATGAGAGCCATAAAATATCACTGATTTTCCTGGTGTGTTGCAGAATATCCGGCCTTGCACAGCTGTGGAAAAAATGTAGAACTGTGAATGAGGCTTCAGAGAGCAATATCTCTGGTTTTCAACCCCCCACTCCAAAACATAACCTGCCAAAAGACTTCGGAGATTACAAAATAACTGCAAAATGAATTTTAATATACATTTTGTGAAACAAAACTCGGCTGTATTGCTCATGACTAGTCACCATGCAACTGTGATTAAAGATGAAGACCAAGATGGCATCTCATAGCAACCAAGTTTTTGGATAATTAACAAATGTTAAATTCTAATTTAGTAAAGAAAATAACCTTTAGTTATGTTTTTTCTTTGATTTTGACACAATTTTTAGTTTCATCTTGAATGCTGGTATTATTAGACTTCCTAGTTTAAACTTTCTTGCTCGGTTTTGTGCTTCTCCCATTGATTTTACAATACCTTCTCTGTTCTTCACCTCATCTTAGTTATTCTTTAGTCTTTGGACTAGCCAGTTTTCTCCTTTTCCACAACAGTTTTGTTGTGAAGCTTCATCAACTGTAATATCCCTTGCTCTCTCAATTTCTAGAACCATTCTTCTGGCACTGTCAGAATGAACCTACCAGATTTTAATGGGCTACCACTTCACTAGATGTATCCAGTTTCTCATATTCTATCGTAAATTTTAATGTCAGGTCCTTTCCAGTCTTATCTGTCATTCTTGAATCTACTTATGCTACACTTTTCATCTTCATTAGACCCACAAATTGATAATATATCCCACATTTTTCATAACATATTGTCATTTTTCTTCCTGTCTGAGGTGACTTGTCATGATCCATATCTGAAAGGCAATATATAAAATAAAAACTAACTGAGTGATCACTAATAAACAACATATTTGGACATCATTAATCTGCATCAGATAACTGGAAATACATGTATACAAAGGACACAAGGGAGTTTACCAGGCCTTGGTGGAACACACTCCTCAAAGGCAAAATCACATTCATACTTAGTGTACATCAAAAAAACTGGGAGTTAATTAGAGACCTGATTGTGTCTGATGTGATGAAGTCAAAATTTCCAGAGGAAATGTTCTTCTCTGAGGAAACAAACGTTACAAGGCTGAGGAATATGAAACCAAAAATGTTACAGTACATGTGCAACCCAGTCAGACGTTTGAATCAATAACTCTAACAGCAAAATCAGTTGAGCTGAAGTTTGACACATAAAAAAGCTTTCTCCTTTTAGACTCAAAGTCTCATTGTAGCAATTCTTCAATCTGCTGGGAATAACTTCAGCTGGGTGGCTTGACTCCAAATGTCATTTGGTAAGGAACTAGCAAAAGCCACTTCAGTTTCAATTATTTATTTTGAATAGTCTTTGCTAGGGGAGCCAGCTTCATTAAATGCTGCCACAACCATGTGCTTGGTATACTCAAATTTTGGAGAATAAATCCAACCGGAACCACACATCAAAGTTCTAAGACATGTATACTGTATATGAAAGCTTAACCCAATTTCCATCAATATCTATTTTATTTTATGGAACTTCTGAATTCAAAGTAACCCCTTATTTAATCCCACTACTTAAAATAATGAACAGGAAGGAGAAAAATACTGTCAGTTCCCTAGCCACATATCCATTTGCAGCACACCAAGTCCCTGATGCACACAAATAAAATTACCATACCCCTGTCACAAGCAGCTTTCTAAAACCCACTTAATCAAATCCAATGCGCAAAGGCAGCAGCATCACAAGGGCGAACCAACAATGGATTGGACACCAACCCAGAATTCACTTTCACGCACACGCAAGGTCAATTGTGAGTTAAGGTAACTTGTAAGACTTTTGCAATGTGGGGGAAAAACTGTTGTGCCCAAAGAAAAGCCCACACAGAAAATGGCCAAGTGTGAATTGTGATCTAGGATGCTGCTTGCACTAATCCCTAACCCACCCTTGTCTAAGCCTGCCTATGATCTCATTAGATGCAAGGCAGGAGCCAACTGCTTAAAGGATGCTATTGCAGGACACACTTATTTTATGATGTTCCAATTTAGTGCCACCCATTAACCTAACTTGTATGTGCAGTACTGGCAGCCATTTTCTACCTATAGAATCGGCATCTATCCTTAGCATACAGGTGAGTACCACAACACTCAAAGCTTTGGGGGAACCCCCCGCCCCCTGCTCTTCAGTTGAATTCTATTTTATGTCATCACTTGAACTTTCAAGGGGGAAACCCTCCTGCCATTCATTCTATTGTATTACACCACTTGAGTTGGAACCCACACTGTTCTTCGATCGAATACTAGAGTACTTCCACTTATTTGTTTCCACTTCAACCACAATCTAAATCCACTTAATTTATGTTTGGCATTATGTTGCCAGATCCTTCCCTGCCAGCTTTGGGCGACAGTCCATAAAAAGGCACATTCATGGACAAAGTCTTTGGTATGTAGCTGGAGAGCAAGAGTACCTGGAGAAGAACTCACCAAAAACAGGCATGAGGAGGACTGCCCAGGGTGTGAACCCAAATAATGAGGAAACATCATTATTCAATGCACCACTTTGTCACCCACATCTAAAATTTTCATTGTTCTTCTTATTTGTAATCTATGCTTTTAACTACTTGGATGGCAGATTGGCACGGTTTTAGTGCCGCTTGGAGACTAAGTGCATCTCGTGGACAGTTGCTTTTTGTGTAGGATTTGTTCCTCTTCTCTTTTTTTTTTTTTTAAATATTACTCTAATTTTCTTCCCAAATCCCGGAAATGTGAAGATTATGTACATTGGTAATAGTAAATTAGCCCACTTCCCCTTCTGAGTTAGTGTGTGGGTTTATGCCCTGCAGTGAACTGTCATCCAGTCTAGTGTCAGATATTTCCTTGCAAACAACAGTAGACATAGATTTTAGCCCTGTCAACCCTAAATTAGATTAAATGGATAGATGGACTACTCAATTTATCTTTTTAATCTAATGTTTTCATCCTTTTTTTCAATTTTGTTTGTTATTTGTTAGGGAGCAGAAAAGTCATCTATGTTTTGGAATGTAAGGACATCCCCATAGTAACTTAGCTAATTTATGATAACTTGTTCTTCCTTTGATACCAAGGGATTTGCCTTAAAAATATGTTTCTTATTTATTGTAAACCAAATACATTTAGGAAAGTCTTTAATTTGCCAGTGGTTTAGTATTCCACATGTGTTAATGTGCAATAAAATGACAAGCCAACAGTCTGTTGTTCGAAGCACTCACTGATGTGAATTGAAGACTACATGAACCTCCAACAGCATTTAGGAACTGAAATCTTTATCTATTTGTAGTCATTATAGAAAACAGAAAGAAGGCTAAGGCCTTAGGCACAGTTCACATGTGTATGCAAAGTGAGCAACACTTGCAGAAATTAATACTCAAGAGTTCTGATGCTCCCAGTCATTTTAAAAGGAGACAGTCATGACAGCATAGACATTCATCTCCTGAATGTTCTCTGTGTATCAATGGTGGTGCAGTGACTGCTGCTGCTTGCTGCCTCATGGTTCTAGGAGACTGGGTTCTAATTCCAGCCTCATTAAAATCTTGATGGATTTTACATATTCACCCCTTGTTAGTAGAGTTTTTGTGCATGCTATGTTCACTAGTCCAATAGTGTGGTTGTGCACTGTGATGGACTAGTAGTGAGCCCCCTTTTTAAATCTAATTAATTTAATAAAAATTTCAATACAGTTTGGGAAATTCTGAAGGTGAAGTGACAAAAATCCATGTAAGGTGGGAACAGTAGCCAGATTTGAAAACAATTTCTGATCAATGTAAAATATGCCTATCTGACATAAATAACTAATTACAAATGAGCTAAAGTTTTTATGATGAATGCTCAGTTTTGTGCTGTTGGAGATATCTATACATACATATACACATATATACACACACAGCTGTGAATACATGAAACACAGAGTTTATTCTTGTATTATTATTTATTTATATTATTTGTCTTCATATTATTGTTATTTTTTCATATCCTAACTTTTGAAATGTTGCACTCCGTCGGGCTCCCATGTGAGCCTCCTGGAGCTCTTGGTTGCTCCTGTTTCTTAAGGGTGCTCAGCAGGAGTGGCCTCTCTGCCCCCTTCTTGAAAGTCTGACTGCTTCCCCTCACATATTGCACCATCTCCACCCTGTTTCTGCCCTTTAACCTTCATTCCTTCCTTTTTCTTTCTTTATTATTTGCCCTCCTTTGTATCATGCAGGCTCCTTTTATACTGCCTGAATGGGTGCAGGTGCTATCCTGAATAAGGCACCTGACCGACCCACTCGCATTTTCACGATCAGCCAAACACCTCAATTCAACCCATGCATGCTCCAGGACTCTTATTATTTATTTAAAAATTGTGCTTTGCCACAGACCTCTTATCACTGACCTCCACTCTGACCCTCAACAAAGGTATCCTACAGGTTACCCAAATCCGCTGTTGTACTTCTTGTTCATCTAGAGCAGGGGCGCCCAATGCGTCGATCGCGATCGACCAGTAGATCGCAAAGGTAATGCAGGTAGATCGCTTTGCATTCTAAAAAATGTTTTTTTTAAATATTAGTCTATCATATATCAGATATCATATATGCTTCCTATGGCATTTGCCACTTGATTGACATACAGGGCGGCCAGTCTGAGATCTCTTTTCTTCTAGCACACTGGTCATCCCGCACACACAACCAAACGCGCAAGCTACTGCAAAACTCCGGCTGTGATCTAGTTAGCTTTCCAACTTATATCGACTAAAGAAGGGATTTACAAAAAAAATTGTTTGGTATGGGCTGAATGTGGAATTGGAAGAGGATTTTTTTCTCACGTCACAATCGAAGTGCGTTTGTCTGATCTGTCAATCTATCATTGCTATTCCAAAGAAGGAAAATGTGGAAAGGCACTTTTGAACTGTTCATAAAAACTACGAAACTGACTTCCTTCTGAAAAGCGATCTGAGAAAGAGAAAGGATAGGGAACTAAAATCGCAGTTAATCAGACAGTCGTCATTTTTCACTCGGCTGAATTCAAAAGCTCATTGACTGCATTATTCGGCTCTACTTATTTATAAGAGTTAGCCTTTTTCCACATGCCGATCATTAAATCCAAATACTGTAGTGACCATAAATGTATTGAATTGTTATTGTGCCATAAAGGTTATTCAGTTATCAGTTATGCAAGGTACAACAACATATATTGTGTGTATATATATATATATATGTATATATATATATATATACATATATTTGTAAGTAGCTCGCTAGCCGAAAAAGTGCAGGCACCCCTAATCTACAGTATGACTGCGCGGCCATATGCAGCTCCAACTCCATCATTAAAATGGCTAAAACCACCAGCATGGACCTAATCACAAACAATGGGGAGACAGACAATTCACAGAGAAGAAACCTACCAAAGTGGTGTCAGGACAACAGTTTCACCCTTAATGTTAGCAAAACCAATTGGATAGGGAATAGTTTTCTGAAATCAGAAGGCATACAACACTCCAGTTTACACTGGCAAGAAAATTGGAACAACACATGATAGCTGAAGTCAAGAAGGGTCACCAATGTTTTTCCTTCCTTAGTTAGATGAGGAAAGCTTGGATGACTACATCTGTGTTCACTGTCTTCAACAGATGCACAATGGAGGCATGTGACATACTGGTAAGGAACTTGCTCAGTTAAGGCCTACAAAAAATTAAAGAGAGTGGTGAAGTTGGCCTGGACTATTACTTCCATATGGCTCCCTTCTGCTCAAGATGTAACAAATTCTGCCTTAGAAGGGTAAATGGCATTTTTAAAGACTACAGCCATCCTACACAGTCACCTGTCTTTTACCCAGTGCTCTGACAGAATGTACAAGACCATTAGCATTCTCATCAGTAGAGAGAATTTACATCCAAAGGCTGGCTAATAGCCACTAATAGTGATAAATGCCCGTTTTTGGATATTCAATATCACAGAAGTGCAGTCAACCAGGTACAGTAGCTTCACTAGATGTTGAATGTAATCTTCTGCGCACCCACAACATAACAGAAGGAAGGACAGAAGCTGAGAAGGCAATTCAAAGTTTACAGGTGTTGTCTTCTGTATCTGGCCGATCTTTATATATTAGTAAGTCTGAACTGATGGCTCTTGGGACATATGATACATTATCCATTTGAAATATTCCTGTTAACGATAATTTTAATAATCCTGGATTTCCAAAGACTCCAATATTACAAATAATCTAGTTTTTGTTTCCTCTTATACGATTGTTTGAGAAAAAACTTTGTGGTTGTTAAGAGACCTCTCTTTAAGTAGCTGAATATTTATATATATATATGTGAGGGTTCATCTAGACTAAATTATGATTCACTTATTTTGAGCCAACCTCACTTATTAGAAGAATCAGCTGTATTTATATATACATTATAATTTCATTTGGAGATATCTCTCTTAAAAGTGGTATTATTTGGCAAAAGGAAGCTCAAATACTTTAGACTTTAAAATTGGTAAAGCTACTTTTAAAATGAAATAGATTCAAAATTATTTGAAAAAAATGCATATCTACTATATAATAAAACACTAAGCTCTGTGTTTCCAGTGCTTCTGAGCAATCTGATTGGTCAGTTTGGCTTCAATTAAGCGACAGAGGAAGTGTGAGTGAGAGACAAAACGAGGAGGAGTAAAGGCATAGGTGGCACGCTGAGAGAGTTGTCAAAGATGGGAAGCACAAGGCGATTCTAATGGCCAGGGCTCCAAGTTATGATGCATTTCTGTCTTAATAATGAAGCATTTCAAACGAAATAAAGATCACAGTATTCCTGGACAAACTTATTTGTGAATGAACTGGATGACCATGAGACCAAGGAAGATGGGGCAACCTGTCACAAGTCAGCTCGCAGCATGGCACAAATTGAACTGTTTTTTTGCAATTGGGTCATTTCAAAGGGACTATGGCCACCTTGTTCCCCAGACCTGTTACCTTCAGATTTCTTCCTTTGGGCACTGATGAAAGGAAAAGTGTACAAGAACAAGCATTGTACACTGCAACAATTACAGCGAAACAGTAAATTAGTGCCATCACATCTGCAATGCTTGCAGATACCTTTGCCAATATGGAGTGCCATGTTGATCTGTGTGTGCAAGAAGGCAGCCACCATTTCCAATACTGAATGTGACTGGATTGTTTACACATCTATCAAGGTATGCACTGTATTTATATTGTTTGTATCTCTTCATTATAATGTGTGTAACATATCATAACTCGGGAGCCCCACCCATTAGAATCTCCCTGCACAAAAGTGGACAGGAGGCAAAACATTTGCCTTGAAAATAATGACAGAGAGTGAGAAGCAGGCTTTACAGGAGTGCGACTGAGAGAAGGAACGCCAGTGAAGAGACGTTTACACACGCAAATACAGGGGAAAGGTGCAGGTAGGGCAAGAGATTACCAGTTTTTTTAATGATTCTAGGTACAATGTCTAATGGAATATAATTTCCTAATCTATTTAGAAAAGTCATTGGTAGAGAATTTCTGCTTAAGTGCAAATTTGGCACTGGTAAAAGTCCTTTGAAACTTAAGCAGGTTCTCCTTACATGGTCACTTATGTATAAGCATATCTTTTCCCTTACAGATTTACTAATATGAACACTAGATAAATTAGAAATAAAACTGTTATTAGAAAATTGCATTTACAATTACAATTTGGATTAAACAAACACTAAATGATAATGGTTATTTATAGAATTGGAGTTTATTAGCAATTATAACATTCATGTTCATGTTTATCACTATTGTACAGTAATAAATGCTAATCCTAGGGAAATATGGACTCTTTAGAAGAGTTGTGGTGAATAGCTAATTGAAACATTTGAATAATTTACAGCTTGCTTTAAATCACAGGGAAAGGATACTTTGAGGTATGGATGTAATAATCATTTTTTAAAGTCTTTATTGAAAGATGAGCACATTTTCACTATTATATTGGAATTCCTTATTTGGAAAACTGTTGATTGGAAAAAATGTGTACAGCACCCAAGAAGTATTGTATAACTAATAAATTTAAGGAGGTCATATATAATACATCAAATTAATCATGTGAAGGCTGTAGCTGTCCACTGAATTAAAATTAAAGCAGATGATCAATGCAATTTTTGTTTAAAAAAAAAAAAAAAAAACAAAAAAAAAACTGGATAGAGTTATAAACTTAACATTAAAAAAGAGACTAATGTGGGTATTGGTTTTGAAGAAATAGCTATCATGTTAAACTATACTGAAAATAAAAAAAAACTCATTTTATTTGTAATTCATTTTATTATACTGGCACATATTCATATACACAAAATGAAGTGGTCTTAAATTAACCCTGTGTTTTAATATTTTAAAATAGATATAAAAATATATCTATAAACTATTTCAGAATGTTAAAATATGAAAACAATGCAGACTCTATCCCTATTTAAATCATTTAAACTTTTTTTCATAAACGGTATTAGTGTGTACCCCTGACAATTTGGACCTTTTATATTGTACTGTATGTTTTTATTGTTGTTAATAGTCATTGATTTAAAAAAAAGCAAAAAAGAATCAAAATAAGGGGGTCGAAAACAGATTCACAGCACATCCAGACTAAGGTGTGCATTCATATTGATGGAAAAAATAAAGATTTAAGTTACAGGATGTGTACACATTTTCTTTTTTTTACCGTGTCCTGTTCGGCTGTGAAGCAATCAGAATTGATGTCTGAATGCTGGCGACTAGCCTTACAGTTTTTCTCTCAGGTGGAGCGTTACAGCTTCTGCTGACGTCACGCCTGATACCAAAACTTTATTAAAAAATATTTTTAGATGTTTTTAAGATTCAAACCGGACACGGAGACAAAAGTGAAAGAAAAAGAAGAGAGAAGGAAGAGATGGAGGTAAAGGGGGGAGGGGTTCGTATAGAATAAACAATAAATGAACCAGAATCCGCTTCTAGACCTGCAGAAAGAGAGGGGAACAAAAAAAACCACAAGACAAAAACATTGCTGCATCAGCTACATGAAGATATATAAAAGTAAAAATGTTTGCTGACAATCATACAGTAATTATTACTGAGGCATTTAAGGCCACCACAACCTTAGATCATGTGCTGAAGATGTCCAAGTCATACTTATGAAATCACCATGTGAGCACCTGGGTGTGTACATGCGCTTGTATGTGTAAGGTTTCTCTATAGGAGCATCCAATAGTGAGTGTGAAGGGCCACAGACCTGCCCCCAAAAGCGTCGGAAGATGGAGGGAGTTCCAAGCCCAGAGATCCAGAGGTCACCCCAGAGCGGAGACCCCAGGGAGGCCGTCACCAGAGAAGCCCCAACCCCCACCCGAGGCGCAGAGGATCACCCGGGGTCACAACCAGCAGCCGGCAGAGTCCCGGGAGATATCAACGGCAAGCGCTCAGGCCGCCCGCAGCCGCTCTCCCGAGTCGGCCGGGCCGGAACCCAGCAGCCGGGACCCGAGGCGACCCACCCCGCCGAGGATCCAACAGAGCCCAGGGAACCAGATCCCACCAGGCAGCCACCGGGAGCGACCAGACAGATGCTTAAGGCAGGGGGAGGGTAGGCAAAGATGTTGTAGTATTGCCAGATGTCCCAGGAGAGGGGAGGAGTCCAAAACCCCACCTGACATATACAGTCACACACAAACACAGTCATACACTCCCTCCCTCATGCTCTCACATACACATACAACCCAAGACTTACAAGGATGTACGCCAGACACCCATTCACACTCCCCACACACACCCTACCTAACTCTGGTCCCGGTGCTGCCGTACCTGAGGTACAGCCATTCCTGGACGTCAGAGTTAACCCCGTTCCGCAGGGGTAATAGTGAGCAGGCACCCCCATCCAACGTAGAGCAAAGCAACCCACCACTCCAGACCACAGGCAGACGGCCAGCTCCCACTCCTAGCCTCCAGCCCCGGGCAGCTAACTGAGAACAGAAGTGTGATAAGACCTCTAGTCTCCCTCCGCCTGCTCTAATGTAGTGTTGGTGTGTGCTGATAAGGTGCATTTTGTGGTTGGGGGGGCGCAGGCAGTGCCGGCACCATGTGGCCTACCTACACCAGCTGATGCCAACACACTGTGTGTACACATTTTCTAAATTCTTGATTATTTGATGGTGTGTGACTGTTGTTCATAGCTGGGTTTTTAGTCAAAACTGATTTCAAACAGAAAAATTACACTAGTAAGGTAAACATACAGTATGTTCTAAGTTACATATTGTATCGAAATAAATTTTGAAGGTATAGTTTCAGACAAGCTGCATGGAGAAAAGCAAATATATTTATTAAGCATTTTAATATACAGAAGGTTTTTTTCAGTTCCATATAATACAACAAATAAAATAGAAAAAAAATGAAATGTCAAATTTAATGTACATTTCAAGCTATTTACAAACAAAATGGTGTAAATGAACAGACATTTGCATAGAAAAAAAATAACGATGACACATTCAAAAAAAAAAAAAAGTGGGCTCAAGGGATGAAAAATGAGAGAAATTCAAAAACCAGGGCTTTGGGCTTTAAATTCACATCTTCTTTTTGCTGTAAAACAGAAGTAGGAATGCTAACCTACTTTTTCTTCCTTCTTGAAGTAACAGCTCTGGACACACCATTCATGGGTCACTTGCAGATGAAGAAATATCTAAATTGCTGTCATTTCCCCAAATCGAAAAAAGGACAAATTAATAAGAAAAATATCCACTAGAAACAGTGAAAAACTCTTAATTTGCTTTTTAGTAAAAAAAAAAATCTATGAAACCAAATTCCAGGGGTTCTAAAATGAAATCTCAGGAGAGATTAATAAAATCAAATAAAATGTGCTTTTGTTTATTTTTAAATACAGACGTCCAGAGACCTGAAAGAGTTTTCAGCATCTGGCTTAGCTGAAATTGGTTGCTGTTTTTTAAGCATCGTTTCAAATAAAATCCAGGTTATCCCAAACAGCACAACATTCCTGAAGACACTCCCTGCATTATGAAAAACTGATTTGCCATAATATCCCAAAGTAGAGTTTCATCTATACATTATATTAATATGCTAAATTTCACTCCACAGAACCTTAAGGTGAAATGGTTTGTACATGAATTTGGCTCTTCCTCAACTTACATGTCCCACAGGGACAAATGAAATGCATTTGTTCTCTGAGTTTTCAGATACCCCACAGAGGTTCAAATAATACTATGGTGTTTAAAGAAATCGGAAAAAGAAGTTATCATCAAATACTAGCCAAAGAATGTCTGTAGCCATTCTATTTTTTACCACACTATGGCATGGGATTAGATCAAATGACTGTGGCCTGTTTCAAAATGATTACCAGTAGATCTGATGATTATCAGATTGTAAGATGCCAGCTTGAATAACACAACAGTATGCAAGGACTGCAATACATGTATATCCCGTGGTATTAAGTAAATATTATAACATTACACTGTATTGGTCATTCTGATGATTTTTTAAGATACACAAATAACCTGCAGCAAAGAAATTACAGATTAAACATTGTAGCACACATTTAGCATTGCAAATCCCATGACCACATGGCTTTATTCCAACAGTATTACTGTTGACAGAGATCTATTTTATGAAAAGTGCATAATATGCTTTTTAAATACATGATACATTAAATAAAATTAAAATGTGTGCAGGGTTAAACTGAAAAGGCCATCACAAACATAGGCACACTGCAGTATCAGTCTGTGTAAATCAGTGAGTAGCAAACACATTCTTCTCCAGGAGCTCGTATAAGGTTTTTAAAGCTTCCACGTTTAATTTTTGGGAACAAAAAGTGTTTTCTATGAGCAAGACATTCCTTTATTTTTCTTAGTTTTCAGCAAAGCTTGCAGGAAGGATACCACTCTGAACATCTGGAATAAAAACAAACAGCTGTTAATACACAATACATGCAGGCTCTCCTTAGCAAATCACAGTTTTAATATGCTAAGGTCTGTAGCGATGAAAATAAATCTTAAAAGTACAACTCTGGAATCCTGCTATTTTTAAGAATACTTTCAAAGAGCAGTGTATGTTGGAGTCCCAACTTTAACTAATACTTAAATGATAAAAATAGGAAGGACCGGTCTAGAATTTCAAAGCAGTCTTGAAATACACGTAGGCTGGATCATATTGCATGAAATTATTATGAAGCCTTGAAATCTGCAACTTTGAACGGTGTCCAAGCAGCAAAACAAATTATAAAAAGCTTAGAACAGGACACAAGATTACAAGGTGTAAAATATACAGTGCCATCCATGAGTGCCGGAATGGTGAACAGAAACGTGCCATGTCTTTCATAAACATAAGCAGCTACGATTTAAATGGGGGAAAAAAAATGAAAACTGTGCCGAATAATAACTTTTATATCTGGATCCTGCTGTCTATATATTTTAGAATAATTCAGAATTACACTACAGGATGTGTTCTATGCTAGACTATGTTAGGATCATCTGTCCAAATACAGCTCTGATAAAAAGTATTCACCCACTTGTAAATATTCACATTTTATTGTTTAAAAAACATTAAATTACAGTGGATGATTAATTGTAATTAATTAACTGAGATCTGCTTTCACTTTGACTTTAAAGAGAATTTTTATTTTAATCAGAGGCAATAAAGCCATTGTGATTCAAAGTTGTAACATAATAAAATGTGAAAACTACTTATAAGTTATGTACCTCTGCTGACCTAAACCAGGATGGAAGTATTATATTTCTGCACTTCTTAGTAGTCTGCTACTTAGACATTTTACACAAAAGTACATGCAGGTGTAATAAGAGGTTTTCTGGTCTTTTAAGTTCCTGAGTGATTGTTATTAATTAAAACAACCTGCTCAGCCACCAGACTGAAAACTACAGTCAAATAATTTAGCACTGTTTAGTCTTGCTTCTCACATTCTTAAGAGTCTGCACTTTCGTTATGTCCTTTCCTTTTCTTTTACACTGCATGATGATCTCTGCTTAGGCCGTGTCAAAATATGTAACTTTTTGTTGTGGTGTATGTTAGATTTGCCAGCTGCAGTTGCTGCACCATGTCAAATTACACAACTGAAAAATCACAGCCCATACTACATTTACTAACCAAACACCAATCATCCATCACTTTCCTGCTGCCTGAAATCTAAACATCTTCCAGAAAATGTGCTGCCTGGTGGAGCCAGCACTGTATGAAGGGTTACTAGAAGTGGTGAGATCAGCAGCAGTCTCTGTCCCCAATTATGTTATGGTTGATAAAATACGAGACATTAGATAAATGAGTTTTGCTTCTGTTTATGTAGTCCACAGCCCTCATGCTGCCTTATAAAGCCGGTACTGTACTAATGGTTAGGAGCTGCAGTGCGTTCAGCTGTAGTCTCACCCCCTTTTGTTCCAGAAAACACGAGACATCAGACAGATGGGCTAATCTTTTATTTTATACTTATAGATAAGCGTTCATTGGGTGTCAGCTCTCCTGCACACACAAGCCCAACCCTCTGACTAATGAGAAAATCTAATTTTTATCATGATGAGTCACAGATTAGTAGGAAGGAGTTTCTGGGTAAGTTACATTAGGTGATCAGCTTCACGGATACATGCTATTTTCTGTCTCTGACTTGCTACGATTATGTAAATGAAGGCTACAACTGAAAATCGCTGGAAAAGTCGCGTAATCTGGCATGGGCTTTAGACAATGCTTCTTCCTTTCTGATCTGTAATGTTTACTGAAGCCCTGCCAGTTTCACATTCACTTTAAGACATCTTATAAAGAATGTTCAAACACATAGTGGTTAAGATATTATCTGCTAGTTTAGTACACAATATTCCACAACTTTTAATACATTATTTATTTTGATTCTTGTACAGACAGACAATATGTAGGTGTTTTTATACAAATTTATTCAAATATTTTTTGCTGTGAATTAACTATTTTCCTTTATTTTAATTTATCTTGAGACTCTTGACCACTGAATTGATTCTTTGTTTCTTAAACCACACATAAACATAAATTTGATGTGAAGAGAGCAAACAGATGACCAACTTAGCTGGGGCCACAAACTCCAACCTTCATTCAGTTTCCTAACTCTTAACTTGAAGCCAATTCTCGTTGCTAATTAAACCCATTATTTAATTCCATGGTGCTCATTCTGCCATGGCAGACATTTCCAAAACTGTTGATTTTCTTTTTTAAGAGTCCTGTCAAAATGTTTTGTGGACCTGAGCAGATCAACATTACTGAGGCCTTCACCTTTCTTTATTTTCAGTTATTGTGTGATGGACGCAGGTTGTTGTTTATGTGTTGGTTCATTTTCTGTCTTAATATTGTTTGGTTGCTAATTAAGGGAAAAATAAATAATTAAGGGGCCTGAGTCTTAAGGTGTGCATCAATTAAAATTAAGGCAAAGAGTTAATTACCAGCAAAATCTGGTCACTAATTAAGAAAAGGGTTAGAGTGAAAACCTGCAGCCACAGTAGCTCTCCAGGACTGGAGTTGGAGACCCCTGATATAAACAGATTATCCAAATTATGACATATTGAGCTTAAAATGACATGGGCCTTATTTACATAATAGCACTTATCAACACATACCTTATGATATCATGATGCCGATTTCCTAAAAGTTCCATGTAAATATATTAAGCCGAATGATCTGCCTACTTATATGAGGGGTGCCCCAATGGTCTCTGTTGGTGAACCTCACTACTTCACTCAAACACACCCTGAATTAGGCTGTTCATAACTTTGTTAATCACTTGCTCAAAAATAAAATCATGGGACTCATTATGAATCAAGACCAACCCTTTTTGATTTCAAATATTGCTATTCTGCTGTAGTACTTCTTTCCATTACTACATTGCCAAGCTACTATTCCTGTTCTTTGAAAGTGATTTTGAGAGCCGTATGATTTGTCAGTTTCTTAATATACTTTTCAACACGTTCTATTATAAAATGTGCAGTAAAAGGAAGATGGCCGCTTGGCTTAGGTAATCAGAAACATGGCTCTGTTTGTTATAATTGACCATGGATACCCCAGAGGTTTATTTTCTTCAGGAATTCTTGTGTTTTTATTTTACTCTCCACAACTCTCAACTGCACATATCTCAACTACTATAACAGCATATGCTGCATTGTATTATATATTACAACTGTACATTATATTCCCATATTTATGTGTATAAATGTTGTATGGTTTTGTAATTTACTGCTGCATTATAACAGGATAAAATGTATAAATACTCTTGAGCATGTTCTTGATGAAAAGTACTAAACAAGAATAAGAATTGAATTTAATGAATTACTAATATTGCAGAATTAGTGCAGAATAAAGTACTCTTTCCATTCATTCATTTTGCCCCAATATCCAATTTCAAGGGTCATGGAGAGCCAGGACCTATCCTAACAGCAAAGTGTGCAAAGCAGGAATTAACTTTTAGCAGGGCCCCAAGTATCTTACATGTCTATAAACACACACAAATACTTACTGACCCCAAGACATTTTTTTTTTTTTAGAATTGCCTGACTTGGGGTTGTGTGAGTAAACATACACTATTTTATTATATCCCTAAGGGATCTTACACCAATTAGAGGAGTTTTTGGCAGTATAATAGTGAGGCAGAAAATTATGTTTTAGAAACAAATGAAAGCACATTGAGTAACTGACTAAGCTATCATGATCATATAATTAACTTACAACAGTTAACATATAACATTCTCAAAGGATCTTGGGGTCGCTGGATGCTCACTGAGCTGGCTGCAAGCAGGACACATTGAGGACAGGTAGGCAGTCCATTGCAGGGCCCATACAAACACAAACATGTACGCCCACACCCATGCTCACGATAACAGTCACACAGAGGCCAATATGGAATCTCCAAATAACCTAACCTTCACATGTTTGTTTATGTGAGAAAAACACGTGCAAATAAATGGAGAATGTACAAATTCTACATGAACTACAGGATACTGGATCCATGAACTGGCAGTGCTAACCTCTGTGCTACTGTGCTAACCCTGTTTAAACATAGTGTTAGGTATTAAAAATAAAGGAAAAAATATGAAATGGAAAATGCAGTCAGGTGAAACTGTTTAATTGTAATCACTAAATTAATGACAAATTTGGCATTCAAGTGCCAAATGTTTTTACTTTTAGACAGATAGAACTTTATTTATCATAATCATTAGTGTTGATTGGCATAGTCTGCCATATTGTTTTTTGCAACAACTATGCTGTACTCTCCAATGACTTTGTTTGCCCAATATTTTCTTGTAAATTCACCTTGTGGCAAGCTTAGATGAACACTTTTTTCCCCATCGCTCCATGATACTTTGCAAGGCCAGCATGACATCACAGAGCTGTAGAAGCCATAAGCAGAACTTTCATGCATGCGTACTGTAAGAACGTTTCCGACCTGCTTTGGGCATGCCTTCCACTCTGCATTTGCTTTAAAAAAAACCAAAAAAAAAAACTTTTGCATGTGCACATTAACTGACCATGATCAGTAAAGAATGAGTACTGCCACAGCTTGTGCAACACTGATCTCTGTACCGCACGGGTAATTTGCTTGCATAATTATCCATGTGCTAGTGCTATGATCCAAAACAAGCTTTAAAGGAGCTCTTGCCCTATGCCACCCTGAGAAAGAAAACATGTCTGACCTTGTGAAATAATAATAAATACGAAAGATTTACTACTGTCTCCAAATCATTTTTATCTTCTTCATGAAAGAAAAAAAGCACAGAACATTTGATAGAGACTGGAAACAAAAAAGATGTTTGTACTGCACCTGGATCCACAGCTTAAAAAAATGGAATGAACCACTGCCATGTTGCTACATTGGGGCACGGCTAATGTGTGACCCAAGACGGGAACTCTGTGAGCCTAACCATATTTTAACTTTTTTATTGTGGATTTGTGGTAATTTATTGTATTTTGTTTGTGGTTAACATTCCATTTGTATCTTTGCTTGCTTGAGGCATAGTGGTTATCATGGCTGCCTCACAGCTCACTCACATCACATTTCTGGCTAAGATGAACGGTCCAACATAGCTGGCAGCCCTCAGGGTCAATTAACACACCACCGTGACATTAAAAGTTCCTCTTACCCAATTGACTTCAATGCAATTTGCAGATTTTGGCGAAGTTCCCGAACATTTTTGTGATTTCACTGAACACATGGTGAAGTAAACGCGACAGGGTTAGCTCATCACTAATAATCACCTACTTTAATCACCTTGACCTTTGGTTTCTGTACACCATTTTTCAACAATTTCATTAATTTCTTTAAAGTATTTGATTAAAAAAAGCATGACAAAAATGAGCAAATATCCGAACTTCTATGGCACATTTAAACACATGCCATTATTATTTGGATTCCAGACAGAACTACATTTCATGCTCTGTAAGGCATACTTGAGGTTTAGAAAAATATACACACAAAAATTACCAGCTATAATGGGGTTTCCTTTTTGTAGTTAAAGCTGGGATCGGTTCCTTCAATCTGAAGTTTTAAGGACTGTTTAAGGCTTAATTCAGTCTCTCCCATTGGGTAGCCTTCCAAAAGTTCTTGGTGCCCTCTGTCTTGCATGGTCCTTGGGACAGAAACTCTACCAAGGAAAACCTGATTCCCTTGAAGGTGGTAGTTGGGATTGGTCATAATGCCATTCCTTTTCTTATCAGCACTGTTCTGCTGCTGAATCAAAAACTGTTGCTGTGATCTGCCTATTTCTTGCTGAGTTGATGGAACCATTATCTTACAGAGAGGATCTGTGGGAATCTGTTTCATAGACATACCAGCATTTGATACTGGCTGCGTTACTGCAACTCGCTTATCAAACTGAGTCATTTCATATTCCAATATTTGGGACTGAGTAGTGTTCTTGTTTTTTTTCTCCACTGACCCAACCTTGCTGGAGCCATTTGAGGCATTTTTTCCACTTTTACTTCCTTTGCCCGGTTTGATACTGAGTTTTACTTGATTCCATTCATATTCGCTAGATGGAGAGCTTGGATGTTGTCCTATTGATCTTGTTGTTGAAGACGGAGACACAATAGACTGTCTGCTTCTGCTTCTGGGTAAGGAGTGCTGCTGAATTTGTTCTGTAAAGGACAGTCCATGAAAGCTATCCATTGGTACAGTTTGTGCAGTTGCTGTGGATGATGTAGTTCGCAAGGAAGAGTTCTTTGAACTTTTAAGAGAATTATTAGAATGTGAGGATTTCTGACGGTCAACAGTGGAGTCTGGAGATTCTGAAGGAGAACTGAAAGCATGAACTGGGCCATTTGACAATCCACGACCTGCATTCTGCAGTTCACCCACACCAGTGCTACCTGAGCTATTGGATTTTATAGTCAACGACTGCAGTTTTGCATTAGGAGTAACCGGGCCTTTTTGATCCATTGTGTGAACGGGTGAAGGGCTACAGCCATTCAAAGTGGATGCTCCATATTTTTCAAGAAGTTTAATAATAGCTGAGTGTCCACCTTTTGCAGCTACCCTCATGGCTGTGCGTCCAAACTGATCTGCATGATTTGGGTCAGCTCCATGCTCTAATAATATCTGAACTACATCAAAATGTCCCTCCTGAGCTGCAATGCACAGAGCAGTTGCTCCCTGATTACATGCGTGATCGACATGGCTTCCATTGTCAATAAGGAGCTGTACCACCTTGATGTGACCCTGCCAGGCTGCAGACTGTAAAGCAGAACGCTTTTCATTGTCACAGGAGTTGACATCTGCATGAAAATTTATCAACAGCTGCACCATTTCTAAATGTCCCTGCCAGCAGGAAACATGTAGAGCTGTTCTTCCTTCGGTGTCACTGCCTTCCACATTTGCCCCATTTTCTAAAAAGTATTCAGCCATAGCCAATTGGTTTTCAAGTGCCAAGATGTAGAGAGTTGGGCGGCCATCTGCATCCTTACAATCTATATCTGCTTCATGGCTAAGAAGTAGCTCCACAATTTCTCGGTGACCTTCTAAGGCTGCAACTCTAAGTGAATTTCTTCCATCATAGCCTCTTTGATCAACACTTGATTTATTTTCAAGAAGAATTTGCACACAGTCATAATGGCCTTCTTGGGAAGCCAGTATCAGTGGAATTCGACCATCATTATCCACTTCACTAGATCTGGCACCTTGCTCAATAAGTGCATCACACACTAACCTGTGCCCTTCAAAGGAAGCCATATGCAGTGGTGTCCAGCCAGCATCATCTCTATGGTTTTCATCTAAACCTCTGTCCAGCAGAGTTCGTACCACTTCTACGTTGCCTTGTGCTGACGCAATACTCAGTACTGTCCTTCCTTCGCTGTCAATACTATCAACAGCAGCCCCCCAAAACAAAAGTGTGTTCACAACTGATGCATGTCCCATAGATGCAGCTGCTAAAAGTGGGGTACGCCCATTATTGTCTGTGTGATCAACATCTGCTCCACCTTCTAGTAACAAATCAACTACATCAACATGCCCTTCATAGGCTGCAACCAGTAAAGGAGTCATGCCATCTTTGTCACAGTGATCCACCTCTGCTCCTCTATCGATAAGAAGGCTTACAACAGAAGCATGTCCTTTACTGGCAGGCACACAAAGTGCTGCAACAGATAAAGCAGTCCTTCCATCTACATCTTCATGATTTACTTCAGCTCCATGGTCAAGCAGGTGTTCCACTATTTCTCTGTGTCCCATATATGCTGCAGCAATCAGAGCAGTTCTTCCTTCATTATCGGCTTTATTAACTTCGGCTCCATGCTGGAGCAAGTTTAATACAATATCTTCATGGCCACCCCATGCTGCTGCTCGTAGGGCCGTTCTGCAGTCAGCATCCGCACAGTCAACTTTGGCACCAGCATACAAAAGTGCAGAAACAACCTCAGAATGTCCTCCCCAGGCAGCAGACCTCAGAGCTGTCCAGCCATCCTGATCAGTGTGATTAATGTTTGCCCCACATCCAATAAGGCAATTAACAACCTTTGTATGTCCCTGCCTTGCTGCAAGAGTAAGTGCAGTCTGACCATGACTGTCTTCAATTTCCAGATCAGCTCTTCGAGAAATCAGTAAGTTAACCACATCTAAATTACCACTGTATGCAGCATTGGCTAGCAGAGTTCTCCCACTTGAGTCACTTTGGTTAACTGATGCTCCGTTATCCAGTAACGTTCTGATGGACTCCTCCCGTTCTAACGCCTGCTGCACAATGCATGATGCACGGTCATCTTCACTATTAACATGTGCTCCTGCTTTCACTAACAGCTGTAACACCTCTTGCTCTTTGGGAATAGAGGTTGTAAGTGAATCGTTGACTGGGGTGCCATTCCAAACCATCCACAGTGCTAGATTGTAAGTTTCTAGTTGTAAACTGGAATTAATCAGGTGCAATGCAAACTCCTGTACTTCAAGTGGGGCAAGATCCTTGGCTCTACATGTATAACACATGGCCATCATCCGGTGTCCTTCTGCAGCATTGCATAAATATTTCTGAGTACAATGCTTCACATCCAACAGCCACTCTGCAAAGCTGTAATGAAACAAAATTTTAGTGTTGCCAAGACCATCAACTAGAAGCTTTGATAAAATGTCCAGCTTCCTATGAAATTCCTCCATTGTTAGAGAAATGTTTTTAGTCCAAACTGCATGATAGAGTTCCATAACTGTCAGAGGCCGACATGCTGCCAAAATCACATTCAAAATTGGCTGGACTTTAGCAAACTGTTTTCTCACAAAAAGCCTTTGACAGAGCCAAAGGTATAGCCCATTTAAAGTGCCAGGGATGTCTCGGATTTCTCGAAGCATGATGAAATTTTCTACTACCCCATCTAGGACTTTCTCCAAATACAGGAAGCAACCACTGCTTTTAATGTGAAGCTGATTCAACATCTCAGCTGTTTCCTTAGTCAAGTGTTGTCTCAATGCTTCTTCTTGGTCTAGGCGATGAAGAATATATTGTTGCACATCCTTGACTATGTAAGCTTTGCGGAGGTCATCAAGGCTAATTTTCCGAAAACCTATACAGCAGAGGAAAAAAGAAGCTGTAAGTATTTTTTAAATTATCATGACATGCTTAGTAAGTAATAGAACACTAAGCAAAAGCAATAATTATAAATGTAAAATTTTAGCTTTATTAAATCAAGATTTCAAATGGGAATAATAATCATTTTCAACATTGTTTTTATCAAAAATATACTATAAAACTAAATGAAGCTCTATATATGGAGATGAGCATTAATTTAGATCAGTCATCACACTTGGTCACAAAGAAATAAAAGTTGCTGGACTATTGGTCTATGGGGTGTCCAAGTTACACATTATATCAATTAGTAATGCAGGTTTAAGATCAACTAGGTATTGTTAGTAAACATTTACTTTTTTAAAAAACACAAAATAAACACAATATTGTACTACAGTACATTACCAAAAACACTTAATTACTAAGAGTTTAACTCCAGCCATTCATTTTCTAATAACTGTTTTCAATTTCAGCTTGCAACTGTTGAAGCCTATGTCAGCAGCAATACACATGCAGCAGAAACAAACTCTGGTCCAGATGTAAGCACACATATAGAACCACATGCTATCACAAGGGCAAACAATTATAGTGCCTGAGTTCTAGAAACTTGATGTTCAAATGTTAAAAAGGATGACCCAGATGAAACCCATATGAAAATTCATAAATCAAGTGGTAATGAAAAGCATATACATCAATCTGCATAGTTTTCTTACAAGATGTAAACCTTTCCAATAACCAAGTAATTCAATGGCAAGGACCAACCATAAATTAGAGCAAAAGACACTACCATACTTGCATTTTAATTTTTATAATGTATTTTTACTATATAATTTTATTGCAAAAACATTTTTGAAAGATAATTCCATCTTTTAGATTTCATTTGACTATTTTCTGAATGGTATATATTTTGATTAATAGGAAACAAACACTGTGCTTTAAAATACTGTTTTATAGAATTCCTAGAAGAATAATTCATTATCAAATATGAAATTCTTGACATGCTTTTCCCTATACATACAAGATGGAATTTTGTTTTTTTTTTATTTTATTCCTACAGTGAATAGCAGATAGTTGTAATATACTAAACAATGCAGAAAATAACTCATTCTACTGAAAACTAAAAGTATTGTTTGAATATTAAAGTATAACCAACATGCATTTCAGTGCAAAATGATATGCTGGCTTCTATGAATTCATTAAAATTCCTCTGCTCTTCTGAGAACAATGCAAGTCTCAGAACATGTTTTAGTTTTCAACAGAACTCCTGAGGCACTAAAAGCATAAGTATATTCTATTCATACTGTAATACACAGTCAGCTGTGAAATAAGAGTATAGGCCCAGTGTAATACATTTTTAGAACTACTAATGGCTTTGAATACCACTTGTTACAACTATTCTGAATCTCACAAATATGCAAATGATGCTTTCATACAAACTTTTTCTTATATTTTAACTCATATTTTATTTTTATTTCAAAAAGAAGTAATCTATTCTTTCTTATATATCTGATATGAAAAAACAATCATCCTTTACTTTTTCTACCTCCAAAAAATCTTTAATGAAAAACTAACTTTTTCAATTTGAACTATGAAGTCTGGGATAAACTGTTGTGTCCAATACATTTATTATAGTTAACTGAAAGTGCATGTGCATGAAGATCCCTAATTGTTTACTGATTAGAATGATTATGAGTTGCATGGTGCCTGTATATATTTTTCTTTGGATACTGAAGTTTGCTTATCACAATTTAGAGGAATTTGTGTTAGGTTAACTGGCAGCTGTACTTTAAATTGATTCTGTGTGAATGCAAATGTTGGGTGAGAGTGTGTGTGTGTGTGTGTGTGTGTGTGTAAGTGCTGAGATAGTCTGGGACTATGTTTCAGTTCTACAGCTAGAAAAAGCTTTGGGCCTAAATGACCCTGAAGTGGATTTTCAGAATGAATTTTATAAATACTGCATAGTGAGCTATACAAAAAAGAGACACCTTTAAAATTATTTTTATTCCTATATATATGTGATGAAATACACGTCAGAGCTCCAGGAAGCTGGGTCTGAATCAAGGACCAGTCATTGCCAGTGAAGTCAGTAAATCTTCTCTATGACTGCATGGGTTAGTCTTTGGGTGCTCTGATTTGCCTTATGATGATTGTTACATTTCCTGGTGACTCTAAACTGTCATGGTACATCTGGGTGTCAATGTACCTAAAGTGCCATGTTAGCATTGCTGGTGGGATTGGCTCTGGTACTTTGTGACACAAATAAATAGTTTCAATAAATTGTTAAATAGATGAACTTTCATCTAAATCCTAAAAGCAAAATAATTCTGAATAAAGAAACAACACATAAGCTTAATGAACAAAATGAAGAAACTTTTTTTTGTTGCAAATAGTACATTAACTTCTGGGATAATCAACTCAGTTATAATGCTGGAATCAGTGACACATTATTCAAGTACAAATTTGAAATGATGCAAAAAAACACTTTCCTTGTGTCAATCAATCTATTCTTCACATTGCAGATTCGTAAATGTGAATAATGCCCCAAAAAAAAGATTTTTGAAAACCTCAGAAAAGGAATTGTAAATACTTACAAGACTCTTAGGGCTATTAAAACCTATATATAAAGACTTCAGACTCAGTCAATCTGCAAAATTTACTTTTAAATTGTCAATGTCTTAAAATATTATGTTTTTGACATTATCATTGTTAAGACCAAAGCATCTTTAACTCTGAGGCTACTTTTGGACAAAGCCAAACACCACATCCCATATGTGAAAAGCTTTAATGGTTTGTGTACTTTTACTTTGTACATACTTAAGAAAACTTGTTAAACAAACCCAAAACAGATACGAGGAGGAGTTTAATGTGCTAGTAAAACAGACAAAGGGCACATTCTACAAGATTCTTTGTACTGTCCCTTCATTTGCAGTATGGAAGGGTGTGCAATTACCACATCAGTAACGATGGTAAGAGAGGAATCAGTAAAAAGGCTTAGTATTACAAATCGCTCAAGATACCAGTACATACCTGTATATGTGTTACATGTGAACTAGCACATGACAAGTAAGAATTTCACTGTGCTCTGTACAGATGACAGAAATGACATAAAATAAAAAATTCTTTATGTCAATGCATATGACATTAAAAAAGTATTGCTAAATTTCAGTTTTGTTTTGTTCTTTCAAAACTCACATGGATAGTCATGTAGGGTTACAAAGTGACATTCTGTTCATTACTTTCTTTCATTAAGTTTGTTTACTGACACAATTTATTTTACTTTCACATTTACACCAAAAACAAGTTCAACACATGTTGTTGGTATGGAACACAAGCAATAGTTTTGGTAAATTTAAGGCAGATCAATAGATTACATATTTCTTCAGAGCAAAACTACATTTTCTCTTGATCAAAAAAAGTGGGTGGATACACTTTTAGAGACATAATTTTTATCAACAACAGCACACATTATTGTATTATTATACAGCAACTGAAACCTATGCTTTTCCATGTGTGGCCAGAGACAAAAACAAACAGTCATATTCAGTTGCTCTTTTAAGTAAATTTAGGGACTGTGAGTCTTTGAGGATTAAACAAATAGAGTGTAGCTTTGTTTAATATTTATAATGCTCAGAGGTTCATGTCTAAGAGCAGTGTTTCTTATTTCTGCATTTGATGTTCTCCAAATGAAAAAATATGAACATTTCATTCTTGCAAACACTGTAGTCAGCTTCACTCAGATCAGGCAAAGTTTGCCTATTCAAGTCATCTTACAGCTAAGACACTTTATGCATGATGCACTAAAAAGCAACATGAATCAAACATTTTGTTGACTAGAGAAATTCACCAAAGCATTATTCGCAATGAGTATGCTGCGTTCACTGGTCACCTTGTTTGCCAAATATTTTCCTGGAAATTCAGAGTGTGGTCTACTTAGAAAATGCCTTTTAATCTGGCTCCCCATGATGCTTTGTGAGGTCAGTGACACACTGCAGAGCTGTAGCAGCCAGTGTTGGGGATGGGACAGCCCCTGGGAATGCTGATCCTTGTAGTGGACTACAAATTAGCAGAAAACTTGCAAATATATTTTAACACAAAATATACACGCAGAAGGAAACTGGAAATTTGTCAGTGTATTCATGGCTCAAAGGAAATATAGGAGATTTATGATATTTAATTTTATTATTTTTATCTTAGCGAGACATATTGGTGCACTGGTTAGCAATGCTGCCTAACAGCACAGATCACATTTTTGACACAAATGATCCAGCATTGGTGGCAGATGCCTTCCTAGCCCCAGTGGCACTTAAATAATATTGTACTATTATAATCCACTCAAAACTAGTTCAACTTCTCCTTCTACATTTACTTCAATGCATTTTGTTAAGTTTGGTCAAGTTGTTGAACATCTCAACGATTTCAAGGCAAAGTCAGCACGGTTCTCTCATCATTACTCAAATTCCAGTCAATAAAAAGCATTGAGAATTTACAAGAGAACATTTTTCTAACTTTTGGATAACTGGAGTAATGATTCATCTCTAGTGGGAAACAGATAATGTCCTCTTCATTACCATACAAACTGTAAATGCATCCTTTACACTTAATTTTTTACCAATAACACAAACCTCAACTAAGAAGTACCTACAGCAGACATCTAAACAAAGATACAGAGAGAAAACATTATTTTCTGCATGATTTGTCAAGGTCTTATTTGAGCACTAAGATCGTCAGTATTGAAATACTCAGATGTTATACAGAACTAGTCTAGTCTGCTTCTTGTAGTGCTCTTTTAATGTGTAATAATGTCATACATTTCATTAAAATTTATATTTGGAGCACAGCTACTTTGTATGATTGATATTTAGTAGTCTGGTGAATGTTATATTAAAATTATTTTTGAAAATAAATGAATACATATGTAAATTGTTTACAACTGAAAACAATTTTAGTTTTTAATAATTAAGCACACATTCTATTCTATAAGGTAGCATCTGGTTGTCAAAAGTATACTGTGTTGCAACAGATTTTTTTTAAACCCCCTATATAGACAGACATATATAAAAAAACAATTGGTGTGAAGCTATCAAAGCAGTCCTTAGAAGTATACATAATACATTATTGGATGTTATGTGCTAAGACAAATTCCTTTTCATGGATTACTAGAAAGAAATCAAATCAACTTATATCACATTAATAAAAACACTGATAACTTTACAGGCTTTAGGAATTTTCTTCTTACCACTGTACATTATGACTCGCAAAAAGACTAAGCAGCATAAGCATGACAAAGAGGCTCCTGTCAAAAGCTATCAGTTTAAGAAATAAGTATTGACCACTAGAGAGAGAAATCCTGAGAAGAAAAAACAAGTAAATTTTGTATGAGTCCTAATAAAATTATTTTTCTATGAAATGTTTACCAGTAATAATAATATTATTTAAGACAAATACACAAATTGCACAATTGCTTTATTTTTTTTTTAACTTTTCTGTCTTAACAGTCCTAACAAAATTTATATATATATAATAACACACACACACACAATAAATATATATTGGTCTTCAATTACATTATTTTTCATTCCTTAGTGTGGGAAAGCAAATAAATTGAAAAGCT